>NW_021940291.1:921036-1383251 GCF_001715985.3 Manacus vitellinus | reverse complement strand
GGGACCCCGCTGGCTGCTTTTCTCGCCGGGTTCACCCGTCGTCTTCGGGTCGTGGAAAGTGCAATGATGTAACTCACTTCGGGGCCCCCGCTCCCTGCGCCGGGACAGCGTCTCCGCCTGCCCGCCGGCAGCTGCCGACCGATGGAGAGGATGCCCGAGCGAACCCGCTTCTCTCCCGCCGCTACTCTCTGGTGTTGCTTTGGAGGGGTGGAAAGGAAAAAAATCAAAAACACTTGATGCTTCCTTGTTTCTGGAGGGGGAGGGAATTTTTTATCATGTCAGATTCTATTTTATATGTAACTTGAACTGCCTGTGGGAACACTGGTGTATGAAGACTTATTTTTGTACAAAAAACCTTAGAGAAAAGGGTTGAAAAGATGGTTTTATTTTTAGCAAGTCCTATTCACTTGTTCTTGAACACTGCCAGCTAGAATGTTTTGGGAACATACATGGTGTAGGTAAAAAGGTGTTTGTTTGGGTTTTTTATTATTATTATTCTCTCCAAACACTTCAGTAAAAGACTGCAAAGTTGTGTTTCAACGTGGTGTCTGAGTTTGCCTGGTGTGAAGGTCCACTTCTCTGAAAACTGAAGTTTTTTTAAAAAAAACGTATTGAAGGCATTTTTGTATGCACTTGCTAGGATTTCTTAAGTTGTATATATGCAGTTTTTAAGAGAGTATCATATTTTATGTAAATTGACTTTATAAATAAAAATCTATTTATAAATGGCTTCAGGGCTGTAAGATATATGTATTTGCCAGAAATGCCCAAGGTAACTTAACTGTTGCCTGAAGGGGTGGGAGAGGAAAATAATGAGCGACAGAGCAAAGAGGCAGTTCTCCTGGACCAGATTTCATGTGCAGAAGGGAATAAGCAGCAGCATAACAATCTCCAGGCTTGCCTTTTTTTTTCCCCCGTTCAAGTTTTATGCACTCAGCACTTGGAGCAAGTACTGCAGAGATGATGTATGGGAAGCTGCAGATGTGTGTAGGAGACAAGGCAGGTTCAGAGCTGATAACTCCTTTCCTGAGCATGGAGAAGGTGCTGCTGCAGTAGGCTGTGTTGCCCTTGCCTACAGTGATGGGAATGTCATGGGAAGGTAAAGAGGAAATGGGTATCTGAAGTTTGTCGTGGCAGCTACTCTCAAGAGGTAGGTTGGGGTGCCTTTATTCAGGGGAGCAGCATCTTCGAGAACACTGTTGTCATTCAAAAACCACACATAACCAACAGTGTTCCACTCTGTCCTACTCTAAGTTCAACTGCATGTACATATTCTTTATCTAAAGGCAACAAGCAAATGTGAATTGCTCCTTGGAAACTATTGTCAGAGACTCGTAAGCTCTGTCCATTACTTTTGGGCTCACACTGAAGATCTGGTGAGCCAGAAGTAAGACTGTGTGTCTTTAAGGTAATACTGCTGTGAAACAAAACACAGTGAAAACTATGGCAGACCTGTTAATTCCCTTAAATAGCTCTAGTGAATGTTAGGAGTTGAATGGAGCAAAATGGGCTGGCCTGTAGAATATGCTGAACGAACACAAAGCAGAAAGGGTTATTAAAATTGACCTACTTTACAGGACTCTATGTATAATCTCTGCTGCCTCAGTACTGGGAAGGCAGAACTTTTCAGAACTATCACGTAGCAGTCCCACATTCAGTAATTGCAGTGGATGCTCTGTAATCCAGATCTGTAAGAGTATTCCACACACATGATTCCATTCGAAGAGGAAAAAAAAAATCTCCAAAATAAGTCATGGGAAAATGAAGACTCTAACAGCAGGTATCATTTAGGATACTGGAATCAAGAGCAATAGTTATTGTGCTTCAAGTTCATTCCCTAATCAAAGTTGCTCTAATAAACAGTCCCTTTAAAAGGCACAGGGAATTCAAGTGCTTAATAAATTGCTTGCAAAGGTTTTATCCTTTATGGTTCTTCAACAGTCCCAGAAGTAGGAATGAGAGCTGTGAGCTGACTTGGGCATTTAGTGATCAACTGGCTTGGCAGCAGCAGGTGGGGCTGGTGGAGTGAGGGAGTAATGTGGTACCTTTCCCCAGGGTGGGTTTAGGGGCTTTATCCTCACGGATGATCTCCAGAAAATCAGTCAGGCATAAACCCTTGCAGATTCCTACATACTCATTCTCAGTCTGAAAGAACAGCATGTCATCTTTTCCAAACAGTTTAGAAGTTGGGACTGCTGCATTGATCTGCACAAGTGTCCCACTATGGCAGAATGCATTTGTTTAAAGCACGTTACTACTGCTTGGCAGGGTGTTTGTTTTCCTTCTGTAGGAGCACCGATCATTTTAGTATTCCCAAAAGCAATATTTGGCTTTCAGTCAAGTAACTCCCAGCATTGTTACCACGTTCATCTGATCACCCAAGATACTGTTGCAACAACATTGAAGCAGCATCAACTGTAACTGTATTGGCAAGATATTAGCTGTAAGTAGTTTTCACTTAAGCAATATTAATAATAGTGGGGGGAAAGGAGCTTAGTCAGCATCACAAGTTACCTTAATGCTGTCAGACGGTGTTTTAGTAGAAACTAAATGGGAAAATCAGGAATGTATGATTTGCTTTAAAAAAACCTCACACTGGTCATAAATCTTCCAAAGAGCTGAGGTGAAAGAAGGTGCAGTGAGAAGGATGTCTGCCTGTATGTCCTGTGTGATGGACAGAGGGACTCCTTTTCCCAGCCGTGGTCATGGTGACAAGTCTCTAGCAGATCCTCGGACCAAGCTGCTACACCAGAGAGAAGAGTATTGAATCATTCCACCCTTTTAAGAGAAAGCATTAGGGAGGATACAAGATAGGTTCTTTAGCAGTTGCAGAGATAGCAGGTACCTTCAGCCAGCCCAGCTCAACTCCTCTTCAGTGGAAGAAGACTGCATGGACCCTGTTGAGAAGACTTCTGACCCTAAAAACTCACACCTCGACCTCTGCTCCGTTTATGCAAAATGGTGCCAGTGCAAAGACTTGAAGATGAAAGCCCTTTGACCGTGAGAGTCATCTGTCAGCAGCAAGAGTAACAGCAGACTTTTCTTCTCAGCCAGGTGCTTTCCCCACCTGGAGAAGCCACCTACATGTGATGATGAGACCCTCAGTGTTTGGGTTAGCTGCCATCAACCAAGAGCTGCCTTGAGGGCTTCCAGGAAGCCTAAACTGCTACCCAGAATGCTTGTGGCAGGGATGGGGAATGCCTCTGATGAACATATCATTTCTCTTTAGATGTATAATGAGAAACTCAGTGCCTAAAATGGAAACTCCATCTCCCCAGAAAGACACAAACTGAGCCCTAAGGTACAGGGCTGCAGGAGGCTCAGTCAGATGCAGGCAGAAGTAGTATGCTGAGGAATTCTGAGAGTTAAGCCAAACAAAAGGGTGAGGACACCAGGACCTCTCATACCTACATCCCACCAATGGGTTCCCATTTTCCTAAGCAGCATTTCACAGGTCACGGACATGTCTAATGAAGCAGAAATAAGTTGCAGGATGGTGTCAGGATTAGCTGCCCCCACCCCCAGGCTGAAAGAACCTTTCAAATTTCAAGCAGTGTCCCCTCCTTGGCATATTTTTTTTGTTGCTCAGACTGAAGCTTTTCTTGTTACCTAAAGCACATAAGTCTCAGCACATGATAAAAATATTTCTATGCATTATTGCCCAGTACTGTTTAAATGATGATGTCACCCTTAATGGGCAACCTCAGGTTCAGTTCCACGGCTACACTCCTTCCAAAATTTCTTCACATGCTATTAAAAATAATTTTGAAGGAAAGGCCTATGCAGCCTGCTTGAAGGCTTGTGCACCACAGAGAAGACCTAGGAAGCAGGCAGGAGGGTGCCCTGCACCATCTCCACGGCAGGATGGCATTGCTGGTTCTCCTTGCAGGAAGAGTGGCTTCAGCAGAACACCAGCACCACAAGACCCTCCAGGAAAGCCCAAGGGAAAAGGGCTTTCTCCTGTTTCTACCACCACAAGGTATCACCAGCAAATACCTGCTTTACCACAGACTGTCCTGCAGAGAATAGTCCACGGTTGGTTTAAATGTATAACAACTCACTTTTGCATGAACACCTCATAAAGATCTCGTTAGGGACCAATCAGGGCAGGCAGCAAGGCGAGCTCCAGCAGATCAACTTGCTGCTGCCTCTCCTCCCGTCTGCAAGGAGCAGCTGCCAAGAAGATACTTGTCCTGCCAGCCTTTGGTGTGCGTACCAAGGCTTTTTGCCTGCCACAGTTTGTGGGCAGACGGCTGTGTGCCGAGACTAGTCCCGAGGTCATTTCACTCTTTTCATGCAGGTCACAGAATAGCTGGCTAACAGCAACAATTTTCAGTCATTTCTTATCTGGATTGGATGTGGGCCAGGAGCCTGGGAGGGTGTGCAGTTAAAAGTGAAAGACAGCCCCTTGCACAGTTGACGGCAAACAGAGCTGGCCTGGCTTTGCCCGGTTTGGTCATTGGCCAGCAAGGGTTCGATTTTCTTCCCAGAAACTACCATCAACAGAGCATTAGCCAAAGGCATACCTGGGAGTAATGGGACTAACAATATTAAAGCAGCACCAGCTGTAATCACAAATTAATGTCACACCCATAAGAGGCTACTGGACAATATAAAAAATGAGTTAGAATTCCAGGGACACCATGAACCCCCAGTTCCTTTTGAGCTTTGTGTACACCCTGGCACACATGAACAGAGGAGCTCTGCCAGGTGCTTTCAGAGCACCCTTGGGAGCTCATCACAGGTCTTTTCAAGCCAGTCCCCAGGACTTGCTCTTTGGAGAAAAGAATGGATGCTCCTGTAGCCGAACCTGAGGACATGGGGGGGGGTGGTGGTGGTGTGTGTACATTTAGGGGTGTTCAGTCTTTTTATTATATCCAACTACTTTCTTCCACCCATTATTTTCCCATATTAGAGATCTACTCAGAATGATGGTAAAGCTAGTTAGTACAAGAACGAGAGAGGTGGCATAGTTAAGGCACTTCCCAATAAGAGGGGCTGGTTTGCACCTCTGCTGTTACCATCATCAAGACAGGAAGACTGAAGGGGAGCATCAGCATCCTGAGCTTAGGGAAAGTATTACAAAAAGATCAGAGACTGAGATTTCTGCTATGTTTTAAATTGACAGTCTCTCTTGTTTTTGAGAGCCTACAATCAGACAGAGATCACTGTTCAGATAAGGATGACTAAATCCTCATTTTCTGCAGAGTACTGCCTGCCCCCTTACTCCTGTTGTCACCTCTCTTTTGTCCCAAGGCACAACAAGGTGGCAAAAGAATAAATCAGTTGAACCCCACAAGTCCTATCATGGTTGTGCTACATACAGGTAAGGCAGGAGGGAGATCCTCAGAGAAACCCCAGCCAGATGGTAGACTCCAACACCAGCATCCACATATGATGAGAAGGAAAAACCCAAGACAAGACAGACATTTATTATCTGCCCAAGTTATCAGTGTTGTTGTACAAGAGATGAGAAATAAACAGTCACGTACAGAAACATAGAAAATAAAAGGAGAAGTAAGTGTAAGAAAGTGGTCAGCAGTGGAAAGCATAGTGCTTTCCACTTCTTGCTGAGCAAGAAGCACAGAGAAATGACTTCAAGTCTGTGACACTCCCACCCCCCTCTATAAATGTTTTTGTTTATGGGTAGGTGTTAATAACATCAGAGGTATAAACATCAGAAAAGGAGAAACTTGTGGTAAAGCAATTGTTTGGCTGCAGGGACCAGGGCAGTGCTTCAGGCTTTGACCTGTGAGCATCCACCTTGCTGCTGGAGAAGCCTCAGTTCTCTCCTTTCATCTCCTGGCCTCAGCCCCAGCACTTAAAGCCTGCAGTGGAACACTTACCCAGTCGCCAGACCCGGTAAGTTGTGCTTGCTTTTTAAGTTGTTTGGTTTTTTGGTTTTGTTGTTTTTTTAAAGGGAAGAAAAACCAACAAAGAGGCATGATAGCCCCAAGGGGAATTTTCTGTTAAAGTCACTGCCAAAAGAATGACCAATTTGTAAGTGAAATGTTGACACTTTTATAACGCAGCAAATATCTTTGCCTTGAGTGAAGTACTTAAAGATTTTTTTGTAAAAAAGATGAATTTTGTCAGGATGTTAAACACTAGTAGGAAGTGTTGCAATACTGTAACACATTTTCCCTTTCACTCTGTTTCCCACATACAATTCCTTCAAGGCTCCACAAAGGAGCCACAGTCACTTTAGCAGAACCATACACAGAAAGAGCAGGTGAAACCCCCTGGGTAAACAAAAATCTAGCTTAGAAGTATTAGTAAATACCATCATTCTCTTATCAGCAGAGTACCTGCAAAGCCCTCTGCACAGACTCCCACATCCCTGGCACAAGCCTGCCCTCACCATGGGCATGCTTATATGGAAAGGGAAGCCAACTGGTGTCAGTAGAAGCAGCTGGTCCCCTTGGTAAAGCACCTGCATGTGACTGTGCTGAGGGTGCTTCTGTGTCTTCTACTTCTCCTCACCCAGGGGATACCTGGCACCTGAGCAAAGTGGGATGGTGAGATGGTGCTTTAAGCAGCTTGAAGTTTGCAGCACACACTGGCTTTGTGTCTGATTTGAATGGAGGCAAGGATGGGGACCAGGTCTGGGTGCACCAGGTACAGCTCTGCGCCATCTCCTTGCCTGATTCCTGTGAAGGCCCCCTCCAGCAGCCTGCATGCCTGTCCCACAGGCTGCATCCCTGAATGCTGCATGGACCTGGAGTGCTGCTGAGATAGTTTATACCCTTTGGTCTTTGGTCTTGCTAGAGGACAGCCAGTAGAGAAAGGTGAGAACAGAGAGGCTTTTGAAGTGGGGAGACCACAAAGCTCATTTAGGATGCATACACCACCAAAAAAACCCCAACCACCAGACAGTAATAACTTCAAAACAGTGCTGACTGAAGTTGAAAACAGTGATGTACTGGCAGAAAAACTAGTGCCTAAGCCAAGTTCAGACGTGGTGTAAGCTGAATTTGACTGTTTATGATGCTGAAGAGAGCTAATGGTTGCCGGCAGGCAAGTCTTGCTGTTAACAAGAAGCACACAGCTTGCTAAAAGGACCTCTGGGCACTCTTTCAGGCCTAGGAGAAATCATAACCAACCCTCTCTCTGCTGGAGAAACCAACGGCAGTGCCATGTCTTGCACATCCCATGGTTGGGCCTTTGGTGGGATCTGGGATATAGGACATGAACTGCACTTGGTGTGCACATTGCAGGAATCATCCAGGGAAGGAGCAGAGAGCTGGAAAAGGCACACAGGAAGTGGGCTTCTGGGGCTGCTGGGGACACAGACTAGGGCAGGAGGCCAGACAGGCTGCCTGCAACTTGTTTTCTTCTCCTGCATTCGGGGAGACAGGATTTGGGGCCATTCCTTGTGAGTAAACTGAACAGCCACCCACACTGTGCTGCTGCCTTCCCGTCCCAGCTTCTCACCGTTGTCAGTCTTGACCTGGTAAAGTAGCATCATCAGTGCATCACTGCCTCATTGCATCCTTGTATGGAATAAAATATCCAGGACTTGCAGCTGCTCTCTCCAGCCACTGCAGAGGGCACTTGGGACAGAGACAGCGAGGAGCAGCTTAGGTATCAGCTTAGGTATCACCGAAGGTGCTCAGTGTAGGCTACTTCACCCTGCTAGAAAGCCAGGCTGCGTGACTGGATGAGCCTTGGCTCAAGAGCAAGCTTCTGCATGGCCAGGTCACAGATTGTGATGCATGGTGGCTTGAATACAAGCAATTTAACAGCTGTGTAGCTCTTTTCTAGCAAATTGTTATCATCCAGAAAAGTTAAGTGCAAAGTGTATTTCTTGTGTTAATTTATTTGAGCCCATTTAGATTTGTTTTGTTCTCTTTTAGTAAGAGAAGTGAGTTGAGATTTCTGTTGTGGAGTTAAAATAATTCACTTGAAGCACAGCAAGCACTTGAAGCACGACAAAGCAAGTTACAAATTTCCAACCAGTTCTGAGCTGAGCATTGGAGAAGCTATTATTTTGTCAGAGCTGGTGAAGTTATTTATTGAAGATAAACTAAGTGGGGAATTTGTTTCTGCTTTCTTTCCCCTGATAATTTATTGTCTGGATTGAGAGTTTTTTCCATATAACTTTTTTTTCAGTAAAAAGCAGATGCAGTTAATAAGAAGGATTATAGAAATGCACCATTTGCGCTACAAAATGGTCCATTTTGGAGTTCTTGAATGGAATGACTTTTCATTCCAAAATGTTGAACATTTTATTGAGATTGCCAGGGTTTTTCATGGTCAAAATGTACAGCAGATAATGTACTGAAGTAGAGACTCCACTTTTGGTCAACCTGGTTTAAAATGTCACTTTTCTGGAAATTTTGAGGCACCTCTGAATTATAGATACATCAAAGTACAGTGATGACATTTGAGCTACCAGAAAAATTCTGGGTTCTGCTTCTATCCTAACAAAGTGCTAGCAAGTCTGTGTGAGAAAAAGTCAAGTGGTCAACTGAAAAATAGCAGGTTGGAAGAAATAAATCCTGGGGGCATCTGTAAAGGTATGGATTTGTGGGACAGCTTGCTCCCAAACTCCTCCAGCCATGGGGGTTGCCTTGATTCTCCTACTTTATGGTCCTAAAGCATCTCAGAGGGCAGGATCTGTAAGGTATTAACAGCCCTGAGCACTCTGCCTAAGATTCAGCACTGCCATAGGATTTGCAGCACACAGCTTGGGGACCAGAAAAGTGCTGAAACACAGACACCATGGCTTATGTGTAAGGAAGGCTTCTCCTCACAGAGTCCCCCACAAGCCCATTTTTCTCCACTGCCTTTGGCCTTCCCCTCCCCACCTCCACTCAAAATTAACTTTGCATCATATATCACCCCACTTTCTTTCTGAGTGCTTTCACCATAGGAGAAAGCTGGAAGTGGGAGGTGAAGCATGAGGAGCAAAGGAAAAAAAGAAAATGGAAAATATGGAAGAAAGTGAGAGGCTGAAGAGGGAGAGGGGGAGAGGAGAGGAAGGGCTTGAAAGGGCTGGTGAGGGACAGGAGTAGGGTGGCCCCCGGGGCTGCCTCACATTGTGCCTGGCTCTATCCATCTAAATAAAGGGACCATCCTGACTTGTGTCCCAGCTGATAGAGGTTTTGTTGCCTTTCGGATTTTGGTGTCATCCCCGCCCCCTTCTCTCTTCCCTTCCCTCCCCTTCCCTCCCCTTTCCTTCCCTCCCTACTTCTATCCAGACTGCATCAAAGTGTTCCCATCTCCATCTCCTCCAGCCTTTCCACCGCCTCCCTGGAGGCACAATGTTACCTTTTGTCACCACCACCCAGATGACCTTTTCTACCTTCTTATCCCCATTTATCCCTGAGCCCCCGGGTAAATAAAGCTTGGGGCAAGGGGAGGGTGGAAGCTGGGAATCAGAATGCTGGCCCTGGGGCAGGTGCTTCCTTTTGCAGCCCCACTAGCCCCAGCGAGGCAGGAGTGACACCAGGGGAATGAGCATGGGAAAGTTATCAGGGGGTGGCATGTGTGCCAGAGAGGATCAGCCTGGCCAGCATCCCATAGTGAAGTGGAGATGCAGAGAGCTTTTGCAGATTTTACCCCAAAGGA
The DNA here is from genome assembly GCF_001715985.3 of Manacus vitellinus. Lineage (NCBI taxonomy): Eukaryota > Metazoa > Chordata > Aves > Passeriformes > Pipridae > Manacus > Manacus vitellinus. The sequence continues at coordinate 1,373,678 of NW_021940291.1, read as the reverse complement.
GAGTGCATCCCCTTTTCCACCTCATATAGATGTTCATGGCAGCTGGCCCTGTAGGAGGGGACAGAGCCAGGCTTGGCTTGGAGTAGCCAAGGGCACTTGCACATGGGTGCATGAGCCTTTGAGAAGCAAATGGCCACGTCCAACCACAGCCTGCACCGGGGATGTTGGCTAGGGGAGAAAACACCCATTCACTGGTCTGGGTGCAGCAAGAGCCTACTTACACCTCACTCTAGTATGCCTGGGGGCTGCTCACTTTTCTCCTGGCTTTTCCCTCCCCTGCACATTTCCCTTTGGTTCCTGCTGGTTTATCCATCTTTATTAGTCTCCGTTCACTTTGGCAGAGCTCAGTCATCTACCAAGGCTGTGGCCCTGCAATGGGGGCTTGGCCTCTGCTGAGTGCAGGGGATGGTGGTGCTGTGGGGTCTCTTCAGTGAGCACCATAAGCAGTCCCACTACTCTTCTTTTTCTTCCCCAGGTCACTGGAAGAACAACCCCCTGCCCTGCCAGCCCCTTGCTTCCCTGCAGGCAGACGGGCAGTGAGGCAGCACAGGAGTCCTTGCTTTCCCACTTACCAGGCAGGGATGCATCTGTCCATGGAAAGCTGAAGCAGCAGTAGGACTGGTGGCACGGCTTTGGACAGGGTGAGGAAGGTGGTCACATTCACAAATGTTTCTAATGGGGTTATTTTCCTCTCGAGAGCAAGCACCTGTCACACTGCGCTGTCCTTGAATATAACTTTTGAAGCCATTGAAGGTGTTTAGAAATGTTGTCCTGTGCCTATTGTAGCTGTGCTAGAGGAGCAAGAGGGCCATGGCTCTGATCCGCTCACCGCTGCTGAGGCAGCATGCCTAAGGCTACAACTGTGTGTTAAATGGAACCAGCCTTTTCCTCTAGGATGCTTAACAGGCATCAAGACCTCCAACAGAAGGAAAACACCTGTGCCCTGAAGTTTTTACAGTGAGATTTTCTTTTAGAAAACCATGTGCAGCTCTCTGCTCTGAGTCCCGTATTTCCCAGCCCTCACAAACACACAGAGGCATGATACAGCACTTTAGCTATGAAATCCCAGTAAAAGCCTTTTTTCTTCATGTTTGATGCTTTCAGGCCTTGACATTCAAGTGGACACGACTGTGCCGAGCTCAGCTCCAGCTGTGCACACTGACTGCCCAGGAAAGCAGGGCCAGGGTGGACACAAGAACACCCCCTGTCCCCCAGAGCATAGTGGGCTCAGGTAGCTCTGCCTGGCTGAGCAGCTGGCTCATGTTACTTCACCACCTTTATTTGTAAAAGGAGAGCTCAGATCCACACCGTGCCCCAGACTGTCCGAAATGGAGAATTCTCCACCTCAAAGTCCTAGTCTCCATGTGTTTCAGATCCTATTTTGGCAGCCCAAGGTGATACAGTCAGATCTTAAATTAGCCTCTCATAATCTAAATTGAATTTAGACCCAGAAAATCCCCAGCTTTCAGATGTTTCTGGTTACACAATAACCCTGGCTCTTCTTCTCAGAGGAGTGAAATGGCAGGATTTTGAAATTCCTTGTTGGTTCATGTTTGCATATAAATGCTGATTTTATCTTTTCTGTACACAAGGTAAACACAAAGCTGTTTAACAATAATGTTGCCGTTGAAACATGCATCCAGGATGGCAAAACAACCCTGACTTAGAGATGTTTCCAGACCCAAGGACCATGCCTGCCTTCACAAAAGGAAGCTACCCGCTCCGAGATGCCCAGCCCACCCTCATCCCTGTTTATGCAGATCAACAGGCAGGTTTCATTAGGCAGCAGTAAGATCCAGAAGTAAAAGTCGGGTGGTGATGACAAAAGATGTCGATTCCCCCAGGCTGCCTAAGCCAGTGAACAAGCTTAAGTGCAGGTTCTCAGTGGAGCTGAATTTTTCTGTAGACCACCAGGAGCTGTGGACCTTGCTGTAAGCTTCCAGGCCCACTGCAACTGAACAATGATGGCACGCACTTTAACTGGGACTTATATCTCCTACAATGCTGGCCTACACAGGGAATGCAATTCAGATTAAAATAAACTTTTAAAGTAATGTAGCTATCCATGATTAACTCTCTGGGGAAAACTCTTACGTTAAAAGATGGTCTTTGTGAAAGAACTAAATGCAGTCATGGCCAGGAGCAGAGAAAGGAAGACATGCCACTGGGAGGAGATAGCTGTCATAGAGTAAGTTAATTCAGCGTAATTCCTGTTTTACAGAGCCCAGCTGTAGGAATCAGAGGTGGCTATACTTAAGACAACAACCCTGTCCACAAAGCTCGACAGCCTTATTTAAGGAAAGCATAATGTAAAATCAAACAAAAGCAGGTTTTCATATGATTTCTTCTTTGTCAGTAGATGTTGCAGAAACTCCATTTGAAAATCAACAGCCTCTGGTGAAAGAGGCGCTCCTGGGTGTAGTGGGAGAGGTTAAAAATCCAGCTCAAATATCTCCTTTCAGCCATCTAGGAGTGTGGTATCTACCTTAAGTTAGTCATTTGACTAGTCATCTACTTTAGCAGCCCACGAAGACAGAGGCATTTTCTGAGAGCAATTCATTCTTCTTACTGTAGGATGACTACTTGACATGGGATCAACTGCCCCGGGTGATGCCTGACTCTCCCAACATCCATGGGTCTGTGGTGAGTAGATGCGTCAGTCTCAGCCAGCTTTAGGTGGTCACAGCTAGAAGGGTTGCCTCTTGCCCTATATACCTGAGTGTTCATGAAGGCTGAAGCACTTCCCCCCATCCAAGAAGTCAGCTCTGAAATAATACCTATTCATCCAAAATTTCACTGAAGTCCAAGTTGCTGTAGCTTCCAGTGGCCTTTGCATTGTGTCTGTACTATCTGAGGCACTATCAGAGAAGGACCCCACTTCATTGCTGGTGGTCACCATACCTGATCTACAACATGGGTCAGACTGAAAAAGCGCATAACCCTGTACACTGGACATCAGCCCTTCATCTTTAAATGACACTAAATGCATCCAGCAAACGCTGGGTGATATGTTTTTCATGTCCTAGCAGTCATACAAGTTTCAAATGCTATTGCTTTTGACATCGCAAGAGTAAAATTTAAAATGTCACACAGCTGTTTAATGGGAAACAATTAAAAAAGTGAACTTGCGGGATATTCCTATTAGAAACCATACTTTCCTTCTCATTTCTTTGGAAAAGAGGCTTAGGAGAAGGACTGGTGTGTGCACATATTCTTGAGGCACTAACTCCTGTGTCCAAAGCAAGGGACATGAGAAGGTGGGATGAAGAAGACAATTGAGAAATGTCACATCATTTCGTAACATGAGTTGTTCCACAGCCCATGTCAGAAGCAATTGAAGTGGGACAAACACATCATCCCAAGCCTCCTGGCACAGCTGCCTGAGCCAGACTCGTACCTCTGCAGTGGAAAGCACGGCAGGCTTCCGTAATGCAGCAGGTTCTGTTGCAGTGTGCCAAGCCCTGCTGCAAGCCCCAACTATCATTTGAAGCCAGGTAGGCAACACATGAAAATCTCATTACTACAGGCAGAGCCTCAGTCTGTTTAGAAATGTGAGCAACAGCTAAGATTAGTGTGAAAGAAAAAGTATATTAAATTGTGAGGAATAATAGAAAATGCACATGCTAGTATCTTGTCTCTAAATGGAGTCACTCACCCATACAAGCTCCTCATCTGACCTCACTTGTGTGGCTTTTACTGCCTTCATTGTTTCTATAAAAAACTCAGAGGGATTTCAGTCCATAAAGAAGATGGAAACTTTATTAATTGCCTTAGAGCTGCAAGACAAGCCCACCCCTACCTTTCTCTGAGCCCTCCTCCTTGCCAGAACCCTCAATCCTTATCCCCCACTGAAAGCCACAGGCAATTTTAAAAGGCTGGAGAGATCTTCTTCCCTCTGCCTCCACTCCTGCCCTTTGCGTTTCAGGACTGCACATATATACCGTACAGTGAGTGAAGGGACAGATACTTCTTTAAAGCAACTTCTCTCCCTTTAAAGAATATTTTCTGTAGGTGAGCAGATGTGGCCATTCTATGTCTCCCTACCCTCGTTTATCTGGTCAGCTCCCCTGTTAGAGCCCCCCACACCTCACCTGTCTACCCGCCAGTGCTTCTGCCTTACCTCCAGCCACTCTGGCCAGTGATTAATGGTGCCCATCAATCAGGCACCGCTGCGATGAATGCGGCAGGCACTTTGTGATTAACCTTGGAGAACCTTGTCCCCTGCTCTCCCCGGCCATCCCCCTCCAGAGCCCCCACTGAGATTATCGGGTGAAATGAGGCGGGATGCGTGTGTACTGGGGGTGGGCCCTGGAAAACAGGTCCTCGGGTCCTTTCATATTGAAATGGAGAGGTCTCAATCACTCTTTTGAACTTCGTTTGAAGGGGTAAAAAGAAACCCAAACCCTAGTGTTTTCCTTCAATAATGCAGAAGGGAACCAGGATTGGGACAGTCAGGGTCAGTGACAATAGTGGTGCCAAAAGGAGTTGGCTCGCCTGCCTTGTGCGAGAAGAGTAAGTGTAAAACCATGGGGCAGATACCACAGGGGACAGAGTTTCACTTGACCTCCCTCTGTTTTTTCTCCTGTCTGGGTAGCAAACCCTGGCTTTGCTAGTGCTGTACCAGCAAGGAACAGAATACAGTCCTTGCATTCAAGAAGCGATGGCAATGATTTCTTAGTTTATTATAATATCATTTAATGGCTTCTACCTGGATTGTTCATCCCTAACACTGGAGGAGGGTGGAAAGGGAAGATGCTCCCATTTCCACCTGTACCAAGTGCTTATATTTGGGCTTGCTCAGCTGAACCAGACCGACATCCTTGCAAACACCAGTGTGGCCTGCCCCGATGCAGCAGGGTGCAGCTCGCACTGCTGCGGTTTGGCACATTGCAGCAGGCTGGGGAGGAAAAGCCAATGAGACCATTTGAAGTACACCTGCACTTAACACACGGCATTTCACTGCCATGCTCTGTGTTGATGCAGGGTGGTTTTGATTTGAAAGTGTTCAAGGCCAAAGTTTACACCTCTGGTTGAGAGGGTTTGCTCGCCTGCCTGTGTGGTGGTGGCTCATTGCTGGGGTTGGTATTTTTTTAGACAGGCAAGACTATCAGTTTGAGGCCAGCAATCGATGGGTCACACACCGACTGTGGCAGCAGGGTAGGAAGTGAAACAGCCAACACCTTAAATAGAGGCTGACTAGAAACCAACCCAGGGTTTGTAATAGCAGAAGGGAAGCTCTAGTGAGGGAGATCACACACTGACAGGTGGGATACATTTCTGCCTCCTCCTGAATGCTCCCTCATTTGCTTATAATCACCAAGAGGCTTTGTTGGTAAGAAATAAAGCTGCTTGTGCTCCCACTAGAGGCCCATGGGGCCCTTTTTACTTTTGTCCCTTGCAGATAAGGATGCAAATTAACAAACCAACTTCAATTAATAGCCAAATCCCTTTCAAGAAACTCCCTCATACTCAAGCATTTCTGAATTGGGTTTTACCCAATATTTGTCTCTTATTTGAATGGACATTATGAACATTTTGAACTCTGTTGTTCATACATACATATACACACACATATACGTGCAGCCCTGTGTGCATGCAAATGTTTGTGTGCCCAGACAGTTTTTTCAAGCTCAGGAGGAGGAAAGCTTGCTTTGCTCATGGATTTGGGGGGAACTACTTGGGTTTCCATCGGTTCAGGGGCTGGCCTCCAACCTGTTTCATCTTCTTTTTCAGCCATCCCATTCCTCCTCACCCCAGACTGTGGATGCTTGAAGGGTGCCACAGAGTTGCCCTTTGCAGGTGAACTCTGCCAGGTTGTAGATTGACTGGGTCCCCACAAGGAGCCTGCCAGAAAGGCTGGAAAAGCAAGGCCAAACTTTGCCACAGCACCCGGGGAGGTGGAGCGAGGCAGAAGAGGGCACATGACTATTAAGATCTCCCTTCAAATGTTATTAAATAATGTTTTGCTGCTGCAGCACAACAGGTGTGGAGGCACAGGCAGGTAAACACAGCCCAGAGCAGGGCAGCCTGCCAAGTCTGTTTCCTTACATAAATCTCTCCACTTCAAGGTATGCAATTAATCCCGGCTCCAGCCTCCGTTCACCACAGACCTTCTTTGTACGCATGATGTATTAATCACCAGAAAGGACTTTTGCACCTCTGCTATCATTCTCGCTTTGGAGGCTGCTGCAATCAACTTTGAGAACCCGCAGAGACTGAAGGACGCGGTGGCAGAGGTGGGTTGGCGATGGCATCTCACACCATACAGCCAGAGGACAAGTGTGGGTACACACATGTGCACGTGTGTGTACCCCTGCCATACTGTGGTGTGCTGCAGCTCATCTGACGCTGGTTTTGCCAACAGATCTCCTATTCCACTTTCCCCAGAGACTACGGACGTTAATCAGTAACAGCTCCCCACCTTGAGTTTTACAGGGCCGATTACAAGAAGTGCTCATTAAAAAGCCAGGACAGCGGATCCCCATCAGGAAGCCTGATCCTGCAAGAGCCTGCATGTATGTCTTTATCCCTGGTGTGCACAGGCGGCTGAGGGAGCCGCAGCCCTACCTCTCGCATCTCAACAGAGGACATGGCTGGCAGACTGATAGAGCCTGCCCACACCACACCAGTCTACAGGACCCCCATCCTGGCCCTGCTTTGGCAAGTCCAAACCCTTTGTGCTGCCCAGGTTGAGCTCTCTTGGGAAATGAGTCTGCAGCCACCAGTGTCCAGCTTGGATCAAGAGCCCAGTGCAGTTGGGCAGCTCAGAAGTCAAGAGTCCTCTATTTTCTCTTATACTCCCAATTTTGCACTCTGTGGTGCAGACTGTGTATGTTTTACATTCCTTTCAGAAGCAGCAGCAATGAGAACCCTGATGTTACACACTTACCTGGATCCTGGCACAAGCTCTCATGGCCTCTCTGGTCCATACTTACCCAAAAGCCCTGCAGCAGAGTATTAGGGTTGTGGCAGATTGAGGCAAGCAGGAGATACCTGAGTGCCAGCCTTGCTCTTCTGTTTGTTCTGCCATCCTTTCAGATGCAGATGCTGCCCAGGCTCCCAGCACTGCCATCCCTCCACTGTTTTTTCCTTCTTTACCTCCTTCCCAATTGCCTTAGAAAGGAGCCCCAGACCTTGAATTTACCTGGCTCACTGTTGGCAGATACAGCCCTATAAATCTCCACTGAGATAGCAATGGCTGCAGCTTGGATTGGGTTCAATGGGGAGGGATTTGGGGGAAAGCAGAGAGTGTGGGGAGCAGATGGCCAGTGTGGTTCAGCACATGCCCGGAATGCTTCTATCTCCAAGGCCTTGTAGAGATTACAGATGCGCTTCTTCAAAGCATGGGGCAGGAGAACGCCCACCCTGCTCCCATGGGGGCCATATGAGCCTGTGGGGATGCCTTTCCACCCCATCTGCTTATGAGGGGTCAAGGGCTGAGCCTTCAGCCCCCATGATAAGTGAGGTGGGAGGGAGCTGCGAGCAAGGCTGAAACGCACTGCCAGCTTCCAGCTGCCTCAGCTCAGTGTTTGGTGCAGCCAGTGCCATGTCCCTGGCTGGGAATACATGTGCATGGAGTGGCTGAGTGGCAGAGCTCCTGCTCTGGAGACTTTACCCAAGTGCTGCTCAGCACCCTTCAGAAACCTGGCTTTCATCTGAGGGTGAGGGGGGGGGTACTTGGCACCTAATGCTTGTGGCCCCTCGAGTATACCTGAGGGTTTTTTTGATTTTGGCAGCTGGTGCCTGGTTTACACTGAGAAGGTTCTGCAGCCTGCAGGTAACTAAATCCCTGCTCCTGAACTTGTAGTGCCGTGCTCCTTCAGGGAACCACATGCAGCATACAAATGAGTGTCCCTTGCTCCGGAGGGCTGCCAGCTCCCTACTTCAAACCATGTATTATTTTATAAGCCTGACCACCCAAAATCTTTCCATTCCTTGTTTTCCTTTGGCTCTAATGCTTGTCCTTGGATATACTCAAACTCTATTTGCAGCAAGGTAAAAATAGCTGCTGGGCTTCTCTGGCTGGTATTTCCTTGGCTGTAGCCTTACTCTCAGGTGAGAGTCTGCAAGGTGCTGATTCAGAGTCATTTGGATGGAGTTTGAGCAAAAAAGAGACTTTCCCATTTGCACAGTGAAGATTTGCCTGTCCCAGCCACAGAGGGCAAGGCATGATGTGAAGGCAGAGTGCCAACAAAGTAGCCACTCACCCCAAGATAAAGCTGCTGAAGACCAATGTTAATTAAACAAAGACAACATTTTTGTTTCGACATGCTTATTAATTATTATTATGACTATTCACAGTAATGCCTACAGGTCTGAATTAGCAGCCTGGAGTCACTGTACTGTCCAGTGAGCAAGCATCCAGGCGGGCAGAGTCCAGGCCCTGAAAAGCTTACCCACAAGAACACCACAAGCTCTAGCTGGCTTTTCAGCCCAGATCCCAACAAAACTGTCCTTTGGAGGTCCTTGAGGTGCACCTGACTTGCCCTGTTTTAAGCAGCAGGAATCAGAGGTGTGTGTCCATGGATGGACAATGCCAGACCACTTCTGCCATGTGGCCACTAGTGCAGACTCAGGGTGGGGGAAGACCTGCAGAGCTCACATAGTGGCTGGGAACTAGATCCAGAAAGGACATTGGGTTACCACATCACCTATTTTTACTGGAGTCACTATCAAAGATCTCCTCAGTGCAATGTTTTCTCCCTTCAGTCTATTTTTCACTGTTCTGTGATGCAGTGGCCACAGAGAGGGAGAAGTAGGGGAAAAAAAAAAGAAAGAAAGAAAGAAAAAGGAAAAGCCAAAGGGGCATGACCTTCTAGATCTAGATCATTGCAAAGTTTGGGAACCAGTTCTCTTCTACCAAGGGATCCTTTTCTCTTTCCAAACAGGGCCAAGACCGGAACAGAAAGTGAAAATGGATGTGAGGGCATCACAGCAGTGTGAGCATGGTCCTCTACAGCTTCCCATCACCACTAGTTCCCATGCAGGATATAGTGAGAGAGAGTACCTTGCAGGTGAGAAGGTGGTGATGTGGCTCCCTTGCAGGGCAGGAGGCAGTGAGTGAAGTCCCACAGCCTGTGGCTTGTAGCCCTGGGCAATGACAGCTCCTGCAGCCTCTGGGGGCTGAATAGCAATTCTGGAGCTTGGGACACGGCAGAGGCCAAAGCTCCTGCTGCTCTCTAATGTCCTGTGCCATCACTAATTAAAAAAGGGTTGTTTCCTCCAGCCACCACCCGTAACTGCTGCAAAGGAAGGCAAGCCCATGTCTGGTACTGCTGAGCAGTGATGGAGAATTGCAAGGCTCCTTCATTTCTGACCACCTCTTTCCATGTCTCACAGCTTCCCAATTGGCTGGCACTATTTAAAAAGCAGGCAACAGCCTTTGTGGTGTGCTCAGGACAGCGGAGGGACACAGAGAGTGCTGGCCACAGCACTGGAGCCATGCAAACACCTGCAAGTCCTGCTACCTTTGCCCTCCCTGAAGGGCTGCTTAGATGCTCGCCACCTTCCCCCTCTCTCACAGGCCCTCCTGCCCCAGTACCTCTCTTCCACAAGGTCCCTCCACCCTCTTCAGCTGACTCTTTAAATTACAGCTTGGAGGAAAATTTTATCAACCTGTACCTTGAGCTGGCAAGCCTTAAGCAACTGTCTAGTGAGGCTATCTTGAAAAAAAGAGCCTGAAAATGGGAATTTTCAGGTTTTGGTGCCTTTTGTTTCTTTTAGGTCCAGGAAGGAGAATACAGCGGTCCCTGTGCCCAGCTTTTGGATGACATCCCTGCAACTGGGGCACTGCTGAGGAAAGAATGGATGCTACATGTAATAGTAGCTGGGATATGTGGAGGATGAGGCCAGGGAGGAGCCCCCAGGTTCCCTGGGCACAGGGCTGCTGCTCATTCATTGCACATCCCTGCATCCCCAGGTGCCCCAGGGGAGACAGAGCTGATCCCAGTGAGAGAGGCACCCACTGAGTCCTAGAGCAAGGGACCTCAGGAGCAAGCAGAGTAAGACTATGCCTGCCCTCTCTCTTTCATTTGCCTCTCTTTGCCATGCTAATGAAGAATTACTTTTTCCTTTTGAAGTCTCCTCCCTCCAGCCCCAAATAAGCTGCCTCTCACTTTGTCCCCCCTCTCCCATCACCTGAGCTTTTCAAGCATGGCTTCTTGAACCATGGCTGGCTCCACACCACCAGCCAGGAGCTGGAAGATCACTCCTGCTGCCTGCTTTGTGCTGCTATCTGGTTCAACCTGTTCAATTAGTGGTGCCTCAGGCACTGTGGGTTCCAGCTTTCTCTTTCTGCTTCATTTAATTTGAACACACGCACCTCTCCCTCCCTCCTCCTCCCTGCTCGCTTCATGGCCCCAGGCTCTGCACTGTGAAAGGCACAAGGCAGGGCATCACTTACACACCTGGAATATGTTGCAACAAGCCCAACAGCCTCTTACAAGGAAGTCTTGGGCCCAGACAATGAGTTAGAAAGTCCTTTGCAAAGCCGCCTTTCTTGGGTAACAAAATGCACGGCTAAAACCCATCCACCGATTTCCACTGTTCCTTGGGGGATTGGTTTTCTGACCGGCTTTCTTCTTTTTTGGGGGGTTTAACATTGCCCTGTGCACACGTGGAGAGCCAACCAGTCGTGCATGTACACAAACAACATGCATACTGAGGAAAGGATTAGCTGAAAATGCTCACTGGCTTTTATTCGGGTTTCAAAAGGAAGCCGCTATTGGAACACTTCAATTGCTTTCCTGGTCGTGGACAGCCTTGTAATGAGCACCTCTCTTACCCCATCCTGACACTGGCATGGAGATGCCTGAACAAGATGCAGGATGGCTGCTTAAAAGAATAGATCTGACTTGCCCAGCTGCCTGACCCCAGGATTAAAGCCTGTAGGGTACAGCCTGGAACAGCCCTGTGCTCCTGCTGAAGGTGGAGGGAGCTCCCTGAAAAACCTCACAGCATCAACAGTTTCTTCTTCCAGAAAACATATACCTCTGTGACCCAGGCAAATGTGCAAACAGACTGATGCACACACCACATATCTGTAATGTATATTCCCTGGCATTGCTGGGCAGGGAAGCAGACCCCAAGCTGTGGGCATGGTCCCTGTCACTGTTGCACTATCACACAGGGCTATGGAGAAGGCTGAGTCTCATTGTTTTCTGCTGTGTGTGTGCACAGACAACAGGACTGCTGCTACTCTCCCCTGCCTGTGACCAGCTGAGGATGTGGGAGCTGTGACACGGCACCTGTTGGTCTCTCTTCCAGGTGTTACAGCTGCTTCCTCAAGGAGGACCAACATATTGGCCCGAAAATGAACCTGTCTGCTCAGCAGGAAATATTTCTGCATTGCAACTGGCCTGTCAAAACCCAGCTCTCTGTGAAAAGAGGGTGAGGATTGCAGGAGTGATGGGCAGGCAGCACTGGCTCCAACACGGGGAGGGATGCTGTGCCTGTGCACAGTGTGTTGGAGCAATGCTCTTCTTGCTGCGGGAAATGTAGTGGTGGCAGGGACAAGTTTTGCGTGCTTTGTGTGAGCAACGCGACCTGACAAGCAGCATGCTGCTGCTGGGGACTTCTCTCTGCCCCAGGGATGTTCAGAGGCACCAGGCTCTCCAAAGGGGGTGACTTGGAGCATCTGAGCTGTGCAGCAATCCCCTGAAAGGGCACATCCTGCAGTGCCCCGGGATGGGTAAGAAATGAAACTTAGAGCTAAAAATGAAGAAAATAATCTGATCCATTAATTTGCATGTTCAGGTGCTGTTGGTATTGTCAGGGGGAAACTGCAGCTCCAGGAACCTGAGGATGGTTTGAGAGCTGAGTGCCTCAGCCAGGCAGAGGACCCCCTTGCAGTTTCCTGGGCAGCTCTTTGCTGGCTGCCTTGGCTGCTTGGAACCTGCTCAGGGGCTTGTGGGGCATTTGCCCTCACTGCCTGGCTGCTTGGAATATTTCTGCCATGATAAACCTGCCAAAGATGTTGATCCCAGTTCAGTAGGATGAATGGGACAAAGAGCTATAAAAATCAAAACAGTCAGACCTATTTTTGTCAGCAGAAATGCTGACTGCGGGCTGAAGACTAGCAGCAGAGAAAACAACGTGATGATAACGAAGTGACAGAAAGTCATTTGGCCTGTCATTTTGAGATGAAGATTTAAACATCTCTCTTGCTAAAGAACCAGCTGAAAATATTATACCAGCCTGTGTTAAAATCTCTTCTCTGCTGCCACTACACCCAGCTGTCCCACTCAGGTGTTGGCTATACACTGCAAAGCATAAAAGCTTGCATGTCTTATTTTGTGCTGGGCAGTTTCTTCATGTAGTTTCTTAATGCCTCGGGAGTTTATTCTGCAATATGCCGTTTTTTCCTACCAAACAACTTAAATGTTTGTTTGTTTGCTTATTTTACAGGCAGAGAAATATTTGGCCGAGCTATACCGGTACAACAGTTTATCCAGAGTATTCTTCATTGTTTACCAAAACGCAGCAGCTGGGTGGAACAAGAGTTCAACCTGACAACCGCTGCTTCGGAGCTCAAAGGAGATTCTGAGTGGATGTAGGTGCCATTCAAGGTCACCTTCGTCCTCTGAGTGAATGTTAGGGATGCTCACTTGGCATTTAGTGATGGACTTCTTCAGGTGAGGAGTTGCCAGAAGCCCCCCCTCTGCACTGCAGGGAGGAGCACGGGCTGCTGCTGAGCAGAGCCATCCCCAGCACGTGGGGCGAAATATTGGTCGGGATGAAGTCAGTGGGAATTTTTATGACTGATTTCAGTGTTGCCAACTTCTTTGCTTTAAAAAAAATAAATAAAAGATGAGTGCACTGCTGCCTTTTGTCTCAATCTTTTGCAGCCTTCAAAAGCTGCCTTAAACCTGTTTCAGCCGCTTTCGGTTTTGAAATGATGAGAAGACAACCAACAACCATAAAGCTCTCTATAGTCTGTCTGTCGCACCTGGGTGACTCACTCCAAAATGCCACAGGCCCATGACTGGGGCATGGTCCCTGAGTGGGATTTAGACTGAAGACCAGCCAGGGGTGAGTGGGAGTGTTGGATGCTCCTGAAGCCTCATCTCCATCTGCCTGGTGGGAGCGATGAATAGAAGAGTGCGCCCAAATAAGCAGATCTGAAAGGCAACAAAGACATTTAATGCAGGAAATTGGGTGATTCTGGTTTTGTAAATTCCCAGTTTTGCTATACGTATCCCTTAGGAAGGTGATATAGCCAGCTATCTAATTTTTCATGCATTTTACCATTAAAAAGGCATGCTTTCAAGAGGGTTGGAAGAAAAGAGGGCATGCTTATTCCATTGACCCCGTGCTGTCTCTTTATAAACACTGCCGAAGGATTTCTATGGCTGAGATGGTAACAAAGGGTCTGCAGATCCACAGCTGGGATTTTTCATGGTTCAAGGAGAGACGATCGTCTCACATCCCACCGAGGGCTTTGGCTGGAGTTGCCCCACTTGTTCCCCCCTCCTTCCCCTCTCTTTCATCCAGGATAACCTGCACTGGTGCTCCCCGAGCTGGAGGAAGAGAGGGAGAGGACGAGGATGGTGGCACGGGGTGTAGGGGAACTGGAGGAATTAGAGAGGAGGAAGGACAGGAGGTGTGAGGAGGGAGCAGGCAGCCTGAAAACACTGCGAGGGAGAGGAGAAGGGTGGAAGGGGTCCGGCGGGGAGGAGGGGGTCCGCGGCGAGGCCAGGGGAGGTGCCCCTTTCCCTTGAAAGCGGCTTTTCAGATGGAAATGGCGGGGTCAGCAGCAGCCCTTGGACAATGGCCCCCTTCGCTCCGCTCCCCGAGGGCACAAAGAACCGGGAGGACGGTGGCGGGGGAGCCCCGCTCCGCTCCCCCCGGCCCGGGGCAGGGTGAGGGGCGGCCCTGCCGGGGCTTCCGCCGCTGCGCTCGCCCAGGGCCCGCGGGGCACGAAAACTGGCTGGAAGAATGCTAACAAGGCGGGAGGAGGGGAAAAAAAAAAAAGGAGAGAGAGAAAAGCTGAAAGATTTCAACACAAATAATCTTCAAGGAGTGTTCTGTAAACAGAGCGGAGGGCAGTGCGCCAGGAGCACCTGCCTCTCCGCATTGACATTAATTGTTTTGGGAAGGAGTAAAAAAAAAGCTCTCCTCTTGCCGCGTGTGCGGCCGTGTGCCCGTGCCCGAGTGGCTGGAGAGGCGAGCGGGTGCGGTGATGCGTGGTGGAGGTGCTGCGTGGCATGGGGTGCTCAGCGGTGGTGGGTGCTGAGTGACGGTGGATGCTCTGTGACAGTGGATGCTCTGTGACAGTGGGAGCTGCACAACTGTAGAAGCTCAAAACTGTGACACCAGGTGCAGGGCATGCAAGTGAGGCTGTGGGTGCTTTGGTAAATTCAGCTCTGGCATCCAAACCTGTCAGCTGCCTGCTCTGCATCTGCTCTGCCTTCCTCTACCGCTTCATTCCTGAGTGATGCCTGAGGATCTGAATGCTTTCTAAAGCTCTTGGTGGTTTAAACCTCTTGGTGTCTTGTATCACCTTTGGTTCTTTCTATTGTTTACTCTCTGTGTACCCTGTGTAATCCCTCACCGGGCGCTGCCAGGCTCCTGACCTCACGCTCTCCTGCATCGCTGAGTTCCTCAGCCACAAGTTTTGTCCTGTTCTGGGAGTGGGTATAAAGGAGCTGGAAGGTTCCTGCACCCACACAAGCAGTGGAGAAGGATTAGACCGTGCATGAACAAGTCCCTAATCATACCATTTGGCAATCTCCTGGTAAGGCACCTCACCCTTCCCAGACAGGAGTTTACCTCTGGGTCTCAAGCGTGTGGCACCTCCATCAAGCAGCACCAATGCTTGCAGGGGCTCAGGGAAGGATGATGCTGTGGCAATTCTCGTGCCATTTCTCTCCACCCCTTTCCAGCCTGCAATCTGTGCCAGCCTCGGCTGAAGAGCTCTCTGCCTCTCATGAGCACAGCTCCAAGGGCCTAAAGCATTGACACACCAGTACACATATTTTAGGTTGAGATCCTAAGGGTTTTCACAGCATCTCCAAACAACAATAACGTGGGAGGTGCTTCTTCCCTTATAGCCATGAAGGACATCAAGGTACACAGGGTTATGTGACAGTGGTGGGGATGAGGGTGGGCTGGGCACAGCACAAATGCAGATGGGACACAAGGCTGAATTCTTGTCTGGTGCTTGGAGTGCAGCTAAGGCTGCCTCCAGGGCACCTCCTGTCTCCTTGTTTAAACAAATAATGCTTGCCTGAGGCACACAGCAGGCCCAAGCAAAGCAATCAAGAAATCATCCGCTGGTGCTGATGGATTTGTTATCTGCTATACTGGTTTCATCTGAACACTGTGAGGATGATTACAGCTTGCTAAAGAGCTCTCCTGGCTGTTACATTCAAAGATCTTCCTACACATGCAGCTAATACCAGCAAAGGGATAATGTTTGTTTGCTGCTCTACCTTGGAGCTAGACGGCATGACCAAATTTTGCAGGCATTGCTCAATTGCCATGAAATAGCACATCAAAACTGCTCCAGTTGCTCATCTTATGCATACAGAAGAGTCTGGATAGCCAGTGTCGTTGGAGGTGGCTAACAGTCAGAAAAGTATGGTTTGGCAACACAAGCTAGAAAATGACCAGCCAAGGCCCTGTAATGGGGAGCAGTATTTGTTGTAGCATCACCCACCTTAAACAAGGGTTATGTGGGTGCAGCAGAGCACAGGGAACAGTGCTGTGTTCTGTTGGTGTTGCACTACTCCGTGGTTTCAGCATTGATCAGATCCAAAGCTTGAGGAGAGCTGCTAGAGGAGAGCATTGTTGAAGTCAAATGTCTCCTGTTCTTTGCTTTGTAAGTAGGTTTTGTTGTTTGATGCCCAAGCTTTCATTTTTCTGTCTCCAACTTTCTCCTCTTGATAGTCAACTGTTCTTACTTAGTACACTCTTAAATTTCACTGTTTTAGCCTCAGACTGACTTAACTTTTTTCTGTCCTGCCTAATGTCCTCCTCTGCACATCCTAAAAGTGCCTCTCCCCGCCCCATCACTCCTCCTTTGGGGATGGTGATTCTACCCCACATCCTGGCACTAGATGGTTCCCAGTGAATTGCACACCCCCAAGCAGTCAGAGAACATGCCTGGGGTCCCCAGCTGACAGAGCTGCAAGCCCCTGCAAAGGATAAGGAAACTTGCAGATTTGGGGGGAGGAAAAAGAAAAGAGGCTGCCTGTGGCTAATGCCTCTTTCCCCCATCCTGCCCTCTCCCAGTTTAACCATTAACAGACTGGCTGGCCCTGTCGAGACAATGGTCTGTTTGTTTAGCGTGGAGGGAGCTCATATCGGGGGCCTGGCAGATTTATCAAAGTGGAGTGATTAGCTCTATTAGAGAAGGGATTTGTGTAAACAAAAAGACAGGTGCAAAGAGACGATTCCAGCTGGCAAAGGCTTCACAGAGCATGAAGCATTTCAGTGGCAATAAAACTTCTTCCAGGAAACAAGAATCAGACCAGAGAGAGCATGCATGTTTTTAACTTGTTTGACTGGCCCTCCTGACCACTCATCCTCTCTGGCCCAGGCAAGGGGGATGTGGCCTTTGGTGTGCCCATGTCTCTCACTGCTCCCCTGAGTTTGCAGGTGTCTCCAGGTGTCATAGGTCCTCTCTGTCCTGGGTGGGAAGAGGATGGGTTGCAATGTTGGCACGTGGTAGTGTGTCCCTCAGGGATATGCCCCTTGTCACTCCTGAGCCACATAATGGACTCTACTTTGTAGTGGGAAGGCTAAACCCTGCTCTGCCATCCCAGTAGTCTTCCTTCCTTCAGCCTTGTCCTGCTGGAATGATGCTGGACCACCACGGTCCCACCAATCATCAGCAAAGATGCTCATCATTTGCTTCACCTGTGCAATGTGGCTTGGTGCAAGCCTTGAGCCAGACTCTGCAAGGAGGGATAAAGGCTGAACCCCCAAAATGCCCAGACTTTGACCTATCTTAAGAGCTTTCTTTGGAAACAGAGGGGGAAAGCCCTATTGACAGCATACATACCATAATTACTTATTCAGAACACCTGTCCACTGCATTTACAAATTTATCCTCATAGCTGCTCTGTGAAATTATTATTCAGTTTAGACTACGCTGAGACCAGAATAAGCATGCTTTTCACCCACCCCACTGCAAAAGTGGATAAAGCTTCTTCTCAGGAAACACTTGAAAGCAGAGCACACAGCTCTCTCAGGCCAGCTCTTTGGAGCAATGCTAAGCAGGAGTTGAAGTTTTGATTGTGAAAAGTTGTGTGAGTGAAGCAAATCAAACAGGAGGAAACTCACCAGGGGCTGAGTTTTTGCTTCTCTGGTTTGAGGTCTGGGCAAATTTGATCCAGGAATGATTGAGAGAAATTTGTCACTCCCAGCTGCAATTCATTGTCACAGAAGAGGACTGGTGACAATAATCTGTCATTTTCTTCTTCTGCAATAATTTTTCTTGTGATAGCAGATATGTTTTCTGCTTCCCATGATACCTGTGCCCTTACAAGATCTCTTCAAGTGAGCTATACTGATGCTATAACATTTTACTGAGTGTAATATGGATGAAACTGTTTCTTCAGTCATGTTGTATTTGCTTAGCATATATTAGCAACGCTGACTGAAGGCTGGATTTTATAGCTGATTCAGGCCCATATGGCAGCTAAGCACCTACTGAGTTTTTTAGAAGCACTCTAGATTATAATCTGCAATTTTAGATACTGACTTGTTTCTGTCTTTAGGGACCTGTCAATACTTCAGGTTTTAAAGTCTTCTAAAGCTTTTGTATGTGTGTGTGCATATATATAAGGTTTCCTATATGACTCAGTTTTATAATTTTGAGAATTCATTTAAAACAATCTCCCTCCAATTAACCCCAGACCCAAGCAATTTCCCACTACACATGGGTCCTGTCGGGCTAAGGGAGAGGCAGATATGTCCGGGTGCAGGCAGGCTGGAGGGTGGCAGCACTGCCCACCTCGGTGCAGTGCCAGTCCTGCTCCTTCCTTGCACAGAGCTGGGGATTTTAGGAAAGGGCCCAGCAGCTTGGTTAGGCTGGTGCAAGCTGGTGGATGAAACATTGTCTACGAGGCAGTGAGGAGCTGTATGTGCTCAAGCCCTTCTAATGGAATGGTTTCAGAAAGATTCCCATACTTGCTCTGCTGCTGTGCTGGTTTTGGCTGAGACAATTAATTTTCTTCACAGCAATCAGTATGGGCTATGTTTAGGATTTGGGCTGAACACAGTGTTGATAATGCAGAGATGTTTTAGTTACTGCTGCTTACACAGAGTCAAGGCCTTTCCTGCTCCTCACAGTACCCCATCAGAAAGTCATCTGGGGGTGCACAGGAAGCTGGGAGGGGACACAGCCAGGACAGTTGACAACTGACCAAAAGGATGTTCCATACCATATGGCATCATGCCATCATTCAAACTAGGGGAAAAGCTGGCTGGGGAATTGCTCAGGGACTGTCTGGGCATCAGTTGGTTGGTGGTGAGCAATTGCTTTCATTTGCATCACTTGTCTTTCTTGGGTTTGTTTCTCTCTCTTCTTGTTTTCCCTTCCATTACATTTTATTGTTATTAAAACGATATTATCTTCATCATTATTATTGTTATATTTTGTTTTAATTATTAAACTGTTCTTATCCCAGCCCATGAGTTTACTCAATTCTACCTTTCCAGTTCTCTTCCTCCCGTCCCACTGGGTGGGGGAGTGAGCAAGCGGCTGTGTGGTGCTTAGATGCCAGCTGGGTCTAAACCTCAACAGGTGCCCAGTGAAAAATCCAGCCCTGTGGGTGGCTCCTGAGACCTCTTTTGTGCACAGGTCACTAGTGTACTGAAAGTCTGCAACCCAGGTGCCACTCTACACCACTGGTTTCTGCACAGCCTTTGGAACTTCAACCCACCTTCCCCTGCCTCGGCTTTTTTTACATACCAACAGAGATGATAGGGTTGAACTCTGTTTGCAAAGTATGAAAGACTTCATGAACTATTGCTCTGCTCACAGCTGGCCACGTGTGTAACTGCATTCTTTGACTGGTTGGATGTAGTGTTTGTCACTGAAGATAGCTATAAAATAAAGCCCTGGGGCTATGTTTTCAAAAACAGGTGCCTCAAAGGTGGGCAGAAAACATGCACATCCCCCAAGGCAGCTGTGCAGAAAGCACTGGGCCCTGTGCACACACTGCTCATGTTCCTCGAACAGTATGTTTCCACAGCCTAAAGTCTCGTGCTACTTACAGTTACCCTTTGAAGTCCAGCTTCGTACAGTTTTACTGAATATTACTGAGAAATCCAATGGCTCTCTCACTGTGTCTGTGTCTCTGCTGCACTCACTGTATGGATAACGTGTGTTTGGGTCCCTGGATGAGGATGATTATAATTTGTCCTGCTGCATTCCCTCCCACCCCCAGTTGTGACCTGCTAGCATTCTGCTACATGCTGTTTCTCTGTGTATGGGACATGTGGGGCTAATAATGGCACAGATGCTAAAAACCACTTTCTATGTCTAACCAGGTCCCAACATGTGATTTTCCTCTTATCAGATGGTGCCTTTTGCACCTTTCTTCATGCTAATGCTGTTTCACCACCCAGAAGTGTTCATGTCCTCTCCTTCTCCCTTCCCCTCTTTCTGAATTATGAACGTTTGCTGTTGTTGATCTCAACTGAAAACAAAACAGAGAGAAAAGAAGTGTGTGTGTGAAATCAGAGGTTCAGTGAGAGAAGAGCTGGTGTCAAACCAAAGTAGTACTTAAGTAGAGCCCTGAGCACTACACCTGATTTCCAATATTCATGCTTTCCACACAGCAAACAAGCCTCTGTCCTGCTTATAGCTAAAACCTCTCTGGTAGAAGTGTTCCTGTTTTACCAGTATCCCATAATTTGCATTTAAGGGTCAGTTCCACTTTCTCTTGGTGTTTTGTAGCTATTGAAAGGAGAAAGCTCAGAGGCTCTGCCCTTGCCTCAGTCTTCAAGGAACAGAGCATATATCACCCCATTAATGTGAAAGCATCAGTTCTCTTGTGCATTCAAATGGCAAAATAGCTCCATCAGCGTGACAGAAATATCTGAGGGATCTTCATTTATGCCTCTTTCCCAAGGGTCAAATAGTGGAGATAGACGAGAGTGAGAAAAAAAAACCCTGGCTCATGAAAATTCATGCAATTATTTCTTGACAAGTCATCACTACTGTTTTGCTTTTGGGTTAGGAGGGTGTAGAAATTCTGGTGGCTGTGCAGAGATCTTGTGAACCTGGCCTGCCTGCTGCTTTTGCACACCCCACCAATGAGGCTGAGCGCAGCACACAATGGTGAAGAAATGGCATGTTGGCAAACCTGTGATTTCCCCTGGTCCACACGCCTTCTGGGCTACGCTTTGCCAAAGGGGTATTTGGTGTACCATCAGTCAAAACCTAGTTTGCACAAAGGCAGGAAGTGAATGAGAAGAGAGGCAAATGAGATATTCTGTTCCTGGCTTCTCAAGAGAAAGGCTCCAGTCTACTCTGCCACATAATCAAATCCATGCAAATGCTGGGCTTCATCAATATCTAATGGTTGCTGTTTCATAGAAGGACAAGATACTGTTCTCCGAAATGTGTGACAGCGCCCGTACATTGTAACCTGAAATGACCTGCTGACAGCCCCAAGAATTGCAATGCATGTGCAGAAGGTACATTTTGGATTGCCTGGGTGTCACAGATCACAGTGCTTCGATGAAAGGACAGTGGGAGTCCTGCATGTGGTCCTGGAGGTGAGTCACGGCTGACATTGCTCTGGGTGGACCTGGGCTAGCTGAGAAGATGCCAGTGGCCCTGTGCAGCCTGTGCTTGATACCTAGGAATGTAACATACTGGTTGGTCATATGGTATTGTGAGTGCAACTCATGCTGTTACCTTCATCTCCCTCTTCCCCAAAGAGATACATTTTTGGCACCCTGTGGGTGCAAGTGAGCTGGTAGTATACGCTCACACAGGTAGAGAGAGGACACTAGGGACCTGTCACTCTCTTTTCACAATCAGAGGACTTCTAGCCCAGGACATCCTTTGGTGTAGGGCAGCTCTGCTGCCACGCATTATGCATTTCACATTCCCAGTTCCGGGCAGTAGCAAAGATTTGCACTGTTTCTAGGAATGGAGCAGTGCAAACCTACAGATGCCTTATTTCTAACCGCCCTATTTGTACTTTAGCCTTCCTTAGGCAAGGGCAAACAACGAAGCAGAAACTGAGCCTGATGCAGCCTCTCTCCTTGAAAGCTATTCCGGTGCTTCCCAGCAGCACGGAAAGGCAGCAAGGCTCCTAGAGCCCGGCACACCTCTTGTCTGGAATATATACTTGTGTGGAGAGTTACAAGTGCTTCCTATTTGGTAAGTGCTCTTAAGAGCTGATTGCAGCTTGCAGACACCAGCAGAAATCCCTGGGAGGATGGAAAGGGAGCTGCCACACAAACCCCTTCTACTTGGGATTAATTTGTTCTTTGCAACATTTCCCTGACAGAGCAGCAGTGGCCCCAGGGATTCATCCTATGCTAACTAACCCACTGGCTGGCCCCAGCCCCACTCCTCCCTGCAGGCAGCACTGTTTCTTGACAGCAGGACTTGCCCCAGGTTGCTCCATGGCCCCCAGTCCTGGGTTTCCATCAGAAAGGATCAACTGTGATGTGTGGGCTGTGGGCAGGCAACACAGCAAATTAATACCCTTTTGTTCACTGGCTTGGAGGAGTGAGAGTTTCCTAGCATCCAAATGGTGCCATCAGGATTTGCTACAAGAAAACAAACCTAATAATATCAACAGCAACAACAGCCAGTGCATACATAAGGGACAACCAACAATGTGGCTTATGTGCCATGACAGTTCTCAAGGACAGCCCTAGACCTCAGCCATCCTTGTGGACATTCATGGTCCTTCTGGGAGGACAGCCTGGATCCCAAAGGGCACCAGCACTGCAGGTTTTGTGATAGGGAGGTGGTGGGCTGCTCTGAAACCACCCTGCCAGGCATTCAACACCTTTAGAAGCCACACAAAGGTTTGATTAGGCAGGAAGACCTTAAAAGGAATGCTTGTGTACATGGGAGGACACAGAAGTTATGAAGGCAAAAAAGAGTTTCCTCACTGCTACCTCTCTGGACAACCTGTTCCAGTGAGCGGTCATCTGCACAGTGAAGACGTTCTTCCTCATGTTCTCTTCTTTTTACTTTCTTTTCCTTTCCTGTCCCTTCCCTACCTTTCCTTTCCATTCCTTTCTTGGGATATTGAAGCAGCTTTGCTTTACTCTTACATATCAGCAGCAAACCTACAGAGACAGGTACAGAAGAGGAGAATTGCAACCTGGTGAGCCAAGTGGCAATGGAGTGGTAATATTCCTCATGCCAGCGTGCAGCATGGAGCCTGCTGGTGCACCAGAGCACAGCTATTTAGAGAGGGCATGTTTCTGAGTTCCTCTTCTATGCCAAAAAATCAGTTATACTCATTGCTTGGTGCCGACATTGGACTGAAGAGCTAATATCCGGAGGCAGCAGCTCTGGGGCTGAAGGCCACCAGGGAAGGGGATGGCAGCATTCTGCTGCACAGCAGTGATGGGACAGTGGCAATGCTGCTCTGCTGTTGTGGATGTAAAGATGTCTAGGTGAAGCAGTGGCCCTTGCCAAGGCAGCAGCCAGCCTCTTCTTGCCACAGCAGGAGTGCTCAGCCAGCTTCCTCATCTTCAGCAACCCAGAAACCCCTGTGGGCCCTTGTACCTCTGTCCCTCCATAAGTGTCCACAAATCCTTCTCATATTCACCTGCAGTTGGCTTACCAGCCTTTTTCGGTTTAATATTTTATTTTATTTTACTTTATTTTGTTTTATTCCAGGCAGCTCCCCTATGGTTCCGCAGCACTTGTGGTGAACCCTGGCCCATCCCAGGGCAGGGAGCACCCATCTGGTGAGGGTTTTGCTGGAAACCAGCTCCATGCTGCCGGTGGAGCATTCCTCATGCACCCTTTTCATAGAGGTGTGCATGCCTTTTGTTGCCTGCCAGGGAAGCGGAGGAACAGGATTGCTCAATTAACATATATGTACCTTGGCAGGGCACCAGCCCGAATCGCTGGCTCCACCCTGCCTTCCCTTCCCTGTAGCCATATCGTTTCCCCCCTCCTTCTTTGACATACCATTCCTCCTTGCTATCTAGGCTAATCTTCATCAGTCATTGCCCTGATGCTCTCCTGCTCTGACATGCTCTGAGTTTCAGTACAATTCCTGCGGCAGGTCGTGTCACGTCCTCTCACGCCGGCTGCTTTACATGGATCCCCGCTGAGGCACTGCACAGCCTTGAGCAAGACTACTTCTGCTTGCAGTAATTTAGGGTGTCTTTATTGCTGGCTGTTCAGCTCCCTGGGAGGAGGAGCCCAGGTTTTCAGTTTGCTTTGGAGAGTTGGCTAAAACGTGGTGCAGGGCAGAAACCAGCCAGCGTGTTCCAGCTTGAGCTCCCGCCTGTGTGATTTAGACACTGAGGGATGCAGATTTGTTATTTCTGGAATGTCAGTGAGTTTCACTTGGGGTGGTTTTCTGTTTGTGTTCTAGAAGGGCCCAACTGATACCCTGTTTATGGCCAGCACACACCGTGCTCTTTTGAGCAAAAAGGGTCTACGTCTGCAGGGCTCTCTGTCTCAGCTGTGCTGCTGCAGGAGATACACCACTCCCTCACCAGCAAAGGCAGAAATCAAGGTTCCAGTAAGGGAAGGATTTGTTCTGCACCATTCATCCCTCCCTGAACTTCCTAACCTGTCTTTCCCTGTGCTTCCCTGCCCACGTCAATCCCATCCTTCATCTCTCCAGGCCACGCCAACCCCTTTTCCTATCCTTCACTTGCATTCTCTATTTTCATACGTCCTTCCTTGTCTGCTTCACATTTTTGCAGGGTTGTGCTTCACCATGTTAGATGACACCTTGCCTTTTCACCTTGCAACTCAGTTGTGCACCCCTCAGTATGGCATACAAAGAGGTTTCACTCCTTTTTTTTGGTAAGGGGTCTGTGAAGATCTCCCTCCTGTCCACTCAGGCCATGTCTTGCTGGTGGATGTGAGTTTTGCCAAGCACCAAACAGTGCATTTCAGTACTGGGGAAAATCTTGGTAGTTTGGATTGTGTGGGTGAAGGAGAAGAAGTACCTGAACCACTATGAGGATAAGCCTCTGAGGTCTGGAGGAGATAGAGGGGAAACATCTCCCAGTATGGGCCACAAGAGCAAATCAGGAGGCTCACTGAAACCAAGCCAGTGTCCCTGTGTCAGTAATTGCCCAGGCTACTCAGTTAACATGCAAAAGAGATCATGCAGCCTTTGTGTTTACATCTGGTACCACTTCCCTGGGCAAGTCACAGGGCTCGCAATGTCCAGGCTGTGATCTGTGGTCGCCATGCTCTGTTATATAGTGGTTACACAAGCTGTTATTGCAGGGCACTTTGAATATTAACAACGTGTTTGCATGTTATCTTTTGTCCTAAGTAATTGCAATGGAGCTGACAGATGAGATGTGGTGAGGAAAGGCTGCGCTGGAGAGAGGAAATGCTGCATGGAGAGGGGTGCAGCCATGGAGACTGGGACCTATCCTTACCTTTCAGTAAGTTCCCAAAGGAAGTTTGGAGTCAAGATGAGAAATGTAATCAAACCAAGTTATAAATATACCAAATTATGGCAGTTCCACTTTAAATATCCATGTGTTTCTTTCTTAGTGGTGTTACTGCTGCTGAGTAGTAAATAAACTTATATAGACATGAGAAATCCTCTTTCATGGGTTTCCCAAATCTGTGCCCCCTCTAACCTGTTGCTGTTCTCCCTGTGATCCTTTTAGCTTGACTGAAACCTTCTACATTTATGCTCTTTAGGGCTATATCTCAACCAATGACACATAAAACTCCAACTCCAAACTGAAGAAGATGGAGCAGCCCCAGAGCCCTGGGGTCCCTGTTCCATCAGGGGAGGGAAGAAGCAGAGTAAGAAGGGAGAGGACACCACATTCATGATGGGCATAATTTTGTGCCTCCCCCTCTTATGTCCACCCCAGCGCACACTAGTTGCTATTATTTTAATTAACAATAAATAAGGAAGAAGGAAGTTCTGAACCCAGATGTATGAAAACGCTTGGCCAAAAAGCAGAAAACAGAGAGAAATCAGTTCAAGGAACTTATTTCCTTTCACACTGACAGTTTTATCCTCACCTGAAAAGAAAAAGGCAAGAGTGAAACATGCCTAGTTCAACCGCTAAACCACTAAAAAGGCTAACAAAAATGGGTTGCTTAACAGTTGGTCTTCAAATAAAGGTGGAACAGAGCGGTGCTTGTTGCAGGCCTGTTCCCTATCTCTGCTCCCCGTGACTAAGACGTTTATCACGTGCTAATCCCAGGGCAAGTTATTGCTCTGCATAAACAATGATGACCCTAAATCTGGAGGTACTCTGCAGTGGTGTCTTCAGACCTGCTGTGCCAAAGCCAGTCTGATGTAGCTGCTTAGCTTAGGCTCCCCAGACCAGCCCTTAAGACCTTTTGGGACCCACATCCAGCCTGGGCTGCAATCCCAAAGGCAAGGGACCAGTTGAATCCTGCTACCCTTGTGCCTGCTTGAGTTTTGGCCATGCACAGGCAGCCTGGCTCTGCCCCCAGCCCCTCTGCTCTCCCTCTTGTTCTGCCAGCCACTGCCTGGCCCCCCCAGACAATGAGGAGGAGAAGGAGGGTATTAGGCAAATATCCCCAGCTTCTTAAGATTCCTACTTAATGAGCACATTTGCTCAGTTCAGCATTGCCCCCCTATCAGTAATCTTATCAGGCTGAGCCTGCCTCTGCCACCTGCAAGCAGAGATATCAGAGGGGGGGCATAAACCAGTTTGTTTTAAGTTCCTAGGCGTTAAAGCTAAGAATGAGTTTCAAAGTGAACTTATCACTTTATTTTTGTCATAAAACCAAAAAAAAAAAAAAAAAGAAAAAGAAAAGGGATAAAACATGACCGGCTTGCTTTATGATTCACTGATTGCAGATGTTTCCTGTCAGGTGGCTCGGGGGCTCGGCTTTGTGTTTGCCACTATCAAAAGGCGAAGGCGCTTGGCACCATTTCGAGCACGTGCTGAGCCACCAAGCCTTGCATGCTGCCTCCCCAGGAGGTGCCAGATCCTGCAGCTTTACGTCTCTACGTGCCTGCATGTGTGCCAAAGGACTTTCATATCTGTACTTGGGCTAAAACCATGTTTTCAAAAGGAGTCACAGGGACTCGCAGAAGAAAACAAGGTGTGGTAACGTGTAGCTGCCCACTGCCACTTCAAGTGGGTTTTTAAATACTTTCTGGCCAACTGCTCAGACATCTTACTCATACCAGGTTCGGGTTAGATCTCGACCAGCAAACAGGCAGAGAATGACACTTGACCTCATCTGCGGGCTTACCAAGTCCTGCAGCCTGGGAGCCTGAACACCATCCAGGGGTTCAGTGCTGCACTAATACACCAACTCTGACTGCTTTAATCTTTGAGCCTGGCACAGGGTTTATCACATTCAGGCATAAACCAATATACAGCCACTATCTTCATCATTAAAGAACAGAATAAAACATAAACCCCCTATTTCTACAAATCTATAACAAATATCTAGGACTCAAGTATTTGAAAGAAATCTTTACTATGTCAATATTACTGTCATGCCTTAAACAGATTGAAATTATGCTTTAATAAGAAAGTTCTGAATCCCCATCATTTTTCAAGTGACAAGTTGCATCAAGCATCTCAGAGATTCTGAGTAAGAGAAAACCCAGAGAAGACATGTGCCGGACACAACAGTGCTGACATGAAAAATGTGATTTATCTCTCTTTTGACTGTTTATCTTACGGATACCAAGAGCATCATAGCCTGCCTCCCTCATTAAGCATTCCATACCCACATCAAGGTGTAAATACATGGTTTATGGAAACAGTGTGTGTTTCCAGGGTATGTTTGGCTAGAGGAGCAATGCTCAGCATCCCTCCAGCAAAGGAACACTACACATGTATGCACCTGCTGTTTTGGCATTGATGACAGTCTACTCAAGCACAAAAACTCACATGCTGTAAGCTCTTCAGTGGGGTCTGTCTGAGGATGAGCAGTGGCAGGGGCATGCAAAGACAGATGATGAAGCAAGGAGGGGATTTTTGATATCCAGCCCTGACCGCCTCTGCCCAGTCAGGTGCTGAGCAGCTGGGCTGCAGGTACTCCAGAGCACTTGCACACAGATTTGTGTGCAGAAGTTGCTGACATGGGTCAGGATGAGAGATTCTGACCTGATTCTGAAGATAAGGAAGGAGCCTTTTCATCTCAGGAATTGCTGTGAGCAGCCTTAACACACAGGCTGAAGTCTGGAGAGGAAATCTTCTGGATGAACATATTGCTGAATACATCACTGAGCTACCCTCTCAGTGTAGAGCCAGGACCTGCATCCAAATGCCAACTCATTGCTGTTTTTGAAGGGGGAAAAAACCCCACCCTGAGACAGAAAAATGTAGAGCCTCTAAGAGTTATTTTTCCCCTCTTTCTCTCTTGCCGAGCCATGAGGACGCAGGGTAGCTGGAGGCGCAGCTTGCTCAGGATCTGTCAGCTCCCCAGCCCTACCCAGCACTTTAAACAGGACAAACAGGTTATGACATTAAAGTTTCAGAACCTGGGGGGGGGGGGGTACCTTACACAGGAGAGGTTAATGCAGGGGCACTCCAGGCCCCTGGAGAAGGGGAGGGGATGCTTTCAGGCTTGCAATGCAGACGTAACTTTTCCAAAATTGGAGCTGGCTCAGAAGAAAACCAGACACACCCTCCTCTCCCACCCCTCTCTTCCAGCAGCTCTCTGAAGCCTGTACCTTGGCAGGTGGAGGCTTGAAAACACATTGCCCCAGGCGAGGCTGTATCTCATCCTGATCAGAGCAGCCCAGGGCCAGGATTCATGCACTGGTTTGAGAAGGCTTGAGCATCCGAGGAGGAAAACTGTGCTCTCCTCTCTGAGCACCAATCTGAAACAGCCCAACCATTTCCAAACATCAAGAGCCTTAAACCCAGAGCCTGTGGAGGTGCTGCAGGTGAGGTCTCTGTGCCATTCCCACCACCATGGTGGAAGTGAAGTTGGAAGCCAAAAGACACAAGCAGGTCTTGAATTCATTACTTCAACTGGTGTGTTGGCATGGGAATGCTGTGGGCAACCTGTGAGGCTGTGAGATGAGGGGTTTTGACAGGATCAAGAGGAAAACATGCCCTGGGAGGCAGGGAGGAAAACTCTTGTGCCAGGGTGTAAGATCTCTTCCCTGCCATGTCCTGAGTTCCTCACACAACCAACAGCCTATGGAGGGTGAAAAGAAGAAAAACTGCTTTTTGGCTGCCCCACGGCCTGAGGAACCCCTCTGCTTGTGCCCTTGTCTCCTTACTGTGGGTGATGAAGCACATGAGGGCACCCCAACTTTAGGCTACAGCACCCACCACTATAGTACAGAGGTTTTCTGGCAGGGCCAGCAAGCAGCAGCTGGGTGTCAAAGCATCCCTGTGCAGGGTACACCACTGTGCCTGCTCCAGCAACCTTGGAGCAATCTGCAAAAGAAGCAAGTTCTTGGTAAAAGATGAGAAAAGTCTTGGAGAACTTGGAGAAGTTGTTTGGGAGTTACTAACTGAACTGCAAATTGGGCAACATACCTTAAAGATGCTGTAGTGGGAAGGACCTCTTTGGGGTCCAAAACATCCTCTAAGAGATGCCTTGGGAATAGCAGTGTCCAAGCACCCAGCTGGTGTTAGCAAACTGCCAGTGGCTTGGGAACTGTCTGTGCTGCCTGCAAGGGAGAAGGAGAAAAAGCAGCTTTTTGGGACAAGGGTAACCACTGAGCACACAAAAGAGGAATTTGTTATACTACAGCAGCACCTATTCTGTACTTTGTTTTCTTAAAACTGCTAGGTGCCCTACCATAGGATTTAATATACAATTTTAAAAGAAAACATGAGGTTTCCGCCCATTTATGGTGCAGAGATGAGTGGCATCAGGAAAGTAACCGCTGTGCCTGGTCCCAGGGCTGTTTGGTGCTCAGGGCATGGGGAGTTGAGTGGGAAACATCCCAAGGACTCCCAACAGAAGCTCCAGAGATTGACATTGATCTGGGTTCCCTCCCAGTTCCAGCACAACTCCATGATGCCCCACACTATGCTCTTTCTTAGCTAAGAGTTGGTGCGGCAGGGAGGGAAGCGCTGTGTGTGGATGTCCCTTGGCTCAGCCCAGCCATCCTTGTGTGTGTTATGCCATGCATGCACTGGCTGAGCATGCCAGCTGCTCTTCAAATGCAGCAGTGGAAAGAGCAGAGAGAAAGCTGCCACGTTGAGCTCTCCCCACTGCCTGTGCCCCCCACCCCTGGCTGACAGGTCCCCAGACCCCGGGAGGGTGACACCCTGACATTTCCCCTTCTCCTTCTGTCTCCAAGTGTCATTTCTCAGCACAGCCAAGGAGCTGCAAAGCTCTCTGTCCCCTGTGGTGCTTTGGAGGGCACACACTGCACCCGGCAGGAGGGAGGAAAACAGGCAGAGCAAAGGGGGGGGGGCAGCAGGATGCAGATGACAACAGTTCGGACCCCCCCACACCTGCCAGAGGGTCAAGGTTTCACTTCCAGCCATTGTGGGAACTTCCTCATGGATGTATATGCTTTTTTTTTTTTTTTAATAATTTCTTCTAGCTTCTGAAACCCTCCAGTGCCAAGCTGTCATTTTGCTCTTTTAATCATATTTTGTGCCTGTGCTGCTCTCTAGGCGAGTCTTCGAGCTGCTTCCCAGCTCTCCCAACACTTAACTGCTTACAGCCTGAAAGACATGCTGAGATGTTTTCCTTCTTTCTGGAGGATGGATCCATCCCCCCTCTTGCCTTCCTTTCAGAGGCTGCTGGAGCTGGTGCTATAGTTGCAATTTATCTGCAGTAAGATCCTTGTGGATGAGCAGGGAGAGTATTTGAAGAAGAGTGATGGTCCTCAAGGAAACCCCCTTGTGACTCCTGGTTTAGCTAAAACCTAGGTCTGAGGAAGTAAAAACTAAATATTCTTAAATCTTTGCTGTTCTCAGCAGCTCTCTGAAGCGGGACAAAGGGTGATGTGGAAGAGAAAGCTAAAATGGGCTCAGTAACATGATTTTCTGTTTGGCAGGCAGAAGTTACCAGAAGCCCCAAGGAGAGGTACCCAAACCCTGGTATCCTTGTGCTCTTCCATCTGGGTTTGCTCTGGTGCAAGCTGTACATAACCAGCAGACATTCTTGAAGCCAAAATGTCTTCCAGAGCACCTGGAAGCATGATCCCTTCCCTTCAAGCCTGTGGACAAGGAAGCAGAATGCTATTTTAAACTAGAAGACACTTTTTATGCACAGCATCTGCTTGAGTGATCTCCAGAAGTGGCACTCAACTTCCCTGGCACCTTTGTAAGTGCCAGGGAAATCCCACCAAAGAGATACTTTTAAATGGTGGAAGAACTGCCTCTTTACAGATGGAAAGCAGATAAGGAGGTGGCCCTCCTGCCCTCTTCTTTTATACAAGTAAGTGGTTGGCAGGGCATCAGAGGACCTCCCACTCCACTGCTTTGTATATACACAGGGACCCTTGTGACTGAATGGAAGCAGGAGAAGCACATCTGGAGCTGATGGGAAGCAGAGCTTCCCACACCGGTGATGCCCATGCTAACCATTTATATGGGGCAGAAAGATGGCTCTCAGGGACTTCTAGGGAGCTGCTGCAGTGCCTGGGAGGGATTTGGTGGGGTTTGTACCCCCCTCACCTTCCTCCTGCTCTCATCCTCCTGTTCTTTCAGCTGTAGCTCTCCTCTGCAGAGTGGTCTCTGCAAAGGGGCACCTCCAAAACAAGAGCTCTTGCTGTACCTGCCTGTCAAAGTCCCATCCACTGACTGTGGCAGTAGTGGTGTTTAATGCTCCCCAGCCTTGCAAAGACACCTTTGGGTGTCAGCCCATCCACATGGGTTTACATTATTATAAGCAGAGACAGATGATGAGAATAAACATGTTGCTCAGGTATAAACAGCAGCAAGAGGTGATAAAGAAAGGCGGTGTACTGGTGCTGAGGGAAACCTGCTACAGGCAATTGCCTGTAAAAAACTCCTGTGAGATCCAGGATGAGTTTGCAGGGTTGGTAGTTAGATTGATAAGGTTATCCCTCATGAGACAGGAATTTGTGCCATGGCAGATCCCAGCCTCTAGCTCTGCAAGATGCACATGCATCTGGCTGTGTAAAATGTAGCTGGATTGCATCCATGCTTGGGTCAGAAGCAGAGCTGGGACAAATGCTTTGACCCCTAACTGCCACACAGTCCCCTGCCATGTAGCATCACTGCAGCCTCTGTTGCCTTCCCACATCTTCTCTGTGGACTGGAAAACTTTGCCTGCCCCTCCAATTCTGAAGTGAACTGGTCCTGTTTACTCTTCATTATCATAATTAATGCTATTACTATTATTAAGGGCTACCTAGAATCTGCCTTTGAGGGATGTATTAAAGGAGATGATGGCCAGATACATGGGATAGGACAGGCTCTACCCTACAGATTCAATAGCCAGTTGTGTACATCTTCCTTGACTTGGGAATGTGCTGGTTGCCTTTCTGACTGATTACAGGTGCCAGTTTGGCAAAATACAGTTGTTGAACACAGCTTAATGAACATGTTCCTCCCTTCATATTTTGATTCCCACTTCCCTGAACAAGTCACAGATAAGATGATCTTACCGGTGCTGGCCTGAGAGTTTCCAAACCTGTTTATTCTGGTCTCTTTCTGGTCATCCCAGGAAAGCATTCCTGGAACAGAGATACTCTATGTGCAAACATATACAGCAAGAGTAGAGCAAGGGCAATGGCTATCTATGGACCCCAGCCTCTTCTTTTTCAATGCCTGAGCTCTTTGCTCTCCCACAGAGAAGATAAAAGAAAGGAGCAGGTGCTGAGGCAGAAGGAGTGGGGGGTGATGGTGTGATGAGGACCCCCAGCCACTCCTCCCCAAGGAGATGCACATTCATCAGCTGGAGCTGATGGCAAGGGCGGAGCGTTTGTCCTGTCTCCTGCAGGCCCTTCACTCAGCAGAAAAGACTGTGACACTGTCTCGTTTGCAGCAAACGCCCTTGCTTGATTCCCCTCCTTCCCTCCCAACTCACCTCCCTGCAAGTCACTTCTCACGAAATGGGCTGCATTCCCCCCATAGCTCCAGCAGGGGAAATGAAAAGAGGCGGAGAAGCAGCCTGTGCCTGCCACAGCCTGGTGAGACTGTCTGTTTGCCAAAAATGACAGTGGGGATTCCTACTATCCTTCAAGAACTTAGACTGAAACTGGAAAACGCTGTAACCAGCAAGGAACAGGGGTGCATGGCACCATAGCAAGGGCTGGGAAATGCATCAGTGAGCGAGAAGGGTTATAATCCTGCAGTGGTAACAATGGTGTGGGAGAGACTGGTTGCATGGCTAGATCTGACTGCTGGGATTGAAATCCAAACCCTTAAGATAGCCTTGAAAACTTTGAAGCACCAAAAAATAAAAAACAAACCTAAAACTTTGAAGCACCTCTGCCAGCGTCCTGGAAGAAAACGTGCCCTCTTGGGTGGGTGTATCTGCCCAGTGTGTTTACAAAGCACCATACAGTTCTTCTGTGCTGGCAGAGGGAGCTGCTTCAGCCACGAAGTCCCAAAGAGAGCAGAAACTGTGAATATCCATGTTCTGGGCAAAGGCTGCTTTTTCTTGGGATTCAGAGGGTGAAACGGTGAATTGCAAAGGGCTGGAAGCATCAGCAGAGGAGAGGTAGCATGGGTATGGCTCATGGCTCTGTCCTTTGGTCAAGGCTGCTCTCCTGGGGCCAGTCAAGGATAAAGTAACTACTACTCCTCAGGGTAGTGCTCAACCAGTGTTGAAAGTGTTGAAAGAACAACAACAGCCTTATTTGGAGGAATTTGCTGTGACAGCAGCACGAAGGGACTAAGGAGTGTCTGAAACATAGACATGGGTACCCACCTCCTAAGAGCCTGAACTGCTGATTATCGTGACTCAGTCCCCCAAAGCCACCCATCCCAAGGGAGGGGAGGGAGCCAGGCTGCTGCGATTGGATTTGTTCAGTGTGAAAGAGCCCATCTTCCATTTCAAGGCTAATGGAGGAATCACCGAGCATCTGGGGGAGAGACTGCTGCAAATCATTGCCCAACCACCCTCTTGAACAACTTGTCATCTGTGTGCCCCCATTTCTCTGCCGGTGCACATCGATCAGAAAGAACCAGAGCCCAGCAACGGCACGGGGTGCCTGGAAGAGGAGGGGAGGAGGGGTGGGGGTGGAGCAAAAAGGAAAGAAATAGATTTTGCAGAAATTTTGGTTAAATTGAATTGGGATTAAAATTCCTCAGAGGCTGAGGGTTGTCACAAACTGAAGATCATTCGATCTCAGGAGACTGCCATGGGATTACCAATACTTTGTATTATATTTTAGAAGTCTGTCACTCCTTAAGTAAGAAGCTCATTCCCTGGGTTATTTTCCCTGCAAAAATATTTCTGCTAGCAAAAGCTGTGCCCCAGGGCATTTCATAGAATCATACAAGCTTTTGGGTTGGAAAGGACCTTAAAGATCAACTAGTTCCATTCCACTTGCCATGGGCAGAGGGACACCTTCCACTAGAGCAGGTTGCTCAGAGCCCCATCCAACCTGTCCTTGAACACTTGAAAGGATGGGGAGTCCACAACTTCTCTGGGCAACCTGTTTCAGTGCCTCAACACCGTCACAGTAAACAATTTCTTCCTAATAACTAATCTAAACCTGCCCTCTTTCAGTCTAAAGCCATTCCCCCTTGTCCTGTCACTACATGCCCTTGTAAAAAGTCCCACTTCAGCCTTCTTGTGGGTTTCCTTTGGGGACTGGAAGACTGCTATAAGGTCTTCCTGGATCCTTCTCTTCTCCAGCCTGAACTACCCCAACTCTCTCAGCCTGTCTCCCTAGGAGAGGCACTCCAGCCCTCTGATCACATTTGTGGCCCGTTTGCAACATGTATATTCAGAGGAGAAAACCCACGTCTTTATGCGTTGCAGCAAACCACGAAACGTTTCGGGTGGAGGCTGCTGTGGGCTCGGAGAGGGGCTTTGCAGCTGCACTCTCACACTGACAGCAAGAACATCTGCAGCCCCCAAACAACAGATGCTGCCGCCTGGGCTGTCGCTGACCCTTGCGCCGGGTGTCGCTCTTTTGGCAGAGAGGCTCCCGTTTCCCGGGTGCGGGGGGCAGCAGCGGGTCTGCCTGCTCTCCCTTGCTCCTTACACGGCCCGCAGCTCCCCAGAGCCGGGGAGCAGCGTGCGGGGTGAGGGCAGGATGCCGGGGTGGCCGTGGACCCGCAGCGCCGCCCGGTGCGCGGCCGCCGACTGCGGCCGGGCTGCCGCCCCCCCCCGCTCTGCCGCACGGGCCCGCTCGGCCCCGCACGGCTCGCCCCGTCACAGCCCTGAGACCCCGCACGGCCCTGCAGAGCCCCGCAGCGCCCCGCCGGCGGCTCCTCGCAGAGCACCGAGACCCTCCGGGAGCGCACGTCGCGTAACTTCGGACCATCTTTCCCCTTCCCCGGTGTGAAACAGCAGCGGGGCGGCAGGGACCTCCCTGCCATGGGGACGTTGAGGCACACGGGAGCACACAGGACACGTCTAAGGGATGGAGCTGAGGCGTCCGGGCACTCCGTGCCACGTGGAGGCTGCAAGATGATGCCCTATCGTGCCCTATCTGTCACTAAAGTGCCCTTACCTTGGTCCATTATCACCTGGGCACATGAGGTCCCGGTGAAGCCCCAAGGCAGATCACAGACTGCTTGCACAGCCTCCCTGTCCTCACAGCAGGCTGGGGATACCCACCAAGGAAAGCAGTTCGTGGGAGCAAGACAGTTTTAGAGAAGGTTTCATCCCTGCTGGGATGGCACCTTACGACCCTGGTTCTTTCCCCTACACCTAGCAGTGTATGGTGCACCCAGCACCATATGGTGCACCCTGCTAAGAAGTCACTTGTTCATCAGAGCCAGCACCATCCTGGTATTCTCATACATGCACAGATCATCCCTATGTTGCACAGATCATCTGTTTAATCTGCTTTCCATCTTAAAACAGACTACTGAAAACTACAGATTTCTCAGCATTCACTGCACCATCAGGTCATTCCTTTCTGTAAAGTTTACCATTTTCTTTCAGACCATTGGTTAAGATATCAACAGCCTTGGCCAGAGGGGACACTGTCCTCTTTTTATCAAGTGTGTTTTGGTTTGGTCTAGTTTTCCATGGTTTTATTTTGCACACATAACCCTTCTTTGCATTTTGCCTCCTCATATCCCTACATAAAAAAGCTTTCCACCTGTCATTTGAGGTCCCTTAAATTAAGACTACATTACTTGAAAGGGATTTATCATGGAATTGTCCCAGACCAGCTCAGATGCATTGCTACCCAAAAGGTGATGGTGCCACCAAGACCTGCCTTTTCTCTGGGGCAGCAACCCTGCCTTTCTCCCATAAAGAAATCACGTCTTCCTATTTTCTTGTGCATCCCAATTCCATCTGCCTCTGGTGTCACCACAAAGTACAACCAAAAATCTATACCTCTTCAATACCCTGTGCATTACTGAGGAAAGTGCTAATAGGAGAGGCAGACCACTTGAGAAGCCAATCGATAGACCTGCCTGTGTTTGATGGTGGGTGTCTCACAGAGCAAAGCGCTGTCTAAACCCTCAATTACCCTTCCCTCGCCTCTCCCTGCTTCCTGACAACTGCAGTGGTTAAACCCTCTTCAGTATCTGCAAGTGGACCACTGCCTAATAAAAGGCTGCAAAATGCCAGCACATCTCTGAGCCACTTCAGGAGGTCACTATTTAATGCTGAAAAGAAATGCAATGAAGGAAAACTGACTCGTGCCTCCAGTTACAAGAAAAGTAGAGACAACAGCGAAAAAAAGGAAAAAGTCAGGTTTAAAAAATACATCAAGAGGAATAAGGGGTTTAAACCTTTTAGAAACAGTTTCAGGTGAAGCCTGTGGCCCCATTTTTCACAGTAGACAGATAATTTCTCAAAAGCTACCTAAGTGTCCAGCTTTTCCAAAAATCAGGCCCAGAGCAGTCACTTCACTATGGGCGTCCAAACTGAAATCTCTTTGGGTGGCCTGGGTTTTAACCCTGGAGAAAGGGAGAGGGCAGGTGGCAAGCCCTGTCCTGCCATGAGGCATGCTTGGCTTTGGAGCTGTTCCCTGTCTGCTGTCCTGACATATCCCTGGGCTGAAGGTGGGGCTGATGGGGAGGGAGAGGCAGATGCCCATTCACAGAGATTATTGGCAGTCACCCTGAAGTGAAGCAGGATCTGAATGAAAGAGTAAAAACAACAGAGAAAGAGGGTGAGCAAACATGTTGTCATGCGCAGACAAGGGACAGGACATCTCTGTGGGCTGGGGCTGTGCATCCAGCTGGACTCAGGATGCTTGGCTTCCTGGAAATTTGACAGGGGAATGAGATTTCAGGCTCCCTCATGCCCATCTCCACCCATTAAACAAATGAGTGTTTACTGAAAGGCAGAAATCTGTTCCAAGTCCCTCTTGTTTCAGGAAACCACTTCTTCTACCTTCTGGTAGAAGCGTCTGTCAGTGGAATGGAGGAGAGGAGCAGACCTGAGTACTGCCAAAGTTTTGCAATCCTCCTTTGATGTGTCCCCCCACCAAGGCAGAGCTTGCCTGGCTTGCCTGGCGTGAGGGCCCATGGGAGCAGCTCTGGTTTTCTGCCTCACAGTTCAACCCCTGGCTGACCACCAGAAACCTGGGACAGAGGGAAGGCTTCAGAGAAAGGGTAAGGAGAAACTTGCGACATCAGACACATTTTTGGCCAATTCATTTTGCGGATGGTGAGTCACAGTGGAGAAGGGAGCTGAGAGGATGGTTTGGATTTCACTTCTTCCCGGACGCATCTCTGATTACAGTTTTTTGAGACCTAACAGAGTTTTGATAGCGCTGACCAAAAGGCAGGGTGGGGATGGTTATGGGACTTTATATCTGATTTGCACACAAAATAAACACAGTAGGTTTCTAGGTCAGCTTTAGCTCCTACTTTAAGGCAAGTTGGCCCTCAGAAGGAGATTTCAGGTTCAGGGCCATCTTGCAGACATCTCCAGCCCACCAATTCTCAAGAAACATGAGAATGGAGTTTCTTCAGCTATGCATGTGGGGATGTGGCCAGAAACAAATGACTTGCACAGCTGTGGACTCTGGGAGAAGGTGGTCTGCTTTTCAAGAGCAAGAGTAGAAACACAGAAACTGACCTACCCATGGTCAATCCTACCACCTACAGTGAGACAGAAGAATAACAGAGGGATCATGAGAGCTCGTGAGGCATCATTGGGAAACACAGCCTGTTTTGCTTACCATGTATTGGAGGCCTGATGGAATAACCATTATGGGAGAGAGGGAAGGGACCAGCACATGCTGTCATGATTACTTAGAAAGTATGTGAATACGACTTTTCACGCTACTATTGAACAGAAAAGCAGAGCTTTCCTGTTTTAGGACCTCCAAAGCACCTTATAAAGACAATTAACAGTCATCTTCTGAAGAGTCTCTGGAAGGAGAGGGAGCTCCTTCTCCAGAGGTAGCATCAGACATGTGAGCCACAATGGCTGGAGGATGGGGGGGAAGGCTCCATGGCCATGACTCAGCGAGGGGCCCAGCCTGGAGCACTGAGTCACTCTGTGCCACTGCCAGTGGAGATAACAGGCTACCAGGCACGTCACAAGCAGCAGCCAGTCACCTGTTCCCGTGCGTGCTTGGCCCTGCCAGCAGTCCATCTCCACGGCTCATGACTGCCCCACAGGCGTATGGGACCCGATGACACGGAGCAAGGAGCCCTGTGCTTGATCTGGTTGTAACTGCTATGTGCCATGGCAATCAGAAGAAGGTAGTGAGGTGTCATATTATTGACAAGAGCGCTAAGTAGTTCCTATATAAAAATTTTCCCAGCAAACTGAAAAGTGCGTTGGCCAGATAACAGCTAGAGGGAAGGAGAGACTTTTTTTTTCTTTCTTTTATTTTGTTTACCTTTTTTTGGGAGGGGGGGAGAGGGAGGAGTGGGGGGAGAGAGTTGGCTTTTGAAGAGGATCTTTTTCAGGAGTTGCTATATTTTTTTCTTTTCTATTCTCTCCATTGATGATCCCAGAATGGCAGAGATCGCCTGGTCCAGTTCCCTGCTCAGGCAGAGCAGCTGCATGGGACTGGGTTCAGCTGGGTCTGCCAGTACCTCCAGGGCCTTATATGCAAAGCAACTTTCCAGCCCATTGCCTCCCAGTATGTGCTGGTGCATTGGATTATTCCCCTGCAGGGGCAGGAATTTACATTGTCATTTGATGCAGCTGACCACTTTTTCAGGCTGCCAAGGTCCTTTGGAAGAGCACCATGACCATCTGGCCACCCAGTGTGTCACACATCACCTGGGGGATGGAGGATAACCTCCCTTTAAATTCTAACTTTTAAGCCCTGCCTGGGAATGAGAAGTCCCTTTCGTCCTTTTTGGTACTGTAGAGTTGACTACAGGCCAAAAAGAGACCAGTGGGAACTACATGCAAGGTATTTTCCGTCTTGGAGTGTGGACTTCCCTGATAGAGTAGTTCTAAACACCTTCACACTTGACTAGCCCCAAACATGCTGTAAGAGCTGTTTGCACAGAAGGCCTTTCAAATAGATCTGGACCAGGTGGAGATGTTAATTTGTGAAAATAATATCACAGGAAGGATGTTCTAAGGATAAACGGTCTCTCCCTTTCTCCCAAGCCCCGATTATCTCTCTGTGCCTAGGCTTCACTGCTTTGACTGTGCTTTGGCAGCTGCCTGATGTTCTCTAGTTGAGAGTAGTGGCAGGAGAGGAGGTTTTGTGCACAACCAGTGCACAGCCATACCCCACTGCTGGCTCCCTGGCAGTTGTGCTGGAAGAGAAGACCACACTCTTTCTCCAAAACTTTATTCTCAAAGAGTAAA
Organism: Manacus vitellinus; assembly: GCF_001715985.3. Taxonomy (NCBI): domain Eukaryota; kingdom Metazoa; phylum Chordata; class Aves; order Passeriformes; family Pipridae; genus Manacus; species Manacus vitellinus. The sequence continues at coordinate 1,334,713 of NW_021940291.1, read as the reverse complement.
CCACTGAGTAGAGTTGCATTTCAGCCTTAGTCTCTGCTGCCTGGCAGCTGCAATTGCCATGCAGAGACCCCACAAGAGGAAACGGGTGTCTAAGCTAGGGGGGACCACGATAAGGAGACCAGTTGTTCTGCCCATCCAAGGTGTGGCACAACCTGTATTGCCCCTGACCTGGATGATGTCCCCAAGTCAACGCAAGAAAAGTCTGGCACTGGATGGGGAGATGGCAAGGGGGGGATGGTGACCCAAAACAGACAGTGGAGCCACACCAGCTCTGCACCATTTGCTCATTTCAGGTGACCAAATGTATCTTCCTCCCCCAGCAGGGATGCAGTCAGAACCATGCTGGTTCTGATCAAACAGGAGCTTAATGGAGGCCTTCTCCAGGAACTGCCAGGGATGAAAAACAGCCCTGTGTCATGAGGCACAGGGAAAAACAGGCAGCTGTCCCTGCACCCACCCCATGCTGCTTATCGGCAGCGCAGCGGGAGCATCTCCATTTAGGGATGTTTGCTTTGCCCGACTGTGGCAGCCTGATAGGGAACATGGTGAGACATCAGGGCCCCTGCCACTTCCCACTGCCATTGTCAGTGCTACAGACACCTGCGTGCAAAGGCAGACCCGCACTCCCACCCTAAACCTCTACTGGGTCCAGCCCATGTCCGCGTGCCTACCCTCTCCACGCTTTCAGATGCGTCTGCACTGCCTAAATTTGTCCAGTTCACCCTATCCTAATCTCCACGATGGCATATGGGAAAGCCCCCTTACCATCTCCTAACCCTTTAATCTCTTTGAAAAGCAGAGATGACTGCTCATATTTTACTCAGTCATTTGCAAAACTCCAGTGTAATGGGGAGAAACTGGTCCTGCACGTAGTGCTGGGATTGCATCCCAGTCTGGGCCCCCTCATCTTCTCCCCTTCAGTCCCCCTCACTCACCCTCACCGGTTCTTTGGCCAATTTCAGGAGTAAATGGCTGGCTAATGGCAGGGCATTAGAAGGGCTGATCTGGCTCAGTGCGTGCCATAATAACAGGTTATCAGGCACATTGATCCTGCTCCCATTTCTGTTGGAGAGGAGGCTTCAGTGCTCTGCAGCCCCCAGAGAAGGATCCCCATGGCAGCCTTCTAGAGCCTATGTATCCCAGGTCATCCTTTAGGTCTTGGAGGGTGCTCAGGATGATCCAAGACTTGGGGCTGGAGGAATGATTGGCATTTTGGACACCCTTTTGAAGCACTGAAATGGGGGGCTTGATGGGATATTACTTACTTCTTGTGCTGTCCCTTGCCTGCCAGGTAATTTCTGAATTGATGAAAAGCTCTCATTAGTGCATATTCTCCCCTAATGATGTTGTGCTTGTGTCTTTGGGGGTCAAAAAGTGCCCTGGAATATCTTTAAGGTTCCTTTGTGGAGATGCTACTCACCCTACAAAATGAAGTTTATCTAGTGTACAGAAAATTACTGTAAGATGGAATACTTAGGGACCTGGAGGGATGTCAGGTGCAGTTGTGCTGAAGCCAATGGGATGAGTCCTTTTACACCTAAAGCAATGAATTTTCCAGTATGCTAAAGCTCATGCTGAAGAAAAATTTGGAAAAGATGACAATCCAGGAAAAGGTCCTTGTTCTTTATCTCAGAAGCCTTTATTCATCCTGGTTATGCCAAATGTGTGACTTTGGAATTGGAGATTTGGTTACAGTTCTGAAGAGCATGGGATCTGTAACAGCCAAACCAACCACAGGAAAGTGTTAAAATAACCTTCTGCCATCCTGTTATCAAAAGAGAAAAGAATAAAAAAGGAGATAATCCTTGTTTAAATATCACAAGCAGCAGCTGAGTCAGTGGGAGCTTTAGACTGGAAATGTCAGGGAAGAATTTAGATTTTCAGAGCAGTTGCTGCTCTGCAATTATCATAAGGCACTTACAAGGACCCCTTGTCTCTTGTTGCCCTGAACCATGCATCTGCAGGGAGGGGGAGCAGAGAAAAAACACATGGCCCTACCGGGGACAGATAAGGGAAACTGAACTCCATCCCACTAAAGGCATAAGGCAAATCCCTTCAGGCTATGGTCGGGCTTCTGCTGCTGTTCAGGTCAGAAGTAGGTAGGGAGGAAGGGAACGGGGAGGTGGGGGAAGGCAAACTCACAGGAGAGGCAGGGAAGCAATATGAGAAAGAGGAGAAAATCACATCCTAGCTCCCCCTAGAAAAGCATTTATTTGCTTCTGGTGATGTTTTGGAGGTAGAAATGAGAAAGGAGACAGAATAATGAAAATCCTGGCAGTTTTTAGCCTCTTCTCTGTCGTGCTTTTCCTTCTGGACCATCCCATCTTGTTGCCATCTAGCACGTCCCTGATGTAAATTAAATAAGTGAAAGTACTATTAAACCTCCTGATGGAAGCATTGCCAGCACCAACAGGGTGAAAGGAAAAGGATGAACACTCAAACCACGTAATTCCCACCACATTAAGTGATGCAGAGAGATGAATTTTCCTAGCTGGTAAGCAATAAAAAGGCAAAAGACTTCCTCTGCAGGGATGACATATTCTTACCCGTCTTTTCTCACTCAGGTTTCCAAGACCAGTCTTGGCTGGGTGCAAAGGGAGAAGGATCTGAGCCATGCTGTGCTGGCAGGTGCTGGAGGGGTCTACCTTGCCTTCCTGGGATTTCCTGGCTGGAGACAGTAGGTACCCCTGTTCCAGCTTTGTGCTTTGTGGCCATGGATCATCACAGCCATATCTCCTCCTGCACAACATGTGTGCCATGCCTGTTAGTTTTACCCTGTCCTGTCTCTGTGACTGACAGACACACTCTTCAAGTGAGGTGCCTGTTCTGGTTAGGACACTTAAGGCAAAGGAGAACATGGCATTCCCAATGCCCATTTGCCTTGCTTACCATCACTAGGAAAAATGTATGTCCTACTTGCGGACTTGAACTTCTCTTTTTGGCCTAACTTTCAGCTATTGATCTTTTTGTTCTCTTCTCCACTAAGATCTGTATGGATCTAAGGATCCATAAGGATCCTTATGTGTATCAGACAGTCCTATCATTAAGGAAGATAGGAAAGGTAATCTCACAGATGCTGCTTTTCCATTGCATCATCTCAGTAGCTTAATTGCAGAACTACTGAAGTCAGGCATATTGTACCAGTACAGATTCTACACTCTTTTCTTTCTTTACTTTCCATGACTGTGAATCAATAAAACATTGTTGATACACCTTGAAGATCCAGAGGAGAAGCACAGGGCTTTGATGAGTCATTCTCTTAAGCCTGCTGGGTGGAATGAACCTTGCCATGGGTGATACATTTACATTCATCCTCTAAAAAGGAGAGGAAAATATTTTCTCATGGTCTTTTCCATGTATTTATTTACTTGATGACTACCTGTTAGGAATAACAGATGAGATCCCAAGCAGATGGGAATCAGTAGGAAAGCCCTGACTTCACTGTGAAATGATGGTGATAATTTCCAGTGCAGAACTGGTTGTGTCTCCACAATAAATCACATCCATTCAATGCTGAATGCAAAATGTCTTTCCATGTATAAACAGAACAAGGAAGAAACATTTGTATGAAGTCAATATGGTGACATTTTCATAGGTCTGAGACCCTTTGTGCGACTCCTAATGCTAAAATCACATCAGACCTTTTGTTTGACAGGGGGATGTTTTTTATCTTCTAGTGCCTGAGGAGAGAGGGAACAAGTGGGTAAGAAGTGGACAATTTTCTGTTAACATCGAAGTAGCACTGAGCTTCGTTTTTCTGGTCCACCTTGCTGACCTGGAGCTGCTGTTACAGAAGATGAGAAAAGGGGTAAGAGGAGGGGAGAGAAGACGTATCTATGTCAAAGAAGTAACGTGTTCATAAAAAAGGAGTGTTTTGGGAAAACACTGAGAAAGCACTGATGGAAATCTCTTGGCTTTTTTCTAGCATCATTAGCTTCCACAGCTGGAGCATCAAGGGGTGGGTGGCCAGGAAGCTAAGGGGAAAACAACACTCTGGGTAATGGACCAAGAGCAGGTGAAGACCCATCCCAGCCGCACTGTGCAGCCTTGCAGTGCAGGTCCCAACAGGCAGAGGTGACTGGGGGGTGAAGTCCATTCTAGTCCCATGTCAACAGCTTTGGCCATGCTAAGACCATGCCAACACACAGTGAAGTGTTTCCAGTCCTTCTGAAAAAGTTCTGGGAACTTGCTTTGGGTCCCTCACCAAGGCTTGTCTTTCTCCTTTCCGGTGCTGCTATGAGTTACATAAATTCTATGTTACTCTGTGGTGTGGGTGAATAAGCAAGAGGGTTAAACATGTCATACACCATGGTCACTGACAGTGAAGAGACTAAGTTCCCCAAAGCCAGCTTTCAAGAATGACTTAATACAGCAGGACTGGAACTTAATGAACTTGGCAACAAAATGGGGACATGTCCTTAACTTTCTCTTTTCATCTACAGGAAAAGTGGGAGGATTGAGGTCACTGCAAACCTCTTAGTACTGGGAATTCCGAGGGTCAGGAGAATAATAAGCATTAGCATGAGTCCCTTTTCCACTTGTATTCAGCAATGCAGAGACCTGATGGACGATCAGAGTACAGGCAAGAGGAATGAAAGGAGGCAAGAGCCAAATATTTCTATCAATTTCTGCATCTGCTGCCCACTATTAGCTGGTTCTTCACGGCTGAAGGTCACAGCAATTACCAGCCTGGTGGCAGAAGGCAGGAAACAAAGCAGTGAGTCAAACGACTTGCCCACGGCCATGAGGTGAGCTGTCAGAAAGGCAGCCCGTGTTTTCTGTGTTCATTGTTGGCAATAGGATAAGTGGTGGACATTTGATTCTTGTCATAATGTTTCTGATGTGTTCAGGCTGTTATTTACCTGCACAACGTTTGTTTTTTTTTTTTTCCAAGAAAAGCAAATTCAGTGTCAAACTCAATGTTCAAAAATTCTTTGCCAGATCTCCATATGATAATTACATTTCTTGAAGGTTTCTCCACCTCTCTGGGAGCTCCCAGAATCCTCTTCAATCTTTCCTTCCTTCTCAAAATGGCTGCATTTAATTAATTTTTTTTTAAAGGAAGCCAACTCCAGGAACTAGGAGTAAAATATGTGGTGCCACGCATTGGTAGTGCAGGAAAAGACCTGTTGCAATACATGTAGGCTACCTTTCTGCACACAGGTGACATTCCCTGATGATCTTGTTAAAGAAATTGTCCACAAGTTGAAATACAGCGGGCCAGAGGTGTCAGCAGTTAATTTTACAGCACCACAAAATGGCACGTTCCAAGAGATGGTGCATTTTATTCTGCCACCTGCTCCTGACTCTTTGCTTGCTGCCCACATTTCCAAAGAGAAAATTGCTCCTAAGTGCTTCCCCATTGATCTGAGACAAGATGGTTGTTTTGGATTCTGCAGCAGTAGGTGAATCATCAATGCAATATTTCTGAATTTTCACTTGTCTGTTCCAGGTCCATTTCCTGAAAGAGAGAGGGATTGATGCTGGTTTTGCTTCTGAAAACTCAGGGCTAAATTCTCAGTTTCTGGAGAAATGCTGGTTTTCCCCTCCATCTAAGCAGCCTCTGTTCCCTCTGAAAACCCTTTCACCAAACAATTCACTGTTTTGCTGGAAACTGGGTTATTTTCCTGTGAAAGTTTATTGCTGTAAAAGCTTCCCAGAATTCCATTTTTACTGTTGACCAATATGTGGAAATTCATGGGTTTTGAGGCAAAATTTAAGCAGCATGAGTGCTAAATGGGTATCTGAATCTGGAGATTAAAACAGAGTTGTGAGACCAGCCAGCCCCTTGCTTCAAAACTGGGAGTGGAAGGACATTTTTTTTGGGTTATAGGAATATGCTCAGGTTTAGCTAAAGGCTAATCTGGCCTTCTGAAATGCAAAATCTCTGACACAGATGTTTGCACTTAGCTGCTGAGGGTATTGGCCTTGATCCTTAAGCCATTGGTTTGCATCTGTGGAGCAAATCTATCCTGTATAGAATGTTGTGAAAATGTAGTGACACACTGAGGCAAAAAAATCATTGGAGGAGGTTGCAAAGCCCTACTCCATCTTCTCTAGGAAAGTGTATGTTCTGTGTTGGATTTTTGTTGTTGTTTTTTTTTTTTTTTAATTGGTGGCTGTTTTGACTTTGCCTTGGAAGAGCAACCCCTGCAGTGGGACTCATCATGCCCCAGTGGTTGCCTCTGCAGTGGAGGGAATGGCAGAGCTTTTCTCCCATAGTGGCACAAAGCATCTCGCTGCCCTGACTGAAGAGCTAACCCATCTCTGCTGCTTGCAGCCCCCCTTCCCCAGAGCTCATCAGTCGTGAGAGAGCGTGAGCACAGAAGTCTGTGTTTTATAGATAATAGGAGGCTGTGAAGTTAAGAGGGAGGTGAGGATTTTAATTATCTCTTTTTTTTCCCTCCTGCTGCTGCCCCAGTCCTAGGGAGGCTGCAATGATGTGAAGGCCTGGGGTGTCATTATGGGTTATTAAACTCCTTTGTGGCACTTGGAGATGTTGAATGGAGCTGTGAAGGGAGAAGAGAAAAAAACATCTCTTGATGGAGCTGGCTAACCCCTCTATAATTGCTTCAAAATTACGGCAGACTGTAATTATTCATGCTGTGGAGGGGAAGAAGGAGAGAGGGTGGGTGGGTGGAAGAAAGAGCAGTGAGGGGGCCTGGGCACCCCACATGGCTGTCACGGTTGCCTTGGTTGTGATGGGTGATGGCAACTCACCCTCACATCAGAATACACCGTCCCCTTCTTTGAGCCTTGGTGGGGCACCCTCACGGTGCAAACCCTGTCCCTGCAGATCCCTGGGCCACCAGAGAGAACCTCAACCCTTAGCAAGCTGCAAGTACCTTTGTCACTGATTCACCCTGGGACTTGCATTAAGACTACAGGCTGCTTCATGGATATCTCTTCAACTCCCACAATGAGGGATGGTAGTTGGGCAGATGGGGATTTTCTCTTGGTCCCCAAACCTGAGGTGCTCAGGAATGGTGATCATTGTGAACAGTGCTTGAGGATGCACAGACTGACCACATGGATCCAGCCAAAGACATTAATATCTTGTTTTTATCTCTGCACCACCAATCCTGCATCCAGTGGCAGGTGAAATAAGCCTCCAGTGGACCAGCAGTGCTTTAAACCTTAAGACCATACCTGAATTATTTTTGGGTCTGCTTCACCCTTGAGGAAAGCACATTTAGAGCATCCCAGTTTTTGGGCTTTTCTGTCTGGGGGCTAGTGCAGTGAAACAGTGTCAAACAGTGTTTGCTGTTTCCTATTTATGTCAGATTAATCCCTTAAAATGCACAGCTGGATACACATGGCACCCACACACATTCAAGGATGGTCACATGGTTGGAGTGTGAGAAACAAAGCAGTGATGAAAACCCATCCGTCTGTTGTATTTCCTTCATAAAGCTTCCTAAGGCTCCTCTTCCTCATTAGCAAATCTGGTAATTTATTAAACATGACAAAAGCTGAGACAAACCTGGCTTGGTTTAATCAAATAGATTTACACCCCCCAGAAGTCTGATATCAGCAGAACTTAAACATGGACCCAAACAGGTGGTTTATAGAGATGCACAAAGAGATGGAAATGTCCAAACTGTGGGTGTTGTCCAAAAAGGTGGGACTTTGCCTGGGAAGGACACAGGTGAAAAATATTCTGAGCAGCTTTGCTCTGGACCGTTTGGGAAAAAGTAATACCTGTCCTTTTGCAGCTGTGCTGATAACTGCTCAGAAGGACATCCACCTGCTGACCACTTTCCTGCCCAAAAGGAGAACCTGCTGCCACATGGTTTCTCCCACCTCCCCTCCTCTGTTAGCTCCTTCCAGACAGGAGAACCAACTTGATTTTCCATTCTTTTCAGAAAGAAAAATTCTTACCATCCCTCATGGCAATCTGGAAGTTTTGCCCTTGGTTGCATGGAAAGCAGGACTTTGGCTCTGTGGAGCCTCCATGCCGGAGGATTGTTTCTGTACAATGCAGAACTCTCATCACCAGACAGGGATGGGAGTGGCAGATTAGCAGGTCTTAAAGAAGAAGAGAGTTGTATGACTAATTTGTCGCCAGTATGAAGACAAGGGATTAAAAATTAAGGGCTTTGGGATGAGATAACTAAGTACAAGCACTGATGAGCTTAAATAAAGTACTGGATTTCACAAGGGAAGAAACAATATGTAATGAGACAAAAGCAAAACAGAAAATGTATTAAAAGAAATTCCATCTATTCATGTAATAATCTTGAAAACTTGTCTGATGTTACTGGCACATTTTAAAGCCTTTGTTTGTCAGAAGAGCTTTCATATGTGATCTCTGAATATGTTATAGCCTGCAGGAAGGCTGAGTGGCTTGCTCTGTTCACATATTTATTATTTTACAATTTTCTCAGTTCTTTACATGAACTGACATTTTAAAGCTACCCTTTCAGCAAATTGATTACAATTTGGTTAAGTGGAACTTGTTTTGATGGTGGATTTTAGGTTTATCATCGCTGGCAAATGCTGGTCTAAAGAAATCTTTCAACTAAGTCAGCAAAAATCATAGGTCTAGCAAAATGGTTTCTCCTTCTGATTTCACATAAGAAAACAAAATGAAGGAAAAGAGATTAAACTAATCAAATAATTTGAAATTTGTCTTTGTTCTAAAATTTAAGTGAAAACCTCAAACAAAAAGTGCTGCAATTCTATAGCCTACATGCTGTTTTAAAGGTAGTGCAAGCCAGAAGAATTCATGCACAATTTAAACTGCTTTTGATAAATATATTCAAATACAATTCTTATAACTCTCCTCCTAAAGTCCCTTTTTTACCCCCCAAATTAAATCCCAGTGAAATTGGCCTAGTCTTGGCAAGGCCCTTCATTGACAATGCTCACATTTTAATGTATCACACTAACAAAGTATCTGAATAGTTTTAACTAAATATTCTGGAGTAGTTAGCCTAACTACAGCTTTCCACCCTTAATACCTTTGCATCTTCATCCTACACTGTCAAAAACCACCACTGCAGACATGACCTCACATGCTGTAAGGCTGCATAGGAAACTTCTTCAGCAAAGCAAACAGGCAATGTCTGCAAGAGCACTCTCCTTTGCCTTTTTTGATAGGTTAAATTTACTGGCATTAATGGAATAACAGGATCCTGACTGAGGTCTCTTCACTGATGTCCAGCATTAAAGATAGGTAAGCTTTGTTTTTGTGGCCTCCTTTGTAGTTGATTCTTCTTCCTGATGGTCTTCATAGATTATCTTCAGATGACCAATATGATCTTAGTTTACTTTTACCTCATATATGAGGTCTACTTCCAACATACTAGGAAGCACTAACAGCTGAGTGGATTCAGTCTCCCTAGGGCAAGACAGTGGTGAAACCTAGGATAGATACCTGCTTGTTCGAAGGAGCTGTGTCTGACCATTCACTGACTTACTGCTTGTTTTTAATTCCCCCAGTATCAGAAAGGGTACTAAAGATAAACTTAAAACCCACAAAAACCCCCAAGAACTTTTACTCTTAGTCTCCGGAGAGGACTAGCTCTCTTCAGGAGTAAAAATCAGGATGAATTGCTGTGATTCACTTCTATGGGACTGTCTGGGATGGGCATTCCTCTTCACACTCTGTGTCTGTGATTGGGGTAAGACAGAAATGTTCCAGCATGGGAATGAGCATCATACTGCTTGTAAGTCCTGTCTATGAGATTCCTGAGAAAACCTTGCTTAAAAAAAGTCAGAATGTGGAAACATGAGAGAGCATGGGCAGCAACCTGCATGAGATCCTAATCTTCTAATGTTTCATGGAAAGATTAACTTCAGCAGGAGCTGGGTTATGTTTAAAATGATTGCTGACCTACAGTTATCCAGAAGACCCTTTGTTCCCTTTAACCAGTATGCAATCAAATCCTCAGCAGGTCAGAGAGCCTGGCTGTGGAAGATAGCTCTCACTCCTTAGGTGACAGCTGTCTCTTAGTGGCAACGTGAAGCAAAGATGAAGATCTTCTGTTCTGTGCACCTGATGGAAAAAATGGTCTCTAAAGGGCTGTGAACAGGTGCAGTGATAGCAAGCACAGCCAGGACACCCGAGTAAAGCAGCAGAATGGGACCGATTACCGCTACCTCAGAGCTGTGCTCCCCACACTCCAACCTGTCCTGTACCATGGTTCACCTCAGCCAGCAGCACAAAAATAAATCAACCATGGGACTGTGCTAATTCACACACCCCAGTAAGAGTGTCCAAGACCACTCCAGCAACTAGGAGGTGACTGAGCCTGACATGCTGCTCCTTGACCAGCTGCTGGGTAGAAGTGGACAGTGGGGTGTCTCGGGACCTGCCCCTAAAATGTTTTCCAAGAAGATCCTGAAACACCAGGCAGCACTACCCTCCATCAGTTTAGTAGGGTTTTGTCTTGTGTTTTGAGCATCCAGAGTTTAGCAGAGGGCAAATAGACAGTTTAGGAGACTCAGAGGGGATTAGGGATGAAATTAAAGCAAAAGCAAGGGTTGGTCTTAGTGTGTAAGGTGATACCATGTGGGAGGATGCAGAAGTTGGGGAGAGGGGAGCCCTGATGGTTGCTTAACTCATTCTTCTGGTTTTCACTGTACTGAACAGCAGTGCTGTCAGCACCTGCAATAAGAGATGTTCTACATGACTTAAAATCCATTTTGGCTCACTACTGTATCAATCTTTAGCTGCTGCCAACTGCTTACTTCAACTACCAACCAGCTTCCCAAGCTGCCTTGCTGGGGCTGGCAGTGTTGGTCACACTGCCTGCTTCCTGGTGTTTGCAGTAAATGGCAAACATCAAGGGCTTTGCATCCTCAAGGAGGTCAATGGGTTGTTGATCCTTCAGGGCTTTTGGCACTGCAAAAATCATTGGCATGCTGGCATGAACTCAGCTATCCTACCACGTGAAGGACGAGCCACCAGCCATAACCAGATGTCAATGCTGTGGTCAGCAAGGTTGGGGGTGAGCTCTCTGGCAGTCAGCTGGTGAAATGCCACCAGCTTCCAATCCACAGGGATTTGTGCCAGTCAGCAGCCTGTCACCAGGATGGTGGTGGCTCACACAAAGCACTGCCACGCATTCCCACAGTGCTTGTTTGGTTGGGACAGCTGCTGCAAATCCCAGTTTTGGGAGAAAAATGCCAGTTTTACTTGCAGCAAACAGAGTCCTAGGATGGGTCCTGAGCTGTCACCCACTGTCACAGCCCCCACTGTACGTGGGCATTTGGTCTGTTAGGAATTACTGCAAGAGGAGCAAAACCCTTGGGAAGGCAGGACTGAGAGGGTTTTTCCAGGTTGTTTCCTCTAAAGCCTTTTTCGTCTCTGAAGACTCAAATTCTGCTGTCCTGCTGTCAGAGTTACATGGCCAAATCAAGATCTGAGGTGATGGGGGAGCCCTGAAATGCGCAGCGTTGTCAGGAGCTGGGCGTTGGGAGGTGCATACGTGAGAATAGGATCCAGTCCTGAGTTGCCTTAGGGGAATCAGTGTTATTTTCCTATTACTTTACTGCCTCGATGACAAGGCAAACAAGGGGGAAAAAGGGCTGGAGAGGGCTAAATCTCTTCCTTTTATTTCATTCCTTTCACAGATCAAAATCCTTTCGTGCAACTCCCAAGCTGGGGAAGAAAATGTGTAGAAGAGAAACATGTAATGAGAATGAGCTCTATCCAGAAATGGGAGGGAGAGCAAGAGAGGGGTAAATTAGAGTAGAAATCTTTTGGATGCAGGCAAACAGGTGGGGGGTTGTCTGGTCTGTGAAGGCAGGGTGTCTGCAATCTTTGTAGCGATTAGATTTAATGGGACAGACACGTTTCTCTCCTTTGCATCCCCTCCTCCTCTCAGCCCGAGGGGGAGAAAGGAGGGAGGTGGTGATGGGGAGGTGGCAGGGGAAGAGAAGATTTGAAAGAGTCTTTGACGTCAGCCCTGCCCTATAAAAAGCTAGCAAGGAGCTGGAAAGCAGACAGCAGAGCTTGTGGAAGAGCAAAGATGCCAACCCCGAACATCTCCACCTCTGCAGCCAAAGGCTTCCGCAGGGCGGTGTCAGAGCTGGACTCCAAGCAAGCTGAGGCCATCATGGTAAGACAACTCTACCCCACTTCTTTCCCTCACCCTCCAAACCCCACAACTTCTCCCATAGTTATAGGCAGAGAGAGGCAGGAATAGATGGACCAACATTGCCTCTGTGGGAGTTCGCTGACATGGGCACCTCCTGGCTCTTGGCTGGGAAAGGAAAATTACTCAAGCAGTTCTCTCTACATATTGGTACATGTGAAATGCAAACATTTAGGGGGGTGAAAACTTGAACTAATACAACGCCCACCGCCTCAGCCAAAAGTAAGGTGAATAACCCACAGACTTAAGGCAAGAATAGCAAGGAATCCCCAGTGTGAAAGGCAATTTGAAAATCTTAATGATCTCCTAGTTTCAAGACATTATACTGCAGAGATTTCACCTGTTCTAGCATAATAAAAAAATGGGGCTCTTGTTTTAGACTGCACACAAGGCACAGGCAGTTTAACTAGTTTGTTCACTGCTGCTGTGTCAAGTTTCTCTCTCAGAACATCCTTTCCCCATTTCTGTTCCCAGTCTTCCCTGATGTGGTCTCAGCCCTATGGTTAGCCAGGGGAATGCTTCTGCACGCACCAAATCTGCATCTGTCAGGGAAAGGAGAGAAAAACTTCCCAATGAACTCTCAAGTGCCTTTAAAAAGCCAAGTCTAGCCAACCCATTGGGCTGACTGTAGGGACAGGAACATTTCACCTCCTAACCCCAAAGCCTCAGCAGGCAGGACAAACCTGAAGACGCCCAGCATGGGACAGTCTTGTGGGTCTGAGTTGTGTGCAGGCTGCAGGTGATGCTGAGGGAGCCAGAGCAGCCAGTGGCAATGGGAGCACCAGGAGGGGACCACCTGGGGATGCTGGGCAGGAGAAAACTCAGGAATAGAGATGTGTTAGGTAGCAGATGTGTTTGGCAGATGTCTGCAGCATGACTCCAACAGGTCAGTTATAGAGCTCCCCAGTTCCTTCCCCTATGCTTGCTGCCTTTCACGTCCATCCTTCTCTTAACCCTGTGCAATGCTCTGCCTTGCTAAAATCAGCCACTACATTGACAGACAGGTATTTTGGAGAGTGGAGTTTGCTGAGAAGGAAGTGAAACATCTAGGAAACAGGGACATAAAGTTGCCTTCTCTAATAAATGGAAATCAGGGAAGGCTTCCCGCTAACAGTCATTTTCATTTCAGCAAAATAATGAACACATAAGTGGTTCTTGAAAACCTGGTATCTTTCAAGCAGCCTGTAAAATCAGTATTTGAGATGCTCGTTGAAATGCTCATCTGGAAAAGGGAAGAGCGTTCGGTTATTACGCCCTCTGGGGTGCTGCTCCGTGTTTTATGGGAAATGGGCCACTGAACAGAGGTGCCAGAGGAATTCAGGTTTAACAGATGGGCTGACAGGAGTGTGGCAACCTGCTTGGGGTGAGCAGCTCCTCCAGCCTGGGGGGTACATAAAACTTCAGCCTGTGTTTTTTGTCCCTTCTTTAAATGGAAATGTTCAGAAAAAAAACCCCAAACTAAAATTAAAACTTTAACATGTGAGGATTATTTTGAGAGTGGGATGCATGAAAAACTTTGCCCTTTGCTCTCACCTAGCACAGATTTCCACAACCCTGTCACTTATTTTACTGGCTTCCACCAGGCAAGAAGTATGACTCTGCATTTGCATGTGACAGTGTACTTTCCTGGCCCTCGTGTTTTCAGTGGGACAATGGATATCAGCCACACAACTCTTGCCCATCATCACACCACCTCCAGCAGGTCTGAGGGGTTCCCTTGCCATTTTCCCCAAGGGACTAGCACTGTGCTCCAGGGGAAATTGTGCAAAATGGTGGGGGGGGGGAGGAACAGACCTTTGCAATCCCAGAACTCGTCCACAGCAGCAGGTATTTTATGTGTCAGCTGAGCCAGCCAAACATCAAACGCACATCGTAGAAAAATCTTTTGTTATGTATCAAGTTTTTCTGCTGCTAATAGTTTTTGCAAGAGACCCTGGGACTGGAGCTGGAGCTGGGTTTGGTTACAGAGCACACAAACAGAGGCAGGCAGGAGACAGCCACTGGAGCCAAACCAGCATGAAAGAGTGCCCAGGGAAGCAGGAGTAGGATGTTACTGTCCCCATGTTGACAAGAGGGAAACAGTCTTTACAATCCTTCCTGCTTGCTGCAAATAATGAGCCAGGGGACAAAAACCAAAGCAAAGTAACTTCGAACGCAGTGCTTTAATTATGCAGGCTGGGCACTCTGAGTTTCAGTAAACTCAAAGATGGAAAAATGAACAAACCCTTCATAAGAGGCACAAACTAACCCTTCAAAAGAGGTGAATGACCATATCAGACTCGAGCCCTGCTTGGGCAAATAAATGCTTTGTAAAATCAAATTACAGTTCTCACTGTAGCCAGATATGCACTCAGGGAGCTAGTTTGCAAGGCAATTTGGAAATACCATACAATGGCGCCTTCAGAAGAAAGAAAGACATTTATCAGTTTGGCTATTATACATGCCACATTCCTAATTTCCAGCAAAAGAAGGTAATACCCCAATGAGCATAAATGTGAGGGGCAGAGGAGAGAAAGATGAGATGGGGAGCGTGCAGCCAGGCAGCTTCCACCTGGCAGAGGAGGCAGCAGGCAGTCAGATCCCTTCCAGCCCTCTTCTTCCAAGCAAAATTCAGAAATCAGCCTTTTACCAGTGGTTTTTGTTTTATTTGTTTGGGGTTTTGTTTGTTTGTGGTTTTTTGGTGTTGGTTGGTTGGTTTTTTTAATTTACCACCTAAAACACCATGGAGCTAAGGAACTTACAGGACTCCTATACAGGGACTGAAGTCCCCCAGTCCTACCTGCCTGGGGCCACCCAGTCTCAGCACATGTGTCTGAGTGGTTGAGGCTCCCTCTCATGGTGCAGCTTTCCAGCCTTGCCTTTTAAACTCCTCCAAGTTGGATTTCAACCTGATTTGCAACCTAAATACGGGGTTATAATTTCCCTCCTCTCCTCTTCTCCACCCCATAAGTAAAATCCTGTGCCTCAGGGCACAGTGTGACAAAGCATCCTGAGGTATCATCACTGCCTGGCTTCGAGTCGCTGCAGAGACCATTTTCTGTGCCTGGCACAGGGCTGTTTGCCCTGCTTATTGCAGCACTTTAAAGTAAATACTGGCTTAGCTTTAAACACTGTAGTGATGCAAAACACACACTTGAAGCTGAGCACATGCTCACAAGGTTTTGAAAGTTATGGCTGAGGTTACTTGTTAGATGTCTGCTCTCTTTGGGCATGAATACCACCAATTTAGACAAGCAGCAGTCTATGCTTATTTGTTAGAAGGTGATTTTCTGTGCCATGAGGAGTAAAAGGTGGATCAGCAAACATAATTTCAGAGAGGTACCTTTACTAAAAAAGGACCAGATAGAAATGCAGCGGCTGGTGCCTCGATGTGCTGCAGTTTTGAGGTTGCACTTAAAATGTTGGCTTTACACTGCTAAAGCATCCAAGATGATTTTTACAGGAAACATTACTTACTGATAGTGAGCTTTGAAAATCAGAGAGAAAATGAGCTTAGTAGTCAATCAGGCTGTCTTTTTAAAAGGAAAACACTCTCTAAATTTTCACAAGGTAGGGAAAGCACTGCTTGGTTGGCATCTCTATCCTTTCAGAACATTTTCAATGTGACCAGAGGGAAAACTGCAGCCAGTCCCACTCTGGTCCTTCTTCAGTGCTTACCCAGGTTTCTTTTAGCAAGTTCTGGGGCTTTGTCATCTGGTTTGTGTATTGAACACAGAAAATTGGAACCAGCTGAGCTGCCTCTAAATGGAAAACTGGTTGTAAAAAGACAAAGAGCAAGTAAGTTGGTATATGAGCTATTTGTATAACAAAAGAAATAGTGGTGATTGAAATAGTGTGTAGTTCACTATAAATATAAACGAGTGACCTAACATGACTTCAGGCACAGAGTTGCAGCGTTTTAGATTCAATTCCAAATAACAGAAATCTGCAGGAGTTTGTTTGGACAAAACAAATCTATAGATGAGTGGGAGGAATTTATTTTCTGGAGTATATGGATGTGGTTCCAATTACACTTCAGTGGGCAAGCATCCACTTAATATCAAAAGAAAATGTCACATTGGATCCTGGGAGCTGTTTAGTTAAGCTGCCCTGCTAATACACCTGCAAACAATTCATGTTTCCTGGTCAGGCCACAGCTGTGGGCTTCAGCTGTCCCTCACAAAGTGTGTTTTCACAGATGACTTCAGGTTTGTCTGATGCCTCTCCACTTGAGTTCATCAGACACATGAAAGCTATGTAAGATTTTTTATGATTTTTGTTTTTTGAAGGATATTGAAAACTGTTGCTAGGGAAGGTGAGGGGAGAAACCCACTCTCCAGTCATGCTAAAAAGATATTTTACACTGATTTTTTCCAAAAGCTGCACATTTCTGAAAGTTCAGTTCTGAAACCTCAGTCCTCATCACCAAATCTTCCTCTACAAAGTCAGGCAAGTCAATACAACTTTTCCCTGCTTCCTCTGCTGAGAGGTATTAGTCATATCTGATCCAGCTACTGGGGATGTCTCTGATCTCCCCTTCTGTTCTGCCTTCAGTCTCCACGGTTCATTGGAAGACGTCAAAGCCTCATTGAAGATGCCAGGAAGGAAAGAGAAGCTGCAGCTGCAGCTACTGATGCTGCAGAGTCTACAGAGACCATTGTATTTGAGGAGAAGGATGGGAGAGCCATGCTGAATCTCTTCTTCATGCTCAAGGGAGCCAAGACTTCACCGCTGTCCCGTGTACTTAAAGTATTTGAGGTGAGTACCGAACCTGTCGTATGGTAGTCAAGGAATACACTTCAGGTTTCATGACTGTTCTGTGAGAAATATCACTTGAGCCTAATAAAGAAGAATTAGACTAGGTCTGCCTACTGCAAATGATCAGTCTGATGTCCCCACAGTTACACTTTGCTCATACCCCAGTGTGCCCTCACTTGCCATCACTAAGAATGAGGCATATCTCTGTCTTGCAGTGCTGTTAAACTCTGGGCTTAATTTTGCTTAATTATTGGATCCAGCCACACAGGTTCACACTTCCAGTCCACATCCTTGTGCCTTATAGCATACTCTGACAACTCTCTCCACTGTTCAGCACTTCAACTTCGTGTGAAGGGCTCTAATTCCACATTCAAAGCAAGCTGTGCACCCTGCCTGCCTACAGACTAAACTCACCTTCCTTGTGGGTTAAGGCTTTAACAGTCTCTGAATGGCATTGACACACTGGTCCTTGGCCAAATAGTTACAGGAACTATACTTCACCCTGGGTGTAAAACTGGTATCTTGATTTCAAAATTTTCTCTCTACTTCAAGGATTGATTTGATTCACATGTTAAAGGTTCTGTTTGATTCCTCCCCCCTGAGATGCATCCTGTATATGCCTTTAATACCAAGGCAAACTGCTAACTGAGGTTTTTTCCCCCTAGCCAGCAATATACTGTTGCATTATATAGGATCTCGGTACCATGAATGGAAAGACTGGTGGTCTTTCCATTGGAAATAGTTGCTATCTATTCAAACAGTAATCAAAACTTGCATATATGTACTACATTTTCATCCAGAATGATTCAAAAGTGTTTTGCAAACTGAGGTTCTGAGATGTGTTTTATCTATGGTAATTTAATTTCACTGCCTTCAGCGGTGATGGGAGAGGACAATTTGTTCCTGATAATCTGTTATGTGACTTGTAAGGGGCCTCTGGAGGTCTCTAGTCCAACCTCCTGCTCAGAGCAGATCTGGTCACAACAGGTTGTTCAGGGCTTTATGCACTGCACAGTAAACCCACTACTTAACAGCTGTTAACCTACAAAAAGTATACTTATTCTTTGGGGGATATTTCCCTGAAATTGTAGGGCATTCTAGTTATTCATTGCCCATGTAGTATTATCTCTGATACTCTTATGAAAAATGTTTAAGTTCTTCAGCAATTACAAAAAGTCTTGCATCGCCTCTAAGAAGACTGTTGCAAGAAAAGCTATTTTCTGGGAAACATATGGTTCTTGTCTCAAGACTGAAAGAATCTCTATGAAAAACTTAACTGACAAAACTCTTAGTGCTGCCATGACTGGGGTCTCCTTCCCAGAAGTACACAGACACCAGATAAAACACGAAAAATCTATCAGTGTAACGTTCAACAGGCTGCTCAGTGGGTATGAAACAGATGTGTGGGCTCTCGTACTTGGTAGATTTTATGTTACTTTGCATTTAAACTCTGTAGTTTAAGTATTTTCAAAACATCAAGAGAGAAGCTGGGGCAGCTTATGTTCAAATATTGTTTATTTCATCCTGGAGCAAAAAAGCTCTTTGAGCTTGTCACAGAGAGAGCTTTAAATATAATAAAAAGACAAGCATGTCAAGCCCCAACAGAGGAAGATTCATTTCCCAGATCCCTCTGGCAATGCAGGTACAAGACATGAAAGCAGACAGGCATAATGACATTTGCCTCATCATGAGCCAGGCTTCAGGGAAGCTGGTTTCACTCTTCTCTATGTGTTACATGCAGCTAAAGCATAGGTAATGCAATCATAGCTGTCAGATTAATGCAAAGGTATTGATTGTTGAGGGGACAATGTAATAGTGAAGTTGGTAGGTACATTAAAAAACACAGTCCTAAATTTAATTTACCTGTGGCATTGCATCTGTTCTTTCTCATCTTTTTGCCTCTGATTAACAAAAGAGATCATGTCCCTTCCTCTATCAAAGGTCTTCCAGGGACTTTGGAAAGGTTGGGTCATTGCCCAGGGACTTGGGCTTGTACTGCCAGTTTTCACTGAGCTAAAGAAAATATCCACAAATCTACCAGGGCCCTTTGAAAGACTGTAGACTCCATTTTGTCTCGCTCTTATTCCATGAAGGAATAACGAGCCCAAAGGACATCAGTTCTGACAGTGAGCCCAAACCGAAGCTGCTGAGGGCGGGTCATGCCATCCCCGCCGTTCAGCACCACGGCCAGCGCCGCGCCGCCGGCCGCGCCCGGGCAGCCCCTTCGCCCCCCACCACACCCCTCCAAACGCCACCTTGGTCTTGGGTGGGAGGTGGAAGGAAAGGGGGCCATGAGAAGTGGCACTTTGCCACATCAACTTTCTCGCTTGATGTGGTCTTCTTTGCCATTGTGGAAGTCTTCTGTTGGTACCTATGACCAGCCCAAGTGGCTGCCTGTGCAGAAGGAAAAACTGTGGAATTAATGGGTAAGTGCATTTATACTGGAGGTACAGAGGGGGCACGAACTAAACGACAAGAGGGAATCCATCCCAGACTGGGATTGTTAAGCCTGGAAAAGAGAAGGCTTTGACATGACCTAATTGCAACCTTCCAGTATCTGAAGGGGGCCTACAAGAAAGATGGATGGGAACTATTTAAAAGAGTATGTAGTGTCAGGACAAGGATGAATGTCTTCAAACTTAAAGAGAGTAGGTTTAGGTTGGATACTAGGGAAAAAAATTACTGTAAGCATGGTGAGGCACTGGAACAGGTTGCCTGGAGAAGTTGTGGATGCCCAATCCCTGGGGGTGTTAAAGGTCAAGTTGGATGGAACTCTGAGTAACCTGGCCCAGTGAAAGCTGCCCCTGCCTACGACAGGGGGTTTGCAACTAGTTGATCTTTAAGGTTCCTTCCAACTCAAACTCTTCTGATTCTATGTATCCATAGAATGGATACATCTTTGGGTAGCTGCAGGAGGTGTCTCAAGTGTTGCTTCATGGTTTTGTTCTTTCTTTCCATGTCCCAAAAGACATTTGAAGCTAAAATTCACCACCTGGAGACCAGGCTTAGCCGAAAGCCCCGTGAAGGAACTGCTGAACTGGAATACTTTGTGCGCTGTGAGGTCCACAGCTCTGACCTCAACACTTTCATTAGCTCCATCAAGAGGGTAGCAGAAGATGTGAGGACCACTAAGGAAGACAAATGTAAGGAACTTACAAACTGTTTCACTTGTGAGGAGAGGCTGAGCTCTCCCTGTTGAAAAAGGGTGGAGATTTCATTATTCCCACTAAAGGGAAAGGGCTACTCTATGCTAAATTTCAGTAAACCAGAAAAGACTACCTCTGGGACACCTGAATCCTGAAAGCCACTTCCCTCCCTGTCCGTTTCTCAACAGACTCCATTGTTCATAGCCCATTCTTCTGGTAACAGATAAAAAAAAATAGCAATAGGAGATTGAATTTCTTGCTTGTTCACACCTCTCCTAATGAGCTCTCCATCCCTACTCCAGTGTAATGTGAAGTCTAGAATCTTTCAGTAAAATCCAATTTTCATCTCCTTCTTTATTTTTGTCACAAATACTCTGCTGAGAGACGGGCAGGGAAGTCGTGAGATGCAGATCATGACACTAGACATGACTCTAGAACAAAGACCATTTAGATTGTGGAATTACTGCCCAGAAGGCACAGCTGTGCCATGTGCTGTTTGTTGTGTGTGTGCATTTGGCACATGAAATCAGATGTATCTTACTCAGCCTCACAACCCCTTCTTTATTAGAGAGTGCTCCATCTTCACTTCCACAGACAGATTGTCACTTTCTCTCTCCCCACAGTTCACTGGTTTCCCAGAAAAATCTGTGAATTGGACAAGTGCCACCATTTGGTCACCAAGTTTGACCCTGACTTGGATCTGGATCACCCGGTGAGTTAGTCTGTATGGGCACACCCTCATACTGAACTCTTGAGTTGTCCCACAGAAGCAGGGAGTTGGAGAACACCTATTAGTGCAGCTGATCAGTCAACTACAGTGAGAATGACACCTTGAGAGAAGTTTCTCCAGCCAGCAATGATCTTTCTTGCATGAGAAATTTTAGTAACTGATTAAAAATCCTATCTCTGTTCCTATTTGCCGTCGCAGGGCTACTCTGACCCAGTATATCGCCAGAGAAGGAAATCAATAGCAGAGATTGCTTTTCACTATAAGCAGTAAGTCTCTTTCCTAACATTCATGAAGGGATAACAACATGTCAATAAACCTGTTGGGAAGTCATTGTACTACATTTTTGACACTTCTTTCATGTTTTGTCTCCCCATTCAGCCTTTCCAGCTCATTTTGTGTCTCTCTTCTCTCTATTCATTCCAATCTCTTCTTAATTAAAAAATATCTGTTTTCATTAATTCATACATCGATACAGATATAATTAGAATAAACTTCCTGCATAAAAAAGCTACATCCATCAGATCTCAAACTTAATTTTGAAATGTAGCATCTCTGTTAGAATGGCACCTAGTTTTGACTTCAGTGTTTCAACTACTGGAAAACTATCACATGCTCAGAAAATTTGTTCCAATGCTTTATTGGAACCATTGTTCCAATGAACAATGTGAAAAAATGTGGGTTTTCTTTCTAAACTGTACTTTGATAGCTTTAGCTTTTACACATGCCTTTCATCTGCTAGATAAAACACTGCTATCAGAGATTTTATTTTTTTCTGCTATGAGGGTATTTATAGACTAAATGGTTCACCTCCAAACTCTGTCTGATAAATTAAACAGATTCCAGTAACATTTTCAACATTGTCTTATATAGATTTAAGACTATTCCTACTTAATACTTCTGATATATGCAGTGATAGGACTCAGTCTGTTCGCTACAACATCAAACAGAGCTCTAATATTCAGTTAGGTTTGTAAAATATTCCCTAGATCCTATTCAGTGACACTGCCTTTCACAGTAGCATTCTCTCTGAGCAGGACTTCAGGTGCAGATGAGCTGTGCTCACTGTAGTGAGCTGTGCTGAAAGCAGACTACAGAAATTATATGGATCACTTTCTTCAGCTACCCCTGCAATTGGTGAGATGCCAGTACAGTTTTCTGCTGTTAGGTTTCATGTTCTTTGCTGATTAGAAGCCCAGAATATGGACACTGAAGGTTTTATCCTGTATGAATACTAGGTGCACAGAAAGTCACTGTGCCAACAAATGACACAGGAATAAACACTGTCCTAAGATGATGCACCAATTTGCAATGTCTTCTCTTACATCTCACCTGCAGGTTAATATTTATGAGCCACTGTGTGGTGTCTCTTCAGGCTGTTAATGGAAAAGGAACTATGCTTTTACACTGTAATATATGAATACCTCACTTGTTCAAATAGAGAATAGAAAGACTCAGGAAATACAATTGCTAACTATGATGAGAAAAAGCAAAATTGTCAGTCTTCTTTAGTGCCCACTTACATCAACATTAAGATTTTCCATTCTTGCCATCCTTAATATTACTGACAATATATTTTTCTGCAGTTCAAATGCATTTAGCTTTCCTTCTCATCTCATTTTATTTCCCAGCTGGTGGTTCTTTCTTGAAGCCACCAGCTCCCTGAATTTCAGGCACATGAAATGAATTTATTTTCATACAAAGTTTCTTTTTTTTTTTCTGGTAAATGTTGTTCCTGCTAAACCCTTGCTCATCCCTTGATCATTTATAATCTGACTAGACTAACGCTTTTCTTCGTGTCTATGTACTTGTTGCACCTGTACAAACGACCCAGTACTAAGGCTTTGTCTTTCCTGTCACCCCCTTGTTTGGTTTAAAGAAGATTGATGAACATCATGCAGAGCTTCTCCAAAGTGCTTCCTTCTCGAAGGGAAGAGGAGCCTGGCATGTGCTCTGCTCAGTAATGGTGTATTTGCCTTGCAGTGGGGACCCAATCCCTCACGTGGAGTACACAGCAGAGGAGATCGCTACCTGGTGAGTGCTGATTTGATCGAGGATATTTATTGGCTTTGCCATTAGAAGTTGGGAATCAAAACCCAAACGGTTAAGGCGTGACCTCTTGAAAAATGTATCAGGAGCGCAAGCATCCTACTTAATAGCTTGTTCCAAAAGCCAGTAACATATTGCATGGCATTTTATGGTAGGGCCACATCCAGGAGAGCAAGCTACGTCCGAAACAGTGATGCTCTTTCTCCTCCTTTCTTGGGGCTGCATCAACAGCCCTTTCACACTGCAGCCCCCAGGAGCCTCCAAAGGAGCCTCCACAGAGAGCAAGGTAGATAATTTAGAGTCCCACTTCTCTAAGAGTCCTGACTTAGTAGCAGCCTCCAAACAAAGAGCAGTTATCACAGGTGCAGAAAAAAAGGCCAGTGGTGAGTATCTGCGTGGTACCTCCCTGGACTCACTTAGGAAAACACTTCCTTTGAGGATGATTTTTTCCAGGAGTGTTGCTGCAGGAGTGTCTCTGAAAACAAGGCCAACTCATATGAGCTGAGTACACAAGCTTCTCAACAAGGTCATCTCCTGGTTCTATTGACTGTCTTCACAGTGCAACTTCAGAAGTTTACCTACTGGGAATATTTTAATTCCAGTTAATACCTTTTATACAATTTCCTGACCTTCAAGTCAGAAATAAGTCTGTGCAGATACAGCTGCTGCCTTTGCAGGCTTGTTTGAATATGTATCTATATGTTTACATACCTCTATCAATGTGCAGAGATATAGCCTTAGTGGTGGAGAAAGGCAAAAGAACAAGGAGCCTAGAGGTCTGGGTCCCTGGTAGTGCATAACGCTATGACAGGAGAGGACTAGACACATCAAGCCACTGAATGAATGCCACCTCTTGTCCTGAAGGAAGGAGGTGTACAGCACCCTGAAGAGCTTGTACCCTACCCATGCCTGCAAGGAGTACCTTGAAGCTTTCAGTCTACTGGAGAAATTCTGTGGCTACAATGAGAACAACATCCCTCAGCTGGAGGAGGTTTCCCGCTTCCTGAAAGGTGGGTATGAGCCTGGGGGACCCAGGTTCAGGGTGTGCCAGGGCTCCAGCACGGTGGTGGCAGCTACGGATGACAGCCTGAACCCAAAGGAGGAGAGTGTGAGCTGAGATTTCGGAGGAGGGCTGGTGGTTTGTGCATTGCCCACAGAGGACAGAGGTAGAGCCCAAGTGGTGGAGATTGCAGCTAAACACAGTGGGCTTCAATTGAAGGTCAAGCTCATAGCCAAATGATCCCACTGAGCAACTAAAGAGCAGATGTTGTTCCCTAGAAGGAGCAAATAAATTAGATTTGGCATAAAAGAAGCCCTTTAGTTTCCAGTGCTGGGAACACAGGACATCAGCACAGCCCACGGGCCATGCTCCTCACAGAGATGGTATGTGCTGTTTCAGAGAGGACTGGCTTCCAGCTCCGGCCGGTGGCTGGCTTGTTGTCGGCACGGGACTTCCTCGCCAGCCTGGCCTTCCGTGTCTTCCAGTGCACGCAGTACATCCGCCACGCCTCCTCGCCCATGCACTCCCCTGAGCCGTGAGTATTGCCTGGCCCCCATGGCCTCCCCCTCCTGCATCTCCCACCTGGCCAGCAATTACTCTTTCTCCCCATCGGACACACTCTGTCGGCTGCTGACTGTGTTTTCCTCCTTTCCGCCCTGACACTGGCAGGGATTGCTGTCACGAGCTGCTGGGGCACGTCCCGATGCTGGCTGACAAGACATTTGCCCAGTTCTCTCAGGTAAGGTGGTCATCTACTTTCTCACCCCTGAGAGAGCAGGGCACAAAGTGGGATCCCAAACCCCAGTGTCGCCACCTAAACCCTTCTTGTTCTTATTGAACATGATGTTCCAGTGATGGACTGAGAACTCTAATGCTAACTCTGCAGCAAAGCGTTTTTAGTCTGAGCACAATGAAGTCCCATCAGATGCATGGCACAGCAGGACAGCAATATCTGTTATCTCAAAGCAATAAAACAGAGAAATAAATGTGTAAGGCCCGCAGACCAAATCTGATATTTGCCCCTTCCCTTCTTTTCCTAGGACATTGGGCTGGCATCTCTGGGAGCCACTGATGAAGAAATTGAGAAACTAGCAACAGTAAGTTTACATCTTTGCTGGATGGCGGCCCAACCCCTCCAGCAGCACTTCTGTGGTATCAAGGGGACAGGTTCAGCCTGATGCTCCAAGATTTGCAAGCTCAGAGCCCCCACCTGAGCTGCCCCAGCCCTGCTCTTTTCACAATGTCTGTGCAGAGCAGAGATCAGTTTAACAGCAGAGCTTGCTTGCACATTAACCCAATTTTCTCGGGCACCAGTAGTATCACCAAGCATCGTATTTCTAACAGCAGCATTGCTGGAACTCTTTGGGATGGGATTAAATGACATCCACTTCCTTTGGCTCTCCCTCAGCAAGGTGACCTATTCTGCTCCAAGGGTACCAAACAGCAGCATCACACAGCAGCTGGATGCACAGGGGACAAGCCCAGGGATGCAGACTCCATCTGTCCTGGTGTAGCAGCAACTTAGTTTAGCACTTTTCTCTGGCAGCAAAGGGTGCAGGGTATGGAGAGGGGACAAAGTGTTCCTTTAAATAGCCACAGACCTCGGCCATGATGTAAGGGCTCAGACGTGACAGGGAGATGAAGATGACAAGCTGTATCCTCCAGGAGTTTTCCCTTTTCCTTTCACAGCTTTACTGGTTTACAGTGGAATTTGGGCTCTGCAGACAGAACGGAATAGTCAAAGCCTACGGAGCCGGGCTCCTGTCTTCCTACGGGGAGCTCATAGTAAGTCCCAGCATAATTTGCCTCTCTGCTCTAGACTTATAGAGCAAAACATCTGTTTCAGCACCTCTACAGCGACTTTACCCAATCTGTTCTCCACCTTTGTTTACCCCATATGTGCCCTCCAATCCCCTTAGTTTCATGCTGCCACTTTTCTGCTGTGTTCATAGCACTCCTTGTCAGACGAACCAGAGGTGCGGGATTTTGACCCAGATGCTGCTGCTGTTCAGCCCTACCAGGACCAGAACTACCAGCCTGTTTATTTTGTGTCTGAAAGCTTCAGTGATGCCAAAAGTAAATTGAGGTAGGACTGGGCAGTGAGAGAGACCCAAATAGAAGGAAATTAAAATATAATATATTGAGATAGCAGTTGACAGTATGGCTACTTTCCGTTCAAGTTCTCAGAAGTACTCCGGAAACTCTTGTCAGGTCTTTAAAGGTTAAGTGATTCTCCAGTTCCTATGGGGTCCAAAGAACCCCTACAAAATCTGCTGGACTCAAGGTCTTGCATGTGGAGCAGTGGGATGGAATGGAAGGTATTCTTGGGGATAAGATCGAGGGAGCAAGAGAAGGGACAGATCTAGCTAGTCTGCCTGGTTCTCACAGGCAGCAGTTACAGACTATCTCCAGTTGCCAGAGGAGGCCAAGCAACATAACAGAGGGCTGGTGGTCCAGAAATTGGAGACCCAAACCACCCACCAGGACTCCCTCTGCTACCTTGCTGCAGAAAGGCCAAGTGGTATAGGTCAGGTACTGGCTGTCCTTTGTGGGAGCATCTTGCCAGCATGTGTTCTTCTGAAACATGGGCTTCTGCATTATGCAAAATTTGCTCTGTGGGTGAAAGTTTAAGGAAAGTGGTGAAGAGCTGCTCAAAATGGTGGCATTCTCTGAATTTTGGATGCAGAAAGATGTTGTCTTTCTGAGCAGCTGCTGTGCAACTTACCCATTTATTATTCAACCAGGAAAAAGACCTAAACAGGAAGGAGAAAATACAATCCCAGAAAAACAACCAAACCCAGGCATCATTAGTAGCTCATACACAAACAAAAAAGATTTGCTTGGAGTGAATAGATTTATCCAGGGGGAAAAAAGGAACTTTTGCCTCCTAGGATTAGCAAACACCAGACAGCATCTCACCCATGTAAATGTGTTTCCCCATCCCATGGGACTGTGAACAGGATGGTAAAAGCCAGCTCTACCCATGGTGATCTCTTTAAAAGAGCATTTTCTTGGTCATACTGAGAATTGCCTACAGGAGAAAAGCTCAGTCCTTTAACATTCGATTGACAGAGGAAAACTTTGCCTATACCATTTTTATCTTAGCTTAGGAAAGAGACAGAATGAGGTAAACATGATGTACATGACCTTGCAGTTCCTTCAAGAGCGGTATTTAATGTAAATTAAGAGGACTGCTATATTTTAACTTCTGCTTTTATTACCCTCACTTGCACTGTTCACACAACCTGGGGTCCAGCTGCTCCAAAGCAAGCACACACTAGGCTGCTTTAAAAAAAACCAACTGCTGCCTAATGAGTCATTTCCTTGCATTTAAAAAGGAAATATACACCACATACACAGCCAAGATTAGGCTAGAGGGTCTTGACTGTGGCAAGCTTGACTGTGACTGTAAACGATCCTCTTTAAAGAGCTCAGAGACCACACAGATGTTTCCCTCTGGGGTGAAAACATTAAAGCATCTGTATCTTTTGCATTACTGGCAGCTGCCACCATGGACCTGACTATCAATGCTATCCCTCAAGAAAAGCCTCTTTTCTCAGAAAGGGTACACTCCCCCAGTGCCCTTCCAAGCACCTATATCATATTTATATGCTTCAAAAGGTGTCAAGTGATCACACTCACTTTGGAAGGCAAGTTTCTAGCCATTAGCAGTCATGGTTGTGGCTGATGGCATTAAGAAGAGAGGTGAGCTGGATCTTACCTGGTAGAACTGAGATAAACCACATCTTTCAGGAGATGGACAACGCAAGCGTGCAGGAAACCCCTTCATTCGCACATTTTTGCTGTTTTTCTGCAAGAATGGCAGCTCCCTGCCAGCGTTAGCCTGCACCTCGGACCTTGTTGCCCCTTGGCCCTATCTGTTGTGTTTTCCCCCAACCCCTTGCAATTCCATACTAAGCACGAAGTACCAGCTAGAGGAACATCTGCCTCCGTCTGGGAAGGGGTTGTACTTTCCCGAGCCCTGTGCCAGAGCAGACCTGTGGTAGCCACAAGAGGGTAGCCTAAGCTAAGCAATTCAGGAGCGAAAGGTTGAAGCCTCTGCAGAGGCAAGGATCATGCCTGTTGCTATTGCTGTTTGTTCCCTCATCTTCCCAGGCCTTTCCAGCATGAGATTGTAGCCATGAGTACCTAAATATAAACTCCCAGCTCCATATTTACATAGCCCCAAAATTAAAAAACCCTACCTTGTCAAGTATGCAAATCTTAGCATTGGAAGTGAATGTGGGCAACTTTGGGGAAACCTTATCCTTGACTTGCTTTCACTTGACCACGTAATTCTCCATTAGAAAAGTACCAACAAGGTCTTGCTCTTGAGAGATATCAGGTGAAGTCAAGTTCGTCACTGAGATCTAGGCTGCAATTAGCTTTTTGTATGGTAGTGCAGCTTTGCTCAAACAAAGTCTCTGGTGATGCTATTCTCATCCTCTAGCTCAGGTCTGAGGCACTGCCTGTCAAATCTATCCTTAAGATGGCACACAGCTAGTTTCCCCCTCCCCAAGTAGAGATTAGTCAATAAATGAATGTCAGAAAGGATTTAGTAATATAATGCTATAATACCATGGGCTTTCCATGCAATTAGCTACTAAATCTCCTTGGCATTTTTTGAAAAAGAAATTGAAGCAGAGGATGCCTGGCAATGGATGTGGAGGTGACCACTTCAGCGTACCCTCTAGTTTGGTACAAGCACATGTATTCAGCCCACAGAAACTCACAGGCACAATCATGGTTTTCCTTGATGAACAGAAAGGATTTCAACTACTGCTATAGTCCTGTGGAGCTGGAAAGGTGGGAAACCAGAGCTTTTGTGCTAACTTGGAAACTCTGCCTAAAGGAGGCATTAACCTGTTGTGATCTTCCTGGGTAATTGGTGGTGGGTAGGAGGGAGACTCAGGATCCATCTCTTGTACCCAGCTGTCTGCACCCTTCTCTTGCAGGAGCTATGCAGCGCACATCAAGCGGCCCTTCTCGGTGAAATACGAGCCCTACACCCACAGCATCGAGCTCCTGGACAGCCCTCAGACGATCTGTCACTCCCTGGAGAGCGTAAGGGACGAGCTTCACTCGCTGATTAATGCGCTCAATGTTATCAGTTAATACAAGAACTGAGCTATTTCCGTCTCTTCTTCCCTCTCAGCCCCAAACATGCCCACTCTGCCTTCACCCAGTTCCCATCTGATAATTCCTGTCTTCTCCAAACATTTGCACTGCTGCCTGTCACCATGCAACCCCAACAGCTTTCCACTTTTGTATGTAGGGCCAGCTCGGAGGAGGGCAGCGGGATGGACCCAAGGCTTGCTGGCTTTTTCAGTAGCTTTTCTGTTGACTGCTGGAAGAATCTTAGCAGAGACAGAAAGCATGGCCAAGCTAAACAGCTGAAGTCAAGAGCTGTGTGGTGGGCTTTTGAGTGCAAGGAAGAGGAAAAAATCTTTATAAAAAAAAAAAAAAAGAAAAGAAAAAAAAAGGAGAGAGAGACATGTTTTGTTGGTTTACTGATTTTGAGTTTTTTGGGGGTTTTTGTTTGGTTGGTTTTGGGTTTTCATTTTGGTTTTTTGTTTGTTTGTTTCTTTTGTGTTTTTTTTTTTTTTCCAATTTGAGAGAATAAATTAATCTGCTTTCTTTTTATCCCCAAAGCAACTTCATGAATGACCCTCAGTCCCCACCATCTCCCGCCTCTTATAGCCTCATACATTTGTGAAATGCAGAGCTGCTCCAGAACCTGAACCAACTCTGTGAGTTCTGAAATTTCAGCTCCCAGTCTCTCCTCAGCTTCTTGCACAGGGGGATGCTTAGGCACAAACCCCTGGGCTGTGCCCCACCCAGCTGCAATCAGCATTGTTGCTTCCTTGAACCTCTAAACTGATCTAAGCCAGGAGTTTTCTCTGGCACAGAGCAGCTCTGACCTACCTGTATCCCCCCAGCACAAACACCACTGAGCAATCCCTGGCCACTCCAGAGCAGAGCATGGACACACCCTTCAGGCTCTCTTTTAGAAGCTCCCACAGCATGCAGTGCTGAAGAGCCCAGCTGCCATCCTTCACAGCAGGTAGTAATCACAGCTATTGATGTTCATTCGTGCTGGTGGCCCTGGGCAACCTCAGCAACCTCTGAGTTTATTGGTTATTGCAGACTGAGTGGATCCACTGGTGCCCCGAGTTTGCCAGTCCTTGTGAGAATTTCACAAGCTTTCGCTTTTCCAGTCTATTACACAGCACAGTCTTTTTCTTAGTTATTCTGATATCACTATCACCTGATGTAGCTCAGGTGTGTGACTAATGCTATTGCTGGCCATTTGTGAGGAAGGTAAACATATGGTTGGGATGCTCAAACCCAGTTCTATCCAGTTTTCACTGTAGATATTAATGGCTTGATCTGACCCAAAGCTCTCAGTTTTTCCTCCCCCTGCTTTTGCCCTTCTTATCTTCTTGCAGGCTGTCTCATAACTTAGCGGTTTGCTCAGAAGTTTGGCCCAAGGTTATGCAGCTGTGCAGTATCAGAGCTGGGCTTGGGATTGTGTGGAGGCAGCTAAACAGCTGTGGGGAACAGTGAAGGGGAGAATTACGCAGAGTGGTTTGTGATCAGTTATAACATTCTGTGCAGACTTTTACCATCCTTACCCATGATATATGATTTTTATAATTTCCTCTTTAAAGGACTGCAAGGCTTAGCAGTTAAGTTTTGGCTATTAACATGGCTAACATTGCTCTCCAGTGTTACTTCCACTGTGGCTCAGTCATAGTAGTTTACAATCCATTACACTTTATCCCATTTCAGACCTACACAGAACCCCCAGTTCTCTCAATTTTTAACTCCTTAGCTACTGCCAGCATTTAGTCTCCCGCCTGCCTCAATCCCCCCTTTCTGCTTCCTTTCTTATTTGACCCTCGCTCCTAAACTCCTCCTAAATTGCTTAAAAGGCCATTACTGAAATCAGCAGCTCAACACCAGGGCTAGCTGCTTTTCCTCAAGTTGTTCCTCCTCCTCGGATTT
Source organism: Manacus vitellinus (assembly GCF_001715985.3). Classification (NCBI taxonomy): domain Eukaryota; kingdom Metazoa; phylum Chordata; class Aves; order Passeriformes; family Pipridae; genus Manacus; species Manacus vitellinus. The sequence goes on along the minus strand of NW_021940291.1, from coordinate 1,303,942 downwards.
TCCTGTAAACGAATAAAACTACTGAGTTCATTCAGTTATTGCAATTTTAGAGCACTTTTTCCAAAGCTTCAGCTACAATTTCCCAATCTGGGTGGATCCGGATCATGAGCTGTAACTCTCAAGGCTCCCTTAAGAGCCATAACAATTTTTCATTTCGGTTCTTCAGTTATTACTATCAGATTAAGTAGCTGGACCAAGCTATGCAAGATTAAGGCAGGCTAGGTCATAGGTTAGCTATCTAGCCATGAAAATCTTATTGGCAACTCCAGTAAAACAGACTAAAAAAAAAAATAAATAAAGCTCCAAACAGGCAAGATGTAACAATGAACTCTATAAAGTTAATGCACAGGTTATAGCAATGCCACTTTACTGGTCTGCAGGTCACTGTTTCTCCTCTCCTTTGGTTGTCACCAGCTTCTGGACTGCTGCCCATGAGTGCAGTAAGGATGCTTCAAACCCTGCAGCAATGCCAGGCTCCTGATCAGGACAGAGCAGGGAGTCCCTGCGGAGGCATTTGCTTTCTGGTCTGGCCTCCAGAACTGAAGGTGATCATCTCTAGGTCTCCAAAGCACTTCATGGTCATTATCTGCCTTGTTAAATATCTGAAATTAATGCAATTTGTAAAAAGACCAAAGTTATTAATATGAAGTGAAAAGCCAATTTAGAAATCCTTGTAACTTCAGGAGACCTCAGCTCCTCCGCCTTGCCTTGGAGTTTGCGTTGCTGGTCCCTGACTCTGTCAGCTGTTGCTTGTTTGAGGAGCTGTAGTAAAATCTGTTGTCCTACAAAAATAGAAAATAAGCAAAACTTGCAGCATAAACCAGCCCCATTAGTATGCAAGCATATAAACAGATCTGCTGGAGCCAGGTGGGAGGTGAACACCAGGCAGGCTGCACCCCCTTGCTTGTGGGAGATGAAGTTGCACTGGGGTGGGCTGTGAGTGCAGGGGCTCAGGCTGCACAGGCGCCAGAGGTTCCTCTTTGGGACATTTTCTATGTCTGTGTTCTTGACAAATTCATGACAGATTCCAGAATTTTTTGGCCCCTTAGGGGGACATCTGAGAAACATGAACCAGTTTGTATTTACTATTGCCCTCATCTATTTAATATCTTAGAGAATTTATCCTATTAGTAACTTAATAGGTCCCCTTTCATTTTGTCTCTAAGGCTTGCTCGTCTTTATCTGATTTCAAATACAGTACTCGACCCCTTATTTTATAAGCCATATATGAATTGTATCCTTGCTTTCTCATTTTACCCATTTTTCTCATTTTGTTTCTTCTATCCAAGCATTGTTTTCTTCTTTATCCTGCTGTAGTATTTCAGGGTCTTAGACATAGGACCACTACGGGACAGGCTATCCAAACAAAATATGGTAGAGTTATAAACCAGTCCCTAATCTGTCACTGCTCCTTAATGCTACTAATAGAGCGGTTAACTTTTCAACCCATCATTTTGGATATTGTCCTACAATTTTCTTTAGTATATTTTTAATAGTCTGATTCATTTCTTTCTACCAGTCTGGAGGATTGCAGGTGGTAGGGTATATACAGTCCTTGCTTAATCCCCAGGTTACTTATTAAGGCTTGAGTTACTTCATTTGCAACCTCCCTGCTCCCACCCCACTGTTTATCTCATCCTGTTTCAGCTGCTGTCCCATTCTACAAACAATTTTCTGCCACAACATTGTTACAGTTCCAGTAGTTGTATTTCTTTTTAGGTGAAGAGCCTCAATCTATCCAGGAAAGATACTAATTGTGACAAAGAGATACTGATGCTCTAGTTTGTGACAGTTTATCTGGGTGATCCCTTTGCAGTATTTGTCACAGTCCTTGGTTTAGGCAATGCAGTAGTGCTGGCAGCTTTCTTTTAGTAATCCACTTTTGCATCATTGCACACCTCATACAATTTTTATTTATGTCCTCTGTTTCTTGCTTCATTTTGGGGGTAAATATAAATTCTTTGCACTCTTTTCAGAATACCTTGCACTCCTTAATGTAACTCACTATGTCAGTCTCAGATAGTTTGCTCTCATTCAGCTGGCCACAGTATCCGTCCCATCTTCCTTTTTTTAGCTGATACTTTGTTGGGGCTGCAGAAAACAAAATCCATTTCTCAGTATTGCTTTTAGTCTTCCCATTACTTTAACATCCTTTACATATATTTGATTTCCAGTCTCCATCTAAGCTTTTAAAATAAACCTCCTCTTTTCTTCATAGGTGTCCCATTATGTGCTTGCCATTGCCGTTCTCCCTATCATGCACTCATTATTTTGTTCTATTATCAGCATAGTAGCTATCTGTAGAGAGATACTGTGTAGAAAGGTTTGTCTTCTACTGATAGCCTGTAAGCTCCTTGGCATGATCCTTTCTCTAGTTTCCCCACTACTTGTTCCCTTATTCCACTGATAGCACTATCTTGGATTATTCTTCCACTTTGTTCAAATGAAGCTCTCCCATGAGTGTGCAATACCTTTGGTTTATTTGTGGTTTCCTTTAAAAGGGTATCCACACTGATAGCCATTTATTCTCTTCATGCTTAAAGTAGAGTAGGAGTAGACTGGGGTACAACTTCACTACTGAGCAGGAAAGCCTCAAACACCATCATAGTCCAGAGTGCCTCTAACCAGGTTTTCTCATGGCCAGGGAAAGTTTGGTCCAGCCAATGGAGAGGAGAAGACTCATACACTACTGGAATCCATTTTCCTTCACTATTTCTCTGTAACAGCACTGCTTAGACAGTATCAGCTCATGTTAAAATTCTTATTATGAATAATTTTCCTTTGACTGAGAATTTTAGTGCAGAAGCTTTTCAAGCATCTTCTTTCATGCCAGATAAAGCACTGTCTAGATCTTTGCTCCAGCTCCATTCCTGATTCTTTTTCTGTCATCTCCCTAATGCTCTGCTGCTACTAGCAAAGATGGATATGCTGCCATAAGATACTAGCACAGTTATAGATATGCTACCATAAGAAATTAAATCCTCCCAGCACTCTTCAGAGTTGGGATTGATTAGTGGGAATCTTTATATCACAGAAAGCTTAACCTTTCTAGCATTTATCCATCTTCTTGTTTCACCAGTTCCCGTAGCCAAGCATTTAACTTGGGTTTGTGCCATATTCAAATTGACTTTAAATCCTATTTGGTCTATTAATTTTAAAACTCAGCTACTTCTCTCTTGTACCTCTTCTTCTGTAGCTGCAGTTCCCCAAGTGTCATCACATAAGGTAATTTCTTTTCTTTGTCCCCCGCATACATCAGTCAAACACTTACTAACACAAGCATGTGCAGCGGGGCAGGTGCTCGGCCCTGTGGGATGCAAGTAAAAGTGTATTGTTTGTCTCTTAATGTGAAAGCAACTCCGTAAATTGCTTCTTCCCCTGCATCTTGCCATATGGGAGCATAGTGTGAATCATGGAGGTGCGTTTGTGCCACTAGCTCTCCTAATTCATCTGCTGTCCAAGGAGCCTGACTCAGCCTCAGGACTGCCAGGGACAATGGAGATACCTGTGCTCCGCTGGGAGTGGGTGGTTGGTACACAGTATCAGGCCCTTCTGACATTCAAGCAGCTCCCTATCAGTTTACTAAAGAGTCTCCATCTTCCTCAAGCTTATGGACTGGTAGTAATGCTGCCAATTGTGTCCTTGTCTTACCATTCTGCTGGGGAATTTGATTAAATGCCCATCATGGTAAAATTGAATGCCTGACATACAATGGATAAAAGCTAGTGGAGCACATGGTCTAATCAATTTACCACTTAATCCCCTCATAATTCCAAATATGAAGCAGTTTCTCTACTGTTGTGCTTTCTTTCAGTGGCTTTAGCTTACCTACCTTAGGGTCACTTTTTTTTTCATTTTAGCAGCTACAGCAGTTTAATTTGCTGTACCCATCTACCCCCGGACAGCACTTGTAGTCTTTGTGGGATATGTGCTATTCTCAACTTTTCTTTCTTTTCCCATTTGCCAATATCATCCCTGAAATCATATTCCTGTGATGACTCCTGATCCAGTTCTCTCCACCACTTTCTGCTACTCCAGCAGTTATTTTTAATTTTTGCATCCCAATCTGCTCTTGCAAGTGCCTAATTTAACTTTGCGTTTTACTATGATCAGGTCCCTTTCGAGCTCTCCCTTGCTCCAGGGCAAATCGCTGCACTATATATGTTAATATCTCTCTTTACTTCTGTAGTTTTTCTTTCTCTTTTTCTAAATTCCTCTGATTCTTTAACTGCCATTGCACATCCTTATTGCCTTTTTGGGCCACTAGATGGTATTCCTTTTCTAAAGACAAACTTACTTAAAGTCACTCGATAGACTCTTTTAAAACACAAATGTTGCCTTGGTACAGATTATTGCTGCTTCCCATAGCAGTCCCACTATTAGAGGCGGTGCATCCCTGAGTCTCTTCATCCACTCTCCCATATCAGGGAACATTTGGTCTCTATCACCCATCAGCTTCCTGTGGGCTGGAGAGGCGCCCACAGCCCTTGCTGTAATCTCTGATATTGTTGGGATTTCCTGTAACCCTCCAGTATTCCTGTTTTCAGGCTTTTTCCTGAGTTGTCTTGGATTTTTCCCATGCTTTCAATTTTGTCTTAAGGTATCCCTTAAGTATTGTGCACAAGGCTGGTTAGATTTGTAGACTTGCCTTGAACAAGATCATAGAATCATAGAATGGTTTGAGTTGGAAAGGACCCTAAACATCATTTTAGTTCCAACCCCTCTGCCATGGGCAGGGACAGTTTTCACTAGATCAGGTTGCTCCGAGCTCTATCCAGCCTGGCCTTTAGATTGCTCAGAGAAAAAGACTCTGAGGATCTACCCAGTCACACCCTCCACCAAAAGATGTTATGAATTCCCTTTTCCTGACAGTGGAGCAGATTTGTAGGACTATGTGGCTGCTTAGAGTTAAGCACGAGCTCAAGTCCTTTGGCAGGTCACTGAAACCTTCATGCCATTTCCCCAGAACTCACCAAACACAACTGCAAGCTCTATAAAAAGTGACTGGGCAAAGCCAATGTGATGGGTCAGCCCGAGTTGAACGCTCCCATAAATGAAGCACGGGCTGGTGAGGGAGGAAGAAAGGAAAGAAGCCTTCCTCAGAGCCAGGCCCCACCGTACTCTCTGGTGTGTGCGTGTCGCAGTGCCTCGCTGAGCGGTCTCGCTGTTGTTGCTGCTGCTGCCGTGGGTCTGTCTGTCTGTGTAAAGAAATATGAAACAGAATTATTTTTCATTTTGGAATTGTGCTGCTGCTGACACGATATTGAGAATAAAGAAATATATTTCTGGCCTAGCATCCTGAGTTTGGCTCTTGCATCCTTCTTCTGTCCAGATTCAAGTCAGCTGCCTTGCCTACGGGCAGTGTGCAAAATCGAACTTGGGGAATGTTATGGTGGAAGACCTTCAACTTGCACTCAGGCAAAATGTTTACTTGGGGGTGGAACATGCTCCCATCTTTGCAGATGAGATGATCTAAGCCTTTCTTTGGCAGGATATTACCAATTGCACAATTATGCATGAAACAGTAGTTGGGATGTCTCTTTTAAACAGTAAAACTCCAGGGGACTCGCCTTCACTACGTGCATTCTCTCCCAGCATTTCTCACTATTCCTGTTCAGTTCCAGCGGTGCCAGTCAAGTAGGGGTGCTGGTGTATTCCTTGTGTGCTACTCCAGAGTTATGTTTAAGGAAACTAATTCCAGTCACTACTGCAAGCTTTGTTTTTACATGGAAACCCTGTTCTTCCTCTGCTTAAAATTCTTTCCAGAATCATGGACAGAGGTGGATTAATATATTGCCAACACACATCTGGACCATGCACCCAGGCACCCCAGCGTACTCTGAGAGGGAGTTGCCTAATTTAGGACTTGTAAGGATACCCTGTATCTTCACAGTGCTCATTAAAATGTTACAGCTGTAATGAATTCAACTTCATGACATGTTTCGGAGGTAGAAGAGTGCTCTTGTCCCTGTAAAAAGCTGACAGATAAAAGGAGGTAGAGAACCAGAGACTCAGACCAGGCACAGAGCCGGAAAAGTAATTACATGCCTAAACAGCTTTGGGAAGAAGTGTCTAAGTGGCAGATCTGGGGCTTGAACCTCTGTCAGCCCCCTCAGGACCAAATCTTTCTTCTTGTGCTGTGGTGGTACGGATCAGAAGAACTCAATTATTTACAAATCCTGTAGCTGCAGGTATGCGCGCACACACGCACCGCCTCCCCGGAGAGGGGAATTGATTCGGATAAGGCTACGTCTGACCTGAGCTGTCATTCGTACTGCTAATCCGGCTCAAATCAGGCTTGTTTTTTTCCCCAGGGACCAGAAAGGGTACTGCACTTTCCACTGCAAGGAGTTTGTTTTCAGTTTTCCAATACTTGTTCATTACAATGTTTGCAAAAATACTAGGTTTTCTAGGGGGAAAGATGATCTTTGACATTTTTCTGGCACAGCTGAAAGCAGAAAGTATCTGAAATGCCTTGAAAACTGATCAGGAAGTTTGTTTGGGGGTTGTTTGTTTTGTTTTGGTTTGGTTTGGTTTTGGTGGTGATTTTTGTTTTGTTTTGTTCTAGTTTTGTTGTTGTTTTTAACTGAATAGAGATGTTTGCAAAGATTAGGTAAGGGATTAAAAACCCTATGTGTCTCCACCCCGGAGGTGCTACTGTAGCCTTGCAGTACTCTCATTGTGCAGCTGATAGGGTTGGTGGTGGCAGGTCAATAAAATAAGAATTTTGAGATTAGATGTTTTTGAGTCTAACAAGTGCTGTGCTCCAAATGAATGAGGGATTCTTTGTGTCTCTCTTAACCAGTTCATTCTGAACATCTTGTATAAGGTGTGTATCACTCAGGAGCAGCTGTAGCACATGCACTTACTGCCTTCTGCACAGCAAACCTCCCAAACCCATGCTCATCCCAAGAGGGATGGGACCCTCAAAGATTCCTTGTGCATCCCCTCCAGAGGGGGAGATGCTCTACTCCAGAGCTGCAGAGGGTTTGGGTCTCAATCTAAATTTCCGCAAATCCACAAAACTCTCCAGCTCCAACCAGCCACTGTCACATGTTTCTGTGAACATTTGATGTTCAGAGATTTAGCTTGGGACGAAGCAACTGCTTTTCAAACTCATAATACATAGATTTGAATTAGACCTGAACTACAACAATGCAAGACTGGACAAGATAAGTGATGAACTCCAGTGCCTGATGGGTGCAAGGCCCATCTTGGAGGGATAATGATGCAAACCCCATTTTTTTTACTCCTGACATTAGTTCTACTTGATCTCTTTGTGATTATTTTCTCTGGGCACAGCAGGGTGAATTGATCTACAAAATATTTTTAGGGATGGTGGAGGATTGTCTTGCACAGATACTTCAATGCAACAATTGTTATCCAGGACTACCAGAGAAAAACAGGGTGGGGTAAGGGAGTTGTTCATTTTCCTTCCACTAAGGTCAGCCTTAAATAACTCTCCCACCTCCCTCAGAGGCTGAGACAAGATAATAAGGACAAAAATGTCAAGTAAAGCATGGGGCCCCTCTATTTACAGCAAAGGCCAAATCGCTAACCAACAGATCGGAGCTTGCTTTCTAAACACCGATAAGCGGCAACTTTGAATTAACAGCTCCGGTTCCTCTGCTGCTGTAAATCAGCCTGACCCTGACTGCCCGCAGCACCCCAGTGCCTCCCCCCGGCCAGGGGCTCCCCCAGCAGCAGGGGGGGGCTGCAGAGGTGGGCTTAACCCTCCCGGCCCCCGGAGATCGCTGTGCCTGGCTCCAAACAGCCCCCCTCCTTCCCCTCCCCAGCCCCCTATCACTAACAAGCCTTATCAGTAGGATTTACACCTCCTTGTCTAGGAACCCGTAGGAAAGCCTACGGACTAGTTACCGATGTGCATCCAAATCCTTAAAGTAGCTTTAAGTGCTCAAAACAATCCACTTACCCAGAGATAATTAATTATATCAGACCTGGGAGTCCCCATATGCCTTGGCAGGGCAGACCAGACCACTCTACAGCGGGGCCTGACCAACCACAAGCACAAAAGGGGGCAGCCCTTCTTCAAGTGCTTGGCACCTCGTGGCCCCAGCAGAGAATCCCAGGAGTGAGGAATGACCAGTGTAGCTGACTATAATGCCAGGAAGATGGATGCCTGGGAGCAACCAATAGTGAGCTGAGTTTTATTCACTGCCAGATGCCATGCTAGGAAAGGTCCTTTGGCACAGAGCTGTGCTGGTTGGTGAAACACCAACTCCCACATGGATGACACTGTGAGAGTGAGGGAAAAGGAGGAAAAAACCCACATTTCTTGTCTCACGTCCCAGTCCAGCTGGAGGAACCTAAAGTGTTAAAGGTAAAGGAACAAGCGGCACCTCCAGATATCCTGGAGAAAAGTGGGTCTTCAGGGCAGCGGCATCAGGGCAGCCCTAGCCAAAATCTCCAAGAGCACCCTAATAGCAGAACAGGGTTTTTTAAAGTACAGTTTCTTCTAGAAAATGGGGTCTCAAAGCTTCACATTTAAACTCAGCAGAAAGCGTGGTGCGAGAATGACTACGTCACTCCTCAATGTCCTCCTACGGTATCATTTGCAGACCCCAATTTTATCACTGGGGAAACTGTGGCATATGTCCAGCTGCAGAGATGAGCAGTGGAAAAAACCACAGAAGTATGTGACACAATAATTTATTTTCAATCCATGAGACCACTTTACGGCAGGGACACGTACAGTCTGAGCCAGCCATTCCTTCATTTTTTTGCCTTTCTCTCCTTGTCTGCTTGCCACCTCAGCTGCTCACAGCACTCAGTTATAGCACCCATCACTTTCTGCTATGCCTGCTGGTCTCTGGTGGCCTGCCCGTGCTTTCCAGCATTGTGACCAAGGACCAGGTCATTCTTTCCTCTCTTCTACCAAAGGCTTTCCAGGGCCGAGGTGTACCTGTGATGTCACCTCCATTGAAGCTATGGCAGTGGCACCATGAGATTTTAGTGCCTACAATTGTGGACACTGGAGAAAACTCCCTGATGGACTCAACAGCCCCTTTCATGGTTGTTTCTTGAGAACTGGGTCAAGATCCTCTCTGGTTGTGCCCAGGGACTTGATGACACAAAGGACAGACATGGTATCAGTGCTGAAAATGTGTATTTTTAGATTGGTGCTGATCAGGCTACTTTTCCAGTGCTTCTCCACTCTGTAGAAGTTATTTGTTACTTTTGTTGCTCAGTACTTGTCCTCTAGCAGGGTGTCATCACCTCTTCTAATGTTTCTCCATCTATGCCAAGTATTACTTTTGGGCCATTAATAGCCACAGTTTTCATCTTCTCATCATTGATAAACAAACTAATTTGTTCTGCTGCGTCTGCTAATAGCTGTGTCTAGGAACTATTAACAGCTCTTAGGTGCTATTTCCTTCTTTACCTTCTCAGAAAATATGTGTCTGGTAATATTTTCGTGGGGTTAAAAGGAGCTTAGCTGTTTTTTCCATCTCTATTTATAACCTTGCATATGCTTGTCCAAGGAAAGATTTCGGGAGCTTTACTTTAGATTTCATTTAATTTGGTCTAGTTTGCTTGGGTATTTGTGTAGAGGTTTGAGCCTGCAGAGGCCAGGGGGGCTTCAGCGAGGTGCAGCCAAACTCATTTGCAGGTTCTGTGGTGTCTGGTGAGCTGGGATTGCCAAAGATCATCATTTCCCTACCAAGAGGCTTGATGTGCCAGAGGGTAGCCAGGGGGTTTGAGTCACAGCAGGCTGCAGCACACCTGGTAATCTCCCTTGTTCTCTGATGAGAGCTACGGGCTCTTTGGAATTGCTCCCTGAAGCATCTTCTACCAATGAGCTGTATCTCCAGAGGTGGGACTGTACTCACAACCCTCTCTGCACTTCACAGATAACCCAAAGGTGATGGAAACTGATGGGTCAGACCTGGTTGGTTACACTGGGCTTCAGGATACACCCTTTGTATTATGAATCCATCCCTTTTGCTCTAAGCAGCAGGATAATGTCCCTAGTCTGTAAGAGCCTGGACAATTGTGAAATCCAGTCTGGCGGGAGCATCTCCCTTGACCCTGGTGGCTGGTGGGGCAATGGGGACATCTCACATGCCTTGCACCCAGGCATCCACCCAGATTAGTTTATAGAAGCAGCAGAGATTACGTGTATCCCAGTGAGCATCCCCCTTGTCTGCTTGCACAATGCCCTGTTTGAAGCAAGGGCATCTCTCATTGTGTGACTCCAGATAAGCCAAACCTCACCCTTTGCTGTAGCAGCTTCCTCTCCCCCTGAGGCCATGTTGGCTGCCTCCACTGCTGCATAACTTTGCAGATATCTCAGGATTTGGTTGCAAGTATTCCCAGGATTAATGCAGGATTTGGTTGCAAGTATTCCCAGGATTAATCACCCTCTTTGGCGCCACGTTCACCTTCCTACCCTTCATCTTGCACCAGTGCCACTGATGGGGTGGCTGCACTCTGCTGCTGCACATGTGCTTGGACACACTGATGGGAGCAGAGCATCTGGAAACCACCTCTCCCCACCATGTCACCAGCTGTGGATGCATCCTGCATAGGGAGGGGAACAAAGCCTGGAGGGCACAACTGCTGGTCCCTTTTCCCTGTGCTGAGTGAAAGGCTGTAGCTAAAATGGCCCATGTACTTGGATGCATTGTCCCAGCTACACACCCCCACTGCTACCAGTGGCCATACTGAGATGCCCAGCCCAGGGGCTGGTCACCCCCAAAAGCTGCTCTTGGGAATGCAGATCCCTCAGGGTGACTTGGGGCCACGCTTTGGCAGGCTGATGGCACAGCACAGCTGTGAATTGGGGCTGTTTGCTTCACAACCCACTGAATTCACCATTCAGGGAAGAGAAGCCATGCAGTCATTGCTGTGTGGCTCTCTGCTAATCTTTTGGGGCAACACATAGCAGGCATGGGAAGAACAGTCCTGGTGGTGGCTGCTGAGTACCAGAGCAGCAATGGGGATGTGGGTGGCATTTTGGGGTCCCTGGGTGCTCTCCGAGAACTTGCTTGCCTCCTGACCTTTGCTGTCACTAAAACTTTCACAAACTTGTAATAGTTAACTATTTCTCCCGTAATGGGCTTGTTATTTTTTCAGGACAGGGTTTGAAAATGTGAGACATCTACAGTAGTAAAGATTTTATTGTGCTCTCAACAGACTGTAAAACTTGATTCCATGACACTGGGGATTGCCTAAATCTTGTTCCCACTGATGCAACTACTTGGGGTCGGGGGTATGTGGGGGAAGGAGGTGGCTTCAAGTCACGTCTGGAGGTGGTTTAGCATGAAGGGCAGGAGCAACCCACTCCCACCCGGATGCTCCCACCCTTCAGCCAAATGAGCCCGATGTGGACCTGAGGATCTGGGGAGGTCGCAGGAGGCATGCATAGCTGAAACAATGGGTGAGTGCTTGGCTCATCATTGCCTAATCACATGAAAATCATGGGGAAGCCCAGCCTGGAAAGAGTAAGCTGAGATTTTTCAGGAGAAAAAGCTTTTCCATCTAGAAATGGGCTCCCCTCTTGGCCCCCTCTCTCACTTCACTGCTGACATGGGAGCTTTCTCTCTAAGACAAAACTTTCCACAGTTTATATCCATTTTATATCCATTTATATCACTACTAGCATTTTTCTTATTCCAAAGGACCATTTATGGTAAGAAAATACATTTTCCAATAAATAATCAAAGTGATCGTATTTTGGAAGAGGAAAAAAATCAAAGTAGAAAACTTCTGCAAAAAAAATTTGGCCTGTGCTGAGGACTGAGCCAGCATGATATCTTTTTGCCCTGCAATAAATCTTCTGGCTTATTTCTGTACCCAAACTACAAGGAGACAAGAGGAATTCCTCAACGCTCGGGTACAGTCAGCCCTTCCCCTGCTGCGGCACGCTGCAGAAATGCCACAAGCTTTTTGAAACTAACTCCAGGATTTGGTTAACCAAGAGTAAGAGAAGTAACAGACTGATAGCATGGCACTTACAAAACAAAATAACACAGCTTTTTTTGCTACATCAGTGGTGTAAGCCTCAGGAAAAGGGAAGAGTCCAGCAGGGAAGTTGCCTAGAAGGGAGACAATAGTGAATAGAGGAGCCTTCTTACAAAGTCCCTCTGTCAATAAAATGTGCTTTCAAGTGACCTCAGGTAACATTCAAAAGCGCAAGAAGGAAAACCCTAAATTGCAAATCTCGGCATGTGATTAACCTGGGGAACACCCTGCTCTGGAGCCTTTCCAAAGCAATCACTGGACTGAGGTCCATTGGGCCTCACACCGTGTGATGACTGCAGGAAAATGATCGCCAAGGGGATCTGTAGGGCAATTCTTCAAGTTGTCCTCTTCGTGTGAGATGCCAGCTGCAGAGTCCCTCCTCTGGAGAAAGCATGAGTCACACAAGACTTCTGCTCCTGGCTATGACAGCCTACTTCAAGTGGGGTAAAATGCCAGGTTTTATCCTTTGTAACTGCTAATTCCCCATCTTTTCCCAGTAAAAAGAAGGTCCAAAATTCTCTGAACTTATATCTTGCTGAAACCTGAGCCCCTCTTCATGGATATACCTCTAGGTCATTCAAGTACATTCAATATCTTTTTTGAGGGGAAGAGAGATAGTGTTACACATTGTGGAGAAGTGCTATTAACTGTAGTTGGGCATCACAACTTGGATTTATTAGCAGGAGGCTGAAAGACCTACATGGCAGGGGATGTAACTGATAACCTTGTCTTGCATCCATTTGAGCAAATGGGTCCCCTCCCTGAGCGCTCATCAGAGATTTAGTGCCTCTCATGAGCCTTTTTGCAGTCACAGTCATTTAGCAAACATATGATACTTCACACTCAAAGGGGCATATGGGACTTCCTACCTCCTAGATGCTGATGGATGGAATTTCTTTGGCTACTCAAGAAATCAAAGCTCTGATTCGAGTTTTGAGGCACTGTGCTGATTTCAGTGAACTTCCTTCTGATTTATGCTGTGTATGAAGAATCAGGCTTATTCTAAGTTAAAGAAGCAACACAGTTCAAACAAATGAAAATGTCTCCTACTCAGTTGTGCTGAGCATTTGTCTCAAAATTTGGAGCAATGGGAAGTTTGAGGATGATCTCATCCCCAGCATTTAAAATGGGCCTTCTCAGGAAGAAAAATGGGCTCCCCTCTTGGCCCCCTCTCTCACTTCACTGCTGACATGGGAGCTTTCTCTCTAAGACAAAACTTTCCACAGTTTATATCCATTTTATATCCATTTATATCACTACTAGCATTTTTCTTATTCCAAAGGACCATTTATGGTAAGAAAATACATTTTCCAATAAATAATCAAAGTGATCGTATTTTGGAAGAGGAAAAAAATCAAAGTAGAAAACTTCTGCAAAAAAAATTTGGCCTGTGCTGAGGACTGAGCCAGCATGATATCTTTTTGCCCTGCAATAAATCTTCTGGCTTATTTCTGTACCCAAACTACAAGGAGACAAGAGGAATTCCTCAACGCTCGGGTACAGTCAGCCCTTCCCCTGCTGCGGCACGCTGCAGAAATGCCACAAGCTTTTTGAAACTAACTCCAGGATTTGGTTAACCAAGAGTAAGAGAAGTAACAGACTGATAGCATGGCACTTACAAAACAAAATAACACAGCTTTTTTTGCTACATCAGTGGTGTAAGCCTCAGGAAAAGGGAAGAGTCCAGCAGGGAAGTTGCCTAGAAGGGAGACAATAGTGAATAGAGGAGCCTTCTTACAAAGTCCCTCTGTCAATAAAATGTGCTTTCAAGTGACCTCAGGTAACATTCAAAAGCGCAAGAAGGAAAACCCTAAATTGCAAATCTCGGCATGTGATTAACCTGGGGAACACCCTGCTCTGGAGCCTTTCCAAAGCAATCACTGGACTGAGGTCCATTGGGCCTCACACCGTGTGATGACTGCAGGAAAATGATCGCCAAGGGGATCTGTAGGGCAATTCTTCAAGTTGTCCTCTTCGTGTGAGATGCCAGCTGCAGAGTCCCTCCTCTGGAGAAAGCATGAGTCACACAAGACTTCTGCTCCTGGCTATGACAGCCTACTTCAAGTGGGGTAAAATGCCAGGTTTTATCCTTTGTAACTGCTAATTCCCCATCTTTTCCCAGTAAAAAGAAGGTCCAAGTGAATTCTCTGAACTTATATCTTGCTGAAACCTGAGCCCCTCTTCATGGATATACCTCTAGGTCATTCAAGTACATTCAATATCTTTTTTGAGGGGAAGAGAGATAGTGTTACACATTGTGGAGAAGTGCTATTAACTGTAGTTGGGCATCACAACTTGGATTTATTAGCAGGAGGCTGAAAGACCTACATGGCAGGGGATGTAACTGATAACCTTGTCTTGCATCCATTTGAGCAAATGGGTCCCCTCCCTGAGCGCTCATCAGAGATTTAGTGCCTCTCATGAGCCTTTTTGCAGTCACAGTCATTTAGCAAACATATGATACTTCACACTCAAAGGGGCATATGGGACTTCCTACCTCCTAGATGCTGATGGATGGAATTTCTTTGGCTACTCAAGAAATCAAAGCTCTGATTCGAGTTTTGAGGCACTGTGCTGATTTCAGTGAACTTCCTTCTGATTTATGCTGTGTATGAAGAATCAGGCTTATTCTAAGTTAAAGAAGCAACACAGTTCAAACAAATGAAAATGTCTCCTACTCAGTTGTGCTGAGCATTTGTCTCAAAATTTGGAGCAATGGGAAGTTTGAGGATGATCTCATCCCCAGCATTTAAAATGGGCCTTCTCAGGAAGAAAGAAAAAAAAAAAAAAAAAAGAAAGCAAAAGAAAACATCCTTTAAACAGAAAGAGGTACAAGCTTGGTATTGTGGCAGAAAAATTGAGCACAGAGGTACCCCAAAATTGGATAATGTTGTGAAAAAGAGAGAGCTAGATCTGTTGCCAAAATCAGATCCATAAAAGCCAGTGGGCCACTCCTGGACCACCATCTCCTATTAAAAGCAAATTTACCAGCCAGAATGGACTAATTAGATATTTTCTGGTTTTCACTGGGCTTTGCCAGAAATATTTCTTTGTAGTAAAGACACCATTTTGGGCACAGCCCCAGAGAGAAGAGCTAAGATGCTGAGAACTCTCACCTGCAAATGACAGAGACTGAATCTTTGCTCTGCTTAATCCCAAACAGAAATTTGAAGGGGCAAGCGAAAGAGGGGACCTCCCTTTCAACAGGAGAAGGTGGAAAGGCTCACTTTTTTTCCACATATACAATTTCAAATGCTCAAACTCTGGCCCTGAGCTGAGCCAAAATGATGATCTAAGGTCTCCTGCAAAATGCAAACGTCATTCCTCCCCCTGCCCAAGCTGTGGACACGTGTTTTTCGCTGTGGACCGCATGGCCAATGAGTGGGGACACCGATAGCCTCAGCTCAATAATGTGTTTTCCTTCTTTTAACACCTGACATTAGCATGATTTCACCAATAACTTGGTCCCATTGCTGCACACTTTCCAAGGTAATATAAATCAAACAGATTAACATGTTTGCTTTTAATTTTACATTTTAGAAACAGATGTTGAGCCACCTCAATGCCAACAGTGTCTATTACCAGCATTAGTGTCATCAGTAATCATTGCAGCTGTAATAGCATCATTATCTCCTGCTAAAAGGGTCACTGATGGCTTCAGGAAGAGAAAACAGGTTGGACTAAATGAGATGGAAACTGCAAACTCTTGCTTCTGTCCTAACATGCATAAAGACCTATGGATGTTACGCAGAGGGAAGTTAATTTGCACAAGTAGCAAAAATTTTGGCTAGAGTGTCATCAAGGAGGTGGGACTCATAGCTCTTGTGTCACTTGGGCTAACGTAAAGAGTATAAATATGGGAACAAGCGAATGGGGATATTACTACCAATCATCATCTCTCAGAGCAAACGTCTCTCCACCTTTTGCTGCCACCTCTTTGGGTAAGTCAGATTGCCTCCCTTTTAGCTTCCATCTGTTTAGCAGAGCTGTTTTCTTAAGTTGATGTAACTGGCTCCTTGGCCCAAGAAAATGAGGTCTCCTCAGGCCTTTGAGCACATTGTGCTGGTTTGGGGCCGTCATGAATTACAAACCCTTCTGATTTGGCAGAGAGGGTTTTTCCTCTGAAAGTGTCTGCTGATCTTCCCTCTCCTGGGTATGTATGCTATAGGGCTTGGTGGGATGGTTCTTCAGCCTAATTTGGCCTTTTGAGACAAAACGGCAGGGAGATGAAGAGTGATGTGAACATGTGGATGGAGATGGATTTATGGTTATAACCATTAGTCATTTACTGTGACTTGCAAAGCCTGATGCAGAAAACTCTCCTCTCAAGCTAGTGCATGTTTAGAAGGTACATCTCCTGCTTTGGTCTCATTTCCATGCCAAAGGATCTTGATTACAACCTAATTTTTCCTCCTAGACCTCCCTGTGTCTCCTCTGGCTCTTAACCTTAGGCCTCACCCTGCTCACCATGGCTCTCTGGATCCGATCGCTGCCTCTTCTGGCCCTTCTCGCTCTTTCCGGACCTGGGACCAGCCACGGGGCTGCCAACCAGCACCTCTGTGGCTCCCACTTGGTGGAGGCTCTCTACCTGGTGTGTGGAGAGCGGGGTTTCTTCTACTACCCCAAAGCCCGACGGGATGTTGAGCAGCCTCTGGGTAAGTCAGGCTGACTGTGAAAGCAATCTATACTAAGTGATGTGAAATGCAACAACTGCCTGTCTTTGACAGTGACACCAGGAATGTCCTTGGTGGGGAATGCCAGGAATACCTTTAGCATACCAGCAGCATCACGTTGCCAGTGAAAAGCTCTTCAAGCTAAAAAGGCAGATGAGAGGGCAGGCAGGGAAAGAGGATTTATGAGACAAAAGGAATTGTGCCTGATAGCTCAAACTCATCTATTTCTTTGTGCAGCCATTACACTGGCCTGGGCGTATTCGTAGAATATAAAGGTGGAAGGAACTCAAGAGGCCTCCATCTGCCCCAAGACAGGATCAGTTGTCCCCATTCTATTCCTTACCCATGCTTGCCTAGTATGTTCATAAAAACCTCCAGAGAGAAAGTTTCTTCTGCATCTGAAACTACCTGTTCCCTAGTTTAACTGACCTTCTTCTTGAGTGTTTCTTCCCAATATCTAACCTGAACATCCCATGCTATAAATTATTTCTTGTCTTCTCAGTAGCGGACATGGGGAAGAGTCTACTCCTTTCTTCTTTATGACTGCTTTTCAAAATATTTAAAAACTGTTCTCATGTCTAGTTTTAACCTGTCCTCAGCTACACAACCTTACTACCTTCTTAGGTCATATTTCCTAGACCTCTAACCATGCATGTTGTTCTGCATTTGTCCACATCCTTACTGACTGGTGGAGCCTGGAGAAGAACATTGGATCCCAGCTGAGGTTTCGACAGTGCCATGTAGAGTGATTAGACTGGAAGAACAATATTTCAAGTTTCACACCTTGTTCCTGTCTACACAGGCACTTTGTCTTTTTCAAAGTAGCGCTGCATTTTCCATTGATAGTGACTGCTGTCTCCCTGGGATATCTTGGCCCTTCCTTCGGTGGCTTAGCAGTCCTTGAAGGTTTGCTACCACAGTACCTGTCCTGAATGTGCAACACAGTCTCACTGCCTACCTTTAGTGTCTTTCCTGTTGCTTACTGAAGTCATTTTTCTGTGTTTCTATAGTTTCAAATGTAAATTTGAGTACTAATCTTGCCCTTCAAGAGGCATTTTATCATGTCTTTTATTTCATGGTGGCAAAATGCTGGTGGAGCTGCTTTAGTTCCCCCTCCTTAGGATTCCTGAGCCATTGATGAGTGCAAGAGCCAGGAGTCAGGAGAAGACAGCCCTGCCAGCCCCCCCAGCAGTGCTGGGTCACTGCCCCTGGTCGAGCACATGGTGTCTGTATGGCAATGCAGGTGGGATGAGGCAGTCCAGAGATCTGCCCTTCAGCATGGTGTTTGTATCTAGATAGGGCCAGGACCTGTAATGGTCCAGCTGTA
Organism: Manacus vitellinus; assembly: GCF_001715985.3. Taxonomy (NCBI): domain Eukaryota; kingdom Metazoa; phylum Chordata; class Aves; order Passeriformes; family Pipridae; genus Manacus; species Manacus vitellinus. The sequence goes on along the minus strand of NW_021940291.1, from coordinate 1,285,957 downwards.
ATGCAAAGGTCATCTCTCCTGGACATGGGTACCTGTGGCTCCTCAGCTCTGGCTCCTCTATAAACCCGGCAACACAATCTTTATTCTGTCTTCCAAGCTACTAATGAAGACTGTGAATAGATGCAGAAGAGACCCCTGCCAAACACATCCATTTCACCCCTCTCATTTCAAGATGGACCATTACTTAACCTCCCCTCACTACAATACCTCTCTCCCATCATTTCTCTTCTCATCACATACTGTTTTCATTGGTATCCAATTCCTTCTCCTGTGTATGTAACTATCCTGTGAAATAGTCTTAGAGGTATTTGTAAGGTGAAACCAGGTAATGTCATAGCAGAGGGTTTGCCATGATTTGTTTAGAATGCCCAGTTGTGATGTTATTTGCTCTGTTCTCTGATTATTTATTTCTGAAGACCATCACAAAGGGGTTGGAAATTTCGTTGGCCAAATTCCCTAAATACTGTGCAGAGAATTTGATCAGGCTAAACAGATTGCAAGTATTTGAGGACTTTCTACCTCTTTTTCCAGGACTTTTGCCTGAGCCACCACCTCTTTGTCACACAAACTGGTTGTGTTTACAATCTACTCACAGCTGGCTTGAAGGATGAAAACAAGTAAATTACAAAACATTGACTAGCTATTTCCTCTTCTGCTTAATGCTGGACCAAATCTTCTCTAAATTCCCCTCCTAGCACACTAGCATAATGATTTCATGTTCCTCTTGTGCCTTGTTCATTGCATCACGCTTTGGGGGCTTGGGGATTTTGCATCCTGTGCTGTACTTTCATATTGCCCTAGAAACCACATCTCATTCTTGCTTTCCAGGCATTTTCTCTTTGCTGTTAGGGGCTCTTTTCTTCCTGCAGGAAAAAAATCAGTGATTTATTTGCCATTTTTCATATTTTCATTGTGCAACTAAAACCTGAACAGATCTGTGCACACGTTTTCAAGTTCTCTCCAGTAAATAAGACATTCTGTTGAGTTTTATCTGTGTCCAAATACCCTAATTTATCATTGCTCCTAAAACTTACCCCCAGCTGTGAACAGGGACACACACAAATGCTTTTGCCATTGGCTTGGGGCTATATCCAGGCAGCCGACTGGAGCAGGTTGTTCAGGAACAACTGGGAAATTCACCCAGGTTCAGGACTGGACTGTCACAGCAATTCTATGGACAATCCCAAGGGGGGCTGCAGTCCCAAACAATTCATCCCTGTAGAGCAGATCATCCCATTTTATCATCTTATTTACTAGCTGCTCACCCCAGGGAAGATGCAGACTTTCTCTTCTTCTCCAAACACCTTCCTCAATAAAGCCCTTGTGTTCCTTTGTCCTTCACTCTGCTGATATCCATTCATCTTGGCACATTCTGAACACCACAGGATTATTTTGGAAGAGGAAACAGGGACCTGAAGGTGCTCCAACCATCATCAACCTGGGGAAACCTTTACAATGTCCTTCCTTAAGCTTAACAATCTGGTGTCTGCTAAGGGGGGGTCTGCAGGGCTCAGCAGTGAGGCCTGATGCTGTGTGATGTCCCTCAGCTTCTCCTTTTCTTCCCTGGCAGTGAGCGGTCCCTTGCATGGTGAGGTGGGAGAGCTGCCCTTCCAGCAGGAGGAGTTTGAGAAAGTGAAGAGAGGGATTGTTGAGCAATGCTGCCACAACACATGCTCCCTCTACCAACTGGAAAACTACTGCAACTAGTGGCGAGGCTGGCAGTGGGGAGCTCACAGGCCACAGGTAGAAACACGCACTTATGCTACTGCACCTTCAAAGCAATTGAATAAATGTTGTGATCTATTGGAAGGACTGTGCTGGTTCATGTGTCTGTGTCATGGGGAGGGGGCCACTGGCGTCTCCTTTAGGGTGTCAGTGTCCACGCTTGGGTAAGGCAGTTTTACAAGGTCCTGGAGCCAGGCATCGCTTCACGCTATCCCTCTGCCATACAACCCTGAGGTTAGCTCAGGGGGTTAGAGCATGGTGCAAATAACACCATGGTCGTGGGTTGGATTCCTGTATGGGCCATTCACTTAAGAGTTGGACTTGATGATCCTTGTGAGACCATTCCAACTCAGAATATCCTGTGTTTGTGTGAAATGAACTCCATGGGAATGAGGGAGGAGGGATATTACGCAGCATCGGAGTAGGTGCGCCAAGCATCTGGTAGTACCCCCAGTGCTTGGGACAAGGAGGAGAAGGCAGAGAGGTTTGAACAAGACTTCCCTCGCTAGGGAAACATTACAGGGGAATATCTGGGACAATGCCATACTGATCATCTTCCTGCAGTTCACAGCACAAGTATAGCCAGGCAGCTGGGAGACTGAACTTCCTCAGCTACATAATGGAAACAGTACAGATTAAGCAAATAATTAATCACCTATTAACTGTACTCAGAAAAACCATGGATGACCACCATGGCCAATTCAGAAAATGTATCCAGGTCCCCATTCTGCTTGTGGAAGGCCCAGGCAGAGTCCCAGCTGTGGGATGTGCTTATCGTTCATAAGTATATGACAAGCCATGTACTGAAAGCAGATTCAATCCAAAAGGAATTTTGAGTGAAGTTTTGAGTCTGTTGGCCACATATTGGGCAGTATTCCTGCTCCTGTTGCTGCAAACCTTTTTCAAGTATCTGGCCCCACAATCACCACTTTCTGGGAGGAAAAACTGCCACAGCAATGCCAGCTAGCTAGAGTGTCACAGAGTGTAGGGAAGGAGCGTGTTCCCTCTGCCGAGGGACTCCCATGCCAGTCTAGTGAAAGACATGCAGGAGGTCCCTGTGGGATGGGCTCAGCCTGGCAGAGGTGACAGCAGTGGCCAGGGCTGCACTTTGCTGGTAGCAGATTTTGAAAGCTTGTCTGAGAGGAGGCTGTGGTTTTAACAGCCTCTTTTCCCAAACCAGTTCTGACTGCCTCTGGTGGAACTACACAGATGGAAGCTGCCATCTCATCCCTGCCAGGATGCATTACTCCTGCTCCTATCATGAGCACAAAACTGGACCAGCCACTACAAACTGAAACGCTGGAAGAGCAGCTGAAGGAGTTGCTGAAAAGAAGATACAGACATAAAAACCGAAATCAGAAAGCACTTTTGATTCCCTGTTGTGACCTTCCATACAGGTTCCCTTGATGCATCCAAGAGCCCAAGACAGGGGCCTCCTCCTGCAGGTGCCACACCAGTGTTGCTCAGTCAGTCCTGCTCCTCCTGGCCATTCTTCCGTCCCTCTCAATCGCCCTTTCCTCTGGGCCCCAATGAATATTCCCAGCAGCAGAGCTTTCAACTGTGACAAGCAGCCTCAGGTCAAAATCTTATGGTTATGAAAGCATGGCAAGGTGTTTGCTGTTTCTGAGCTACTTGGCACCCACCAAACCTCACAGTGTATAGCTCCAGTTGTTTCTAAAGGGGACTCACTAGAAGCAATTCTCCTACCTGTCCTGATGCCCCATGAGATCAGGACAGGTGTTTCTACAGTAAAAATGGCAGAGCTATTGCCCCTGAGAAGGCCACAAATATATTTAGGCATGCAGCAAAGTTCCAGCAATCCCAACTATCCATCCATCCATCCACCCCATGGAGATGCTACCCTGCTCCCAAACATGTTCTGGAGGGAAGGCATATCCAAGAGATGTGTTCCTAAAAACCCAAGACTTACTGGAGTCACACAGACTTGCCCTCCATCACCTAGGATTGAGATCCTGCACTCAGAGTTAGGGTTCCATGGAAAGCTAGTGGGTAGAAGCTCTTCTGAAACAAGACTGAGACTTCCTAGTGCAGATCTGAGGCTTCCATCTGTATCTACCTAGCAAAATTGTATAGGTCTGCTGATGAGAAAGGTTGAAGTATGAATACTGGAAGAGAAAGAGGTGGTGTAAGAGGAGCCTTGAGTGCTTGACTGCTGGACTGGTACTAGCACTTCTCCAAGTGCTGCACAGTGGTGATGGAAACAGATAAAAGAAAAGGGGTATATCCAAGTCTGTGGAGATTCCACTGGCTTCTCTAGGAAGGGGGCATATGGGTCATGCCAAGGACAGGTGCAAACCAGAGCAGTCTAGAAATCGTCAGAGATGCATCTTGCATTGCAGAGAGAACCTACATGTGTTCAGAGCTGAAGGACACAGCAGTCATTTGCAGCAAGAACAAGCTCACACAACCATGGTGGTTCTTGCATCTGACCCAGACCTGATTATCTGCTGGCATTCCTGCCCTGGCAGTGATGTTCAGGTGAAGACAGCTCTTCGGAGATGCCCAGCTCATTTCCTGTCCTCTGCCATTGTTTGGTCTGATCTTTTGTTTGTTTGCTTTTTCTGAATGCTCTCAATTAGAACTGGTTGGGAAATTGTAAATGTCACTTTTTCTGCTGGAAAATGTTGATTCATCAAGATCAGCACTGCCTGCAGGACCAGACTGGTTTTAGCAAGGCAGGATTTGAAGGGATGAAGGGACACAGAAGGTTCAGGTGCCTGTTCTTCCTCCTCTGCATGCAATTACCAAAGTTCACATGCTAACCACCAGGCTCTGGGCTACCCTAGGGTGGACACTTTTCCTTCTGCTGAAAGACTCCAGAAGGTTTCAGCAAACACAGAGTGGGAATTGTTTTGAAATCTTAAAATGGGGCAGGAGCATCCTCTCTTACCCAGCTTGTGTTGCAGTATTATGATTTCTTGGCAGATTTGGATGATAGGTGAGATAGGGGTCTGGACACAGTGTGGGCCCAGCTGATGATTACCTGGGTCTGGAGCAGAAGAGAGGATGAGGAGCAGAAGGGGACCATGATGGACATTCCCCACCATTCCCCTACCCTTGTGTCTCTTGGAAAAAAGAATCAGAAAGTACCTAGATGAAGAAGAGAAGAAAAGGAGGGAGTGGTGACCACCAAGGTCAGGGAAGGACTTTCCTCCCCAAAGCATGAGCTGTCCTGGAGACAAATGGCATACAGTGAGCTACACTGCTCTCCAGTAGGTGCAGAGGAAAATACTGCATCAGTTTTAAAACTGTAGAAAGCCTCAAAATAAAAACTGTCTACACTTTGCTTTCCAAAAATGAAAATAACATAAATGGGCAGCTCTTCCCTTTTTCAAAGCTGCAGTAAGGTGAAGGCAAAGAAGAACAAAGGTACTTTTCCCCCTTTTTCTGGGACCTCAGGGAAGGAAGCCTGGAAGCAACCCTATGCACTTTCCACACTGGAGCAGGTGGCTTCTTGGCTTGCAAACATGATGCTGCTGGCTTGCTGACCCTGTGTTGTGGCAGGGCAGGCATCTTTAGCCCCCTACTCCCCCCAAACTCTAGAATGGGTGCCTTAAGCAGAGTCCTTATCAGTAATCCAGGACGGGATTTCTTTATAAAGCCTCCCTCAAAGCCCTGTGTCCTTGCCCAGGTCATATGCTTCTCTCAGATGTGCTTGGGAGATGCCACATCTTATGAATTCCTGCAGGAGAAGTGACTCAAGGACAGGGAATGCTGCATCCATTGACGTGCCTTCCTGCTCCTCCTCTTTCTGGGGTTTGCATTGTGGTCTTTGGGAAGCAAACTCATTCAGTCCCCTTTACTCTGACTCAGCAGTTGCTTTGAAGTGATTTTTGCAGTAGTGGTGGGGCATCATGCCTGGCTAAAATATCTTGGCTCTGCTACTCTTTCGACAAACTTCCAGAGGTCTCATGCAAGCGGTGGAGGGCAATTTGAAAAGAATGCAAATAGAGGCTTCAGTTCATTCATGCTGCTTGAATAGAGAATAGAAAGCTGAGCCGCAGAGGGGATTGCAAGAAAAATTCTTTGAGCTGCTGAGTTGTTAACACTGCCTAGAAAAGAAAGGACCAAAGTTGCCCCTGTTTGCCGTGTGCATGAACCCTTACCCAAAAGGGCACTGCTCCAGATTTGAGGAAAGGGGAGTGATGCACACACGAGTGGGAATGGAGGGGAGCAATTGCAGGGCACTGACCATTACAGTCCCTGGTGACTGGGTGGCAGATCATGTCCTCGAGGTGGCTGGATGGGCTGTGCTGCTCCGGTTTATCTGGAGAGGAAGGGAAGGTTGCCACTTTCCCGGAGTTAATCTCACTGTATTGTTTCCTTTCCGGGAAACCACAGATAGAGTGCTTTCTATTACTCTGGGAACTCATAGATTTACTTTAAGAAACAGTCAGACTATACCCTGGGCTTTATTTCTTTTTAACCATCTTATCAGCTTTTTAGGAAATTTTAAACCTGCTTACAGCCTCTCTCCTTGTCTGCAGGGTGATTCCTTAATAACTGGCTTGCAGTGATGACTTGAGTTGGAAAGCATGCACTGAGCAGATTCAGTGTTAAGACCTCAAATTCACTCTGATGTAGACCAACCTCACCAAAGACACCTATTTTGAACAAAAATTAGCCATTCTTCCTTCTCCTTTCATTCCGGGCAGGAAGAAAGCTTTAGGTCAGGCTATAAATTGATCTGGAAAGTCACTGCCAGCACATTGTCCCTGGGTGAATTATTCCTGCATGCCATGGGGAGGAAGGAGGCTGTTTTTTTTCCGAGCCCAATGCCAGGCTGGCTCTCACATGCCCTCCCTTCCCCCTCCCCTGTCCCTCCCAGTCCTGTTGGGCAGAGCAGGCAGGATCAGATCCAGGACAATAAGAGGAAGTGAAGCAAACCCATAAGAGAGCACAAGAAAATGATCTGAGCCTCAATCCTTTCCCTCCATCCCCAGTTGGCTTCAGGACTGTCAACAAAAGGTGGACAAATCATTTGAGCTCCTTCAGCCTCCTTTCTGTTGTTGAAAGAGACAGTCAAAATATGGCTTTTTTTTTTCCTGCCTGGTAAGTGCCAGGATTGCCAGCATCTCCAGGATGTGTATGTTTGCTCACACTGAAATTTTCCATGAATGTGTTCAGATTTTGGAAGCAAATGGATAAGAGAAATAAATTTGGCTTTTGATTTCCAGGTTGTTGTCGTTGGGCTTTGTAATGCTGGTATTTGGCAGTGGGGGTGTTTTACATAACTGCCAACTTCTGAAACGTAACTTTTTGTCAGAAAATAATGCAGCTTCCTCTTTTCTAATCAGAAAATGGGAAATCAAATATAAATGACACCACCCACCCTACTCTGACAATAAACCATTCTGTGGAAGTTTCAATGGAAAAAAATCTACCCTTTTTTCCCCTTATCAGAAACCTCCTCCACTTCAGAGGTTGGGATCCAGTAGGGTCCTGGTTCTGCAGACATGCCTGCCAGCAGATCTTGCACACCCAAGTCTCAAGCTTTTCCTACCTATTTGTGGGGATTTTTAAAACTTATCCCAAATGAATGGTGTCTTAGCCCCTGGGCTTACACTGATTCCAGTGACAAAAGAAAGAAATCACAGTGAAGCAGACCGAGACCTAGTAAAAGCACACCGAGGTTGCAAACCACAGTGTGCTCCTCTCCCACTTCTGAAGTTGCTTTTTCAGTATGTCTGTAACCTAAACCTGGCCACTTTTTTCCAAATGCTGACACCTTGTCCTGAAATAATGAATTTCAATCCCAAACGATGAAAAAACTGACCCCATAAAATTCTGATGAAATGTAGACAAAGCAGATGTTACAAAGCAAGTGTCCAGTGTGCATACCTGTGCATCCATGTGCATTTTCGCTGACCAAACCATGAGTGCTTCTCTGCAGTGGAAACAGTGACAGGAAGGGGCCAAGGACACCCTTCAGCTCATGCATCCAGGGTCAGGAGGGAGCACCTGGCTCAGCCGGGCATATGCCAAGCATGTGGGAGGACCACCAAAGATGGAAGTCCCTCTTGGTAAGCACTCCTCCAGCAGCAGCTCCTTTGCTCCTGCAAGATCCCTGACCTTACCTCAGGAACGTCAAGCAGCAATGAGCACTGACATAATGCCCATTTTTCCTTTATGATTTTGACTACAGAGCCCAGATATCATTCTCAAAATGCTTGCACTTCTTCACCCCATGGAGCTGTTGCTTTGACTGCCCCATTTTGGCATGCATGCCATTTAGGAATACAGGACTGGGAGCAACTTTCAAGCCATTTGCATTGGACCTTGCTGACCTCACATCACTGCCACCTTCATCTCCAAAAAAGGCTTTTACATCCTGATTTCTTTCTTTAGTCTGTGTGTGGTTTTAGTTTCTGGAACCTTTCCTGAGGAATTCATCCTCTCCTGTTGGGCTTCATAGTCCTCACAACCTGGAAAAGATCCTGAGGTTTCACATATCTGTTCAGAGCAAAGCAATTATCTGTGGCTCTGTCACCAATATAGGAAAACACAAAAATGTTGGGAATCTGTTAAAACCAGATTCCTGCGATGGCATTCCCTTCTCTTGCAGTCCCAGCTGCTGCCAGGGGATGGAGCACAGGTCAACCCACAGCTGGCAGCACCGTCTAGGGCAGGGCACGGTGGCACGGCCACCAGGGACCTGCAAAAATAAGGGAGAAAGACTGGTAAATACAGACCGTGCAAGGTGTTGGAGAAAAACGGACTGAAGATGTGATGCTGGAGTTAGACTTTGCACCAAGGCCATGGGACCAACAGAGCTGGGGCAGCAGGGAGATGGCCAGAGCAATGAGAGCAAACTGTCCATTGACTCACAGGCAGCTCCCAGTGATGATGCCTGTGACCTGCAGTGAAGGCATGGCCAGTGACCTGCAGTGAAGATGAGTTGGGTTGCTGCTGCTGCAGCTGGTGCTGCTCTTGCTCTGTTCTTTATTAAAGGTGGTATTTCTTCAAGGAAGATTTAGGTTGCCATTCTGAATCTCTGCACTCTTGAAGCTGGGACTGCCAGCCTGGCTATCACACCCCAGGGTACCCTCACCAAGGGTTCACTTGTTACCCTGAAGTGTACCTCTTCTCTGTATGCTCTGGGGAAACTTAACTTACCTGATATTTCCTCTGATGTAGCAGGTACCTATGGCCTGTTTGGGGCCACATGGGCCTGTGTTTTCAAGTCAAAAATCACCTTTTGAGCAGATCAAGGTTTAGGTCTGCAGTAACCTCCTGCTGCAAAGAACCCATGCTGTGCAACAACACCCTGGGCTCTTCTCGCTCACCCTGGCACTGAAGTACTGAAGAGCTCAGATATATGTCCTGAATGGAAACATTACTGTTTCAAAGCTGAGACATCTCCCCACCCAGCATTGCCACGGGGCTTGTGTTCAAATTCTCACTCCCACACATCACACAAGGCATTTCATGGGATCACGGCCCTCCTCCTTGGCCGTGACACAGCTTTGACCAGCCATTCTGCTGTTGGGGACAGCCATTACCCCAGCCGGCGTCTCCTCCCAAGGGATGAGGCCCTAATGGGGGTTATGAAACTATGCTATTGCCAGCAGAGGGAGTGCTCAGAGCTTCGGGATGCATTGGGACAGCTTGGAAAGTGCCGAGAAAATGTATTAAACTCAAGGTCAGAGTGATAGCGTGCTGAAACAAGGGTTCACCCTGGCTCAGCTGCCAGCCTGGTGATGCTCAGCTGTGAGAGGATGGGGAAATGCGATGTGCCATGAACCCCTCTGGAGATCTCTCACACTGGGTGAGCCAGAGATGAGGATCCACAGTGAGGGCCATGCTCAAGCCTCTTAGGTTTGGGTAATTTTGCAGAGACTGCTCTAAGCTGCCGAGTGAAATTCCCCCATTCATTCAGTTCTGGCTTTAGGCTCTTAACTTTGGGCTTTGGGCTTTCCAACTGAAATAATTGCTGCAACTCAATTAGTAAGGAATCACTTCTATAGCATTTTATTTCCAAAGCAATTTGTACCTCCATCACAACACCAGCTCAGTTGTTGTGCCTCACATTGGTGCTGGAGTCAGGGAGCACTCTGTGAATTGGGAGTTGTGGGAAGCTCAGGCTCAGCTCTGCCCGCCAGATGAACATTTTAGGCAGAGTTTCATTTAAATTTAGGCCAAACAGAGCACACACAGCTAATTTGTATAACTTTAGTGAATTAAAGACTTAACATCTGGCAATATCTATAACAGTCTCTTATGTTAGGAAAAGGGTCTAAATTATTCTCTATGAAATGCCTCAGTGGTGGTGGGGCCTCTCCACTCACATACAGTACTAGAAATATGATTAGTTTCACAAATACACATCATCAAAGATTGGTGTCTGGTCCCCTCCTAAATGTGTGGATCCCTCAGGTTTTTAAATTAAGGCACTTCAAGCACCAATGAGCAATTTTGCAACTTATCTCTAAGCAGATCAATAACTAAAGAGACTAATGTAATGAAGTCAGGTGTCTCTGGGATTGTGTTAGGAGAAGCTCATGACGGGATTCTGATGTGGATGAGATAATACCATTAAATCACTTGCAGAGTGAGGTTAGGTAGGGAAAGCCTAGTGCTGAGCATTAGGAAGGTGTTGCACATGGTGAGCACAACAACTGGCTGATTAACACCCCACATGAAGCCTTTTGCAAGCCTGATAAAATACAATGGGACACATTTTCACTAATAAATACATCAGGGATGAAAGGGAGCTGGGGGAAGAAGCAGAAAAGAGGAGCAGGTATGATCTGACCTGCCTGAAACTTGCCTTTCTACTGGAGAGCAAGGAAGCTCACTCTATTTATCTGAAAAAAAGGTTGAGAGAGACTTGGTTGCAACCAAGACGGTGGTTGTGAGAAGAGTCCTGATGGTGCACAGCGACCAAGTGCCTTACAAGATTTAACGTCTAGAAAGTGGAATTAAGCCCGTCTGTACTGGAGTGGTGTTTGGAGGGCAAGAAGCAATTATTCAGTGGGACAGTTCAGCTATTGACACAGATGATTTGTATAGTTTGAATCAATGTAAGATGACACTTGTTCCTTGGGACCTGGTTGCTCACCCCAACATCAGGTGCTTACTCTAGGAGCAGCTGGGTACAGTTCTTTGGCCACGGTGTGTAGAAAGTCCCCCTTTGTCCACTCAAAACCTGTGTCTGAGGTTTCCCATATGCCTGATGCTCTTGCTGGCACCTCAGACCCATTGTCTCTCTTTTCGTTTCAGCCCCTGAGGTGAAATGGGAACATGTAGGGGTGTCAGTGGGGTGGCGGTGAGTATTTACACCCTACAAAAAGAGCATGTGGGAGTCAGTGGGGAGTGGTGCAATTGCTGCGAGGGGCTCCTCTGCAGGGCATGGATGAGGGCACAGCCATGGGCAGCAAAGACCTCTGTTAGAAAACAACCTTTTTTGCAGCCATACTCCCTTACAGCTGAGATGTGGCAGTGAACCCTGCCACCAGCCCAGGCAGCCTGCTGATCTTACTGTTCCCTTCCCAAAGCCAAGATCAAATGAAGAGAATAAATTCATAGGAAGGAATTGTTCCCTCCTCCCTGCACTCACTTTCCAACTAAATCTTCGTCCCTGGTCCAGAGAAATCTCATGCAGCTCTGCAGCAGAAGACACTCTCTGTCCTGCCAACTATGTCATATGCTGTTTGTTGGTCCCAGCTTTTAGATGGAGATGCCTTGACCCAAGACAGCCTGGTATTTCCAGTTTATAGTTACTCAAAATAAATCTGAGAGGAGAGGCAGCACTTGCTTGAGATGTGGGTGACTCCTTCAAAACCTGAGCCTGTCTCATTCACAGCAAAATAGGACTGAGAAGCCTTTAGGAAGATGGGATGGCAAAACCTGTGATGGGTGAAGCAAGAGGGGGAAAAAGTCAATGCAAAATGGCTCAAGCAGTGATTCATCTGGATTTCTTTTATTATTAGCTCCAAATCAGCAAGAACAACCAAGCTGTCAGCAAATCCATTTTAGACATAAGCTGCCCTCTAAAGTCAATTTTAGCCTATAATATCCTTCACATGTGCTAATACAAATTCCCTTTTTGACAACACCTGATGGCTGGTGCAGAAGCAGGAGAAAACTTCATCACCCAGGCTAGTGGGAGTTCTGGTGCGGTGCCTTTCCCCTTGACTACCACATTATGCCTTTGTAACCTGTGCTCCAAACTGTGCTATTTGACTATATCTGAATGTCAGAGAGCGTATCCTCTGGGCAGCCCAGCAGAGACATGGGCTCCAGCGCTCCACCCTGCTTGGGCACTCGCCAGGGCACAGCAATGTTCAATACACCAGTGCTTTCATGCAGGAAAACCTCAGGGCAGTGGGTCCCCCAACTTCATCATAGCACTGTCCTTCCCCTCTCCATCTGTGGGATCCTGGCTTGCATGCTTTGCTTTACCTTCCTGACAAAGTCACAAATGGCAGCATGGCAGCAGAGTTCAGAAATAGCCTTTGAGAGAGGGGGCTGTCTGTCAGAGAGCCCTGGAGCAGCTCATGTTATAAAAAAATGACTGTGACTGGGAGGTTGGTTCCCCACAGCCTGTGCTGTGGCCAAGCCAGACAAGAAGCAGGTGGGAAAGCAGCCGCTGTTTGGGTAAGCACATGGCAGCAGTGTCTTCCCAGGCAGGCATCGAACGCTGAAGCCAGGTAGAGCTCAGCCGGGTTGAACCAAGTGAAGTGCTCACACTCCACAGCCCACTGTGTTTGATCAGAGTGGGTCTTGCAGCCTCCTGTACCTCCAGCTCCCACCCCACAGCTGTGGGAGTCCCAGTGCCTGGGGCAGCTGGGTTTGGGATGCAGAGATGCTGCCACCTGTAAGGGAGCTCCATCCACCCTCTGAGTTTAAGAGCGTACGAGGCTCTTGCCCCCATCAGGTGGTCTTGCAAAAGCATCATAGAATCAATCCTGGTGCTGGAAACTGGTGGGCAGAGAGTGGTAAGCCACAGGGGGCCAGCATTTTTGGTAGCTGGAGGCCACATGGTAGTGGCAGGGAGAAGCCCAGATGATGAGAACCACCCTCAAAACCCTCCAAGCATGGCAGAAATCACTTCCAGTGTCCCAACTTTTTGAAGTGGCCTCATGCAGACCATGTAGCTCACTTGCAAACTAGCACCCTTCCCTAGTTCTCACCTCCCATGCTACCCATTAGCCAGGACAATTACTGAAGCTCAAGGACTGGCATTCCATTTTATTGCAGAGATCCAGGGCTGTTTCCACTCTGCTGACCAGAACCTGGCTCCAACCATTGCTATTCTGGCAGAATCGTGCCCAAAAAAGCATGCTTAATTTAAAATGCAAGTGCCAACATCCCAAGCTGGTTGTTTAGACTAAATGAAAGGTTTTCAGAAAAAAAAATCAGTCTGACTTAAATTCCACCCCCCTTCCCCAGGAGATTACTCCCTATCTGTTTGCCTCCCGAAGGTGGGAGCAAAGGCTTAGCAGTGAGTCATCTTTCACTTTGTATACCCCAACAGTGCTATTACTGCTCTCATGTGGGTCTCTGGGAACGGCGAGGGTGGCGGTGAGTGGGAGAAAGCGGCCATGAAACATCAGCTACTGGAGGGGGTTTGTGCCCCCTGTGGGGGGATCAGTGAGGCATCCCCAGAAATACTGCCCTCCCCAAAATTGTTCTGGCTTGGGGCAGGCAGGACCCGCTGCCCTACCGAAGTGGGGTTTCAACATGGGATTGGGATGGGAGCTCTTGAAACACCCCAATGACTCAGACAAATATAAGATGATGCTCATGTGAGATAATTAGGGAGCGAGGGTAGTACTCAGCCTGGCCAACTGAAACTGAAGCCCCTGGGCTGACTCACTGGAAACAGCGAGGTTCACCCAGAAAGGGAAACCAAAGCAGCTTCTAAGAATCAGCAGTTGCAGGCACTCATTGTCTCCGATGACAGGAGCTCCGGAGTGGGACCCAGCAGGTCTGGCCTGAAATAACTCCCCACCTCTGACACTAAGGTTTCTTGGAGGGAGAGCAACTTTCCTCTAAAAGGAAAGGGGATGCCTGCTATCCACTGCCAGATTTTTCTCTCTCCTCGTATCACATGTAGATACAAAGGAATTCATTCTATCTCTGTAAAATATCTTTTTTTTTTCCCCTTTGGATTAGGTTAGTGGAGAAGAGGTTGTTCCAGTCTGGCACCTCCTGTGGTTACTGTGCTTGTTTTGACTAAAAAACACCCGTGTGATCTGTACATATTTGAAATGGTTGCCTTTAATGCAAAAAACTCTAAACAAAAATCTATGCAACTTACTTCTAGGCAAAAAAAAAAGTCTTCTTCTGCAGGAAGATCTACCCAGTGGACTGAGGTGGATCAGCAAGAGACTCACCTGGAAAAATAAATGGAAGAGAGGCAGGCAGATTTGAACCTAGGATGCTATTTCCATTACTGTTATTACACTTGCTGATAATTAATTACGTCCAGGTACTTGTATAGCTACAGAGGCTCACTGCAGACACATCTGATAACTTGGGATGCCCTAAACTGCAGCCAGATGAAGTCGAAAGCACTATTTCCAATTATTTTTTTGTTGTCTCATTGAACATTTGCTCATACAGGTGTTTCAATCACTCTCTGGCTACCATTGCCTCGGCAGCATGTCCTCGCAAATGGCTCAGATAAAGGCAGGGGGTCAGTTGCAGGGTTAGGAAGGGCCTTGCATCACACACAGCAATGTCACAGGGATGGAGGAGATACCTCCAACTCATATAGGTCAAGGCACTAGAAGGCTGCATCCCATTAGCTTCCCCAGAACACACTCACCGAGGGTTAGAAGCCTAGCGCTACGGGAGGCAGCTGACCGTGCCTATACCCACACATGGATTATGCAGGGAAAGGTTCGTGGGGGGTCTCCCTTGGCTGTGGTGATATCTAGCACTGCAGTTTTCTTTAAACTGTGGGGAAGTTGGATTAGGTGAGGAATTCCACAATTTCTTAGCTTTTCAAATAACATGTCTACAATATCACCCACTCTGACTTAAGCTCCCACCTGCCTTGGGAATTCAGTTAACCCTTTGCCTGTTGACTTCAGGGCTTGCACAGAGGGCCTTTTTGGAGCCTGTTATCTTTGGCTGATGAAGAGATGAGGACTCAAGTGACACAACCAAAGTGGTGCCGGAAATAGGGGGTAGCATCTGAATCACCTGCCATTTGGCTATACCTACTTAGTCAAGCACTCACTTCCCCCTCAGCACAAAAATACATTTGGACACACACACACACACACACTCATACACACACACACATACACACACACACGCCTGCACGTGCTATGCAAGCATACCACCTGCTGTTTTGAAAAACTACATGCATGGTCTTTTGGTGAGGGTTACCTTCCAAGTAATTAGTAATTAGCTTTGCAGTCCCAACGGTCCTACCCTGTGTGACGTCTCCTGCTCCAGAAGTGCTGATATCTCTAAAAAATCCTTACTTCTCTTACCAGAGCCTTTCTGAAGCACAGCTGTCACCATAAAAAATCCTCCTCCCCATCACACAGGATTGCGTTATAGCTACTTGCCCTGTGACACTACTTGGAGATGCTACCCTCATCTATACAGCTGTCCTTGAAGGTGAAATAGCTCTATAAGCTGGTGACATCCTCAAGCCCACCCTGGCTGGGACCTGGCTCAGGGTGCAATCCCCAGCTTGGCTCTGCCAGCACCACGCCACATTATTGCCACGCTCGGTGAATTTTTCAGCAGCTGAGTATAAACATTTCTAGTGAAGTGCACTTAATGTAAGTTGCTTTGCCAAGTGCTGTTGCCTCCCCTCCTTCATTATGATTATGAGACAGAGTTTTGTTTAAGCAAGAAAACAAACTGCCTGCACCTCCTTCCTTGTCATCATCCATGGCAAGGGCAGTGTAGTCTGGAGGGCATGCTGGCAGTATGGGTGGGTACAGTGTCCCTTTGTCACCTGCTTCAGCAATGGGAACAAGGTGAAGGTGCGAAGAGTGGGGACCTTAATGCAAACAGCCCCTGCCAGCTGTAGGTTTCGAAAGTTCCAGCCTCTAAGGCAACAAGGCATTGGGGGATAGACTTATTCCCGTCATGAGTTGGCGGATGAGGATGAAAACCAGAGGGAAATTAAGTGATTTGCCCAAGGTGATGTGTGGATGCAGTGGCAGAGGAAGGCTCTATACGAGCCCCATGATGCCCCTGATCCCCATGCCCACAGCTGCCTGCCTATGGGACCCCAGCCCCACATCCTCCTTTGGGGTCTTCACTGCTCAGATCAGACCTGAGGACTCTAACTGCTAGGCCTGACAGCACATTTATCCTGCCCAAAAAGCCCCAACCTGAAGAAGTGATGGCAACTGGAGGTGGAGACAGGGGTCCCTGATAAGGTGGGAAGCCCTGGCCTGGGGGAGATGCTGCCATCCAACCCTCTGGCTGAAGACAATGAGAGCTGCAAACAAAGACCCGCACTGAAGCACAGCAGCAATGCAAAAAGAAAGGGGAAAAAAAAAAAAAAAGAGGAAGAAACGCCTGAAAGATACATAGCTGGGATTCCAGAACTCCTCAGAGGTATTCGGGCTTAGCCAACAGGCTTGGGTTTTTTTTTTTCAAAGCCATTAATTACACAACAGAGACATATCTGCACCACTCCACCTCTCTGCGGCAAATAAGGGCCCCACATATATTGTCTAAAACGCGTCACTCTCTGTACTCAATGCCGTCACCTCCCTTGGCCACTTGGAAAAATAACCCATCACATGGTGGTATTTGCAGCTGGTTCTTATGCCTGATTTTCTGCAGAGTATTGAATGGGTGCTTAAAGCGTGTGCCTCCAAAGTGTGCATCTGAAATACATGAGCAGAGGGTTGGACATACCACCCTAATCACCTGGGCAGCTTTTCTGAGCATACTGATTGCATGAGGCCAAGGGGAAAGGTGTCCAAGAAGCTTCACCAAGGCAATATCAGTAAAAGGACTTCATCCATCTCTGGCACAGCCCATCACTGGCATTGCCACTGGCCACCCTGTGAATGGCTGTTCTGTTGAAGCTGCTGGAGAGGTCCTCAGAAACATCTGCTCTGTCTCTTTTTTTGAGAAAGAATAACTTACTAAAAGCTCACCTTTTTCCCCCCCTGAATCCAGCAATATGCAGCCAGATTGAGCAGTTCATACTGACACTCCTGCGAGCAGGATAAGACATTTCTAAGAGTGAACCCTGAGTTTTCCAAGTGCAGACTGAGTGAAGTGGTACGAGGGTGCATGAGGGTGCCTTGCCAGAGGATGACACACAGACACCCTTAGAGAACATGGTGTGCTCCTGCTCAGAGGCAAGTGTAGACCAGATTCCTGCTGCTCAGCTCCTCCCTGGGCTGTCTGCTACTAGCACTACCTTTCTGGAACATCCTTGTCAGGCCACCGCTGCTGGAACACAGTTGTGGGTCACTGTCTTCATCCAAAAGAGCTTCTAGTCCAAATTTCCCACTGTCTCCTGTAATGTGTTTCATTTGCAAGATGTTTTGACTCAGAGCTTGCTCTGTAGACAAACCCATATTTGCACAATGCTATAAAGAGCCAACTTAGTCCTCTGGTGCTTGGAAGAACTAATTGTACCTGCTAGAGCTTTTACTGGTCATTAAACAATCTTGGACCACTTCTTTCCCGTGACATTCCAGTGGGTATTTTGATGGAAATGCTTAAAAAAAATAAGGAAAACAGGAAATGGTGATGTGCTTACTGTTAATATAGGCACAGACTCATCTTCTTCTCTGCTACTGTATTTGTTGCACATTTTTGAAAAAAATAATCAGACAAAACTTGGAGCCTTCTGGGCTCCCTTTGCAATGAAAAGAAGCTGGGGAGAGGGCAGGCATTTCTCCTTATATATCCTATTCCACCCTTCTTGGAAACTCCTTTTGGGGAAGTCATTAGCTGAGCTGGAGTCCTCTTTGGCAACCAGGGATGACCAAGAGATGGTTGCTTTTCTGCAGATGGCGGGGAGAAAGGAGGAACTTTTCTCCATTTCTGGGGTCATCTGACCCCGGGACCCCTTGGCTTCCTTCTTTTGGGCCATGCTGCAGACAGCATCTCAACACGCAGACCCACCGAGCTTCACTTGCTGAACAGCATTTGTACTTTTTCAATTCCTCCCTCACACTTGGCCACAGTGGCATCTCCCTATCCCACATCTTCCTTCCTGCAGCCTCTTGAGCCATGTGAGACTGCTCAGACTGGAGCTTTTCTCTAATCGCTGGGGATATATAATTTCAAAAGACATTACCAGAGTACCAAGTCTGTCCAGCCTATAAAAAAATCCATAGTTTGTCCTCCATATAAACAGGGATGAAAACACTACACTTGTGCCTTTTACAACTGTCACAAACTCCTCTGGCACAGTGAAATAACTTACCGTACAATAATTTCAGTTTTGCTTTGCTCAGCGTCCTCCAGGTCCTTAGGATCCATATGCCAACAACTCTCCTGAACACCTAAGTCCAACAAGTGCTCCAAGGCATCAGTAGACCTGGGCAGGAGTTGATATAGGAGTCCCTCTTTCTCTCTGAACATGCCAAAAAAAGGTTCCCTGCTTAAGGGCAACCCCATTTTTTCCTGCCCATATAACAATCCTGCAGCAGAAACCTTCTGGGCTAGGAGCACAACCTCAAAATGTTCTCTCCACCTAGGAGTGCCAGGAGTCCTAAACAGACCTGCCCAGCCTCTGCTCTTGTTTGCTTCTTGTTGATCAGAGGCCCCAGGTGAATTATTTCTCCCACTCTTTGTTCTTTGACTTCAATTTTATTCAGAGACCTTCCATATATCCACATACCCTTTTGCCAATGAATCTTTCTTGTTCCAACAGTTTAGTGTGCCCCAAGATCAATATATCTTAGCATGCAAGGACACGGTGTTATTGTCAGGTTCCTGGGTTGTACAAAGCAAAAAGTATCGCTTTCTTAAAGCTACTGAAAGATGCTCTGGGCCAAGTATGGTTATTCCTCTGCCATTAAAGAGCTGTGTATAGGACTCTGGCTAATAACTCTCCATTCTAACTAGGAATGACTACTTCTAGTCATCATCAAAGGAGACCCAAACCCACTGCCCAGCCTCACCTTCCTTTAGTCTCATCTTGGACATCGCAAACTGCAGTGCCCAGATCTGGACAAATCCCCATTCTTGTCATTTGTGGTGTAATTTTGAAATAGACCAAATGAACACCACGGGGTATCTTAGTTTGGCTGGGATTAGGTGACCTTTCCCCTCTTTGGATTATAGGTGGAGAGAAAGGGAAAAGTCATGTAAATGTCCCCTTCCCTGAAGGTATCCGCTTGGCTCATCTCCCTGGTAGCATCGCTAACATCCACCCTGGCCCAGGACCACTGCATTTCTGCAGCTATTTACATTCCTCTGTCTTTGCTGAAGCTCTCATCCCTGCTTGCAAGGTCCAGGCTGGCCCAAGTTTTCCTGTTTTTCCCCCTTTCTCTGGAAAGGCTTCCGGCCCAACGCCACGTGTTGGTGGCCACCCACGAGATGCTTTGATCAGCTCAGATGGGCAGCGCTGTCAGGAGGCTTTGCAGTCCGCCCCAACGCTTCCACAGCTGCTGCAGCAGCAAGGTTTTCTCTCCCAGTCCCCTGGCATTTCCTGGTGGTTTCAGGGTACCTTTCTGGTATTGCTTTTATTTCAGCTCCCACCTTAGATTCACTTAGTTTCAGCTCACTTTGGCTGACTTTGCTTTGTGAACACTGTCCTTGCTCCTTGCAAGGGATTTAATGGGAACCCAGAACCATGATTTCTCTCATGAACTGCGCCGATGACCACGGAGGTCAGAAAAATGCAAGAGGCAGTTGTTTATTTTTATTGCATTTCCAACGTTTTCAGATGATGCTTTGCTGCAGTCCCATCCACTTTAAAACAAAAATGCCTCCTGGGATGCTGTGTTTTTGCAAGACATTGATGGTCTGTGCTATGGTCCAGAGGCCTTCCTACCCCTCTCTGCTTCTCTGTCCTCAAGTTTGCCACATCCTTGGCTTTACTGGTCCTCCTCCTGCTCTCCTTCACAGGCCCTCCTTGCAGGCAATGCCAAGGGCTGGAGTTTGGGGTGGAGGCAGCTATTGTTCCAGCTATCTGCAGTGTAATGTTCCTTATGACTGTATTAAATGAAGGGCGGAGGTCACACATCCCTAGTTTAAATTAGGTTTAGGCTGACCTTTAACAATATTACACTCGTGGATCCTCTCATAACTCATGGAATAAACTCCCAAAGGGTTTTACCACCTCGCTCTTTCCTCCTACTGTAAGGATGCCCGAGGCTTAATGTGCTTCTCTCCAATTTCGCTTTGATTTTTAATCCTATCCCCTTTTCCCCCTTCTCCCCCCTCGCTCCCCCCAATACAGATACATTCACTCCTTTAAGGTAGGGGGAAAGAACCTGTTCCTTTTCTCTTCTGGGCGACAGGTCTTTCTTTTGTGTCTCTTTCTTCCCTTCCCCGCCCCCCTCCTCTTTCTTGACACAATGCACTATTTATTTGCACTGAAGGATAACTAAGAAGCAATTAAAAGATCAAAAGGCACAAACACAAGTAGATCCAGTGGCAACTTGTGGGGTTTATTTTGCTGTAGCTGCTGCTGCTGAATCTTCACCAAACTGCTGCCGTGTTTCCCCCCCCCCCCGTCAGAGGACACCTCTCTTAGTGGGTCGCCTCTTCCTCCAAGCCGACTTTTTTACGATCGCTATTTTTCACCCCCATTGTTTGCTATTGCAGTTGTTTACTGGAAAATCACTTGTTTTTCTCAGGGAGATTAACCCTCCAAGCTTTCTTTTGTCTACTCTCAGGAGGTCCTTGTGGTGAGCTGGGGGAAGGGAGCTGGGCTCCTTCAGCTATTAACAGTAGCTTACAGCCCTGCTGACCCCCCTGCCAAGGCTGGGTCCTTTCCTTTGATGGGGTTCTGCTTTTGCAGCAAGGAAAGGTGGTTGCTCTTTGTTAAGACCACCTCTGCTGAGCGGTTTTTGAGAATGATTTGTGAGGACCCACAACTGGGATTTACTTAGTCCTGGGCATCTAGAAGAAACTCCAAAAGCCCGAGATAAGCATCGATAGAGATGACCCTTTTTAGGAAAAGTCTGGAGCCCTGACACATGTCAGCAGATACCCAGTCTCTTGGATGGTCAGGTCACTTATTTAGATGTTTAAATGTCAGTGCAGGAGCTGAGATTTGATGCCTGTGGTTGAGTTTGGCATGCATGGAACCACTTCCTCAGCATCACCACACTCTCTCTCAGGTGTGCCGATGCTTCGGGTGAAGCCCGCAGCCCTGACACCAGGACTGCTTGGTGTGATGTGCAGCGTCATATCGCAGAGGACAGCTCAGGGAACAGAAGGATGCTGGGGAGGAAAGGATGTCCAAAGCCTAGTGAGAAAGGATAAAAGTATAATCCTACCCACATTTTATCGTGCATATTTAGGGTAATTCTAACTGTTCGGAGACACACTGAGGCCCCCATACTTGAGGGGGGGGGGAGGGGGGAAAGTGTAAACTTGAAAAAAAAGAGAAAAAAAATAAGGAGTATTTATTGCATGCTGTGGTGAGGACTGCTGCATCCTTGCCCTTTCGCACCACTATCTATGGTAAACGCTGCCCGAGGTGGACCAGCCTGCTGCCCGGTCTCAGGTAGCTCTGATCCTCTCTGCTCCAAGGAGGGTGCATGCCTGTGGCGCATCCTGGTACGCACGCCCCTGCAGAGGGGCACCCACCGGGGCAGCGGTGAGGGTGCGGGCACCCGGGGGCTGCCCTTGGAAAGCCAGCGGGGTCCCTTCCCCTGGGACAGGCTTGAAGGGCAGATCTTCGGGAGCAGGCGGGTGCCGGCCGATGCAGCGCGGTGTGCCTGTCATGCAGCAGCGCGGAGCAGCGGGAGCGCGTTCTGCCCGCGCTGCTGCACACGCACGGGAAAAGTCCCTTTGCCTTAAAGGCAGCGGTGCCCGCTTGCAGGAGCCGGCGGGAAGCAGAGGCGACCTAGAGCGAGGGAACCACTGCGGGAAGGTGCTCTGCGAGGTGCAAAATCCGAATGCGGAGAGGCAGCGCCCATGTTGTCCACACGGACACGCACGGGTGGGTGCGGGGGCTCGCTGCTGCCGAGGCGGGGGCTCGCCTGCCCGCACTGGGGCGCGTAGGGTGGGACGGAGTTCCGGGGCAGGCACGGGAGCCGGGGCAGCCGTGCGGGAATGCCCGCGCCTTTGCCAGGGAGCTTTCCGGAGCAGTTCGGCGGCCGGCGCGGACACCTGTGCCCGTGCGCACCTCGGGAGACCTGAAAGAGGACGGGCTGGGCGATCTCCCCCCTCCTACCCCGCCAGGGCATGGGGCTCGCCGCCTCGCAGCGAGAGGCGCTCCAGGGGTGCCCCCCAGTATTCTGGACAGGGGCTCGGGGCTCTGACCACACACCTTCTCCCCCCACCTGCGGGGCTGCGGGGAGGCGGGGGATTCCTGCAGCCCACTTCCCACCTGGGGCCGGCACGGGGGTTCAAAGCCCCTACCCAGGGTAGCAGCCCGCAAAGAAACCGTGCGGCACAAACTTTCTGTCCCCTCTTCCCTCCCCGAGCTGGACTCCGGAGGATTACGAGGGAGAAGGAGGGAAGAAAGGGAGGGAGGGAGGGAAGAGAGGGGGTTAGACAGCTCTGCAACATTATTGGCTGCGTGGCCGGGCTGGTGCTCGCCGGCAGAGCATGCCCCTTGGGGGGGTATAAAAGGGGGGCAGCCGGAGCGCCCTGCCTGTCTCCTCGCTCGTGGGGCAGCCAGCTGGGAGCAGCGGGCAGTGAGGCAGCCGGCTCCTCCGCCCCGGCCAGGGGGACGCACTCAGTAAACACAAAAGTGAGAGCCACTCAAGGGGCAGCCAAAGCAAGAGGAGAAAAAGAGAAGGGAAGAAAAAAAGGGTGAAAAAAAAAACCAGGAAAAAAAAAAAAAAAGGAAAAGGAAAGGAAAGGAAAGCGCTCGCTCGCTCTTTCTCTAGAATAACAAAATACCTGATCGTAACAAAATAACATCCTTCAGAAAAAATCCAGCAGGGACTTGACATACCAAAAAGGCAAGGCGAGGAGAACGTGCCAGGGCCCGGGGAAGGCGAGCCAAAGCCGCGATCGCTGCCAGGGCAGGAGAGCAGCATGTCAAGCGCCGGGGCACACACGGATGAGCGCTGCCGGCAGCCCGCCTTCCTTCCCGGCCCGCAGCTGCCGCAAGAAGTTGAGAGTAGCAGTGGCAGTGCCAAGGTAAGCGCCGCTCCGCGCTGCCCCTCCGCGGGCAGAGGGCGGTGGGATTCCCCGCGCCGTGCCGGGCAGAGCCGTGCCGTGCCGCTCAGTTCATGCCAGCCGAGCCGGCGCACAGCCGTGCCATGCCGCGCCGTGCTATGCCATGCCGAGCCGCGCCGCCCCGGGCACAGCTGAACACATCCCGAGCCGCGCCGGGCAGAGCCGCGCCGTCCCCGCTGCCCGCCGTCCCCACGCGTGTCACTAGAGGGACCCCGAGCGCCGGCCCAGCGCTGCTGGCGGGCGGCCCCGCTGCGGTGGGGTGCGCGGGATCCCGGGGGTCCCTCCCGCGGCCGCCCGCACCCGGCGGCGGGGATGCTGGCGGCGGGACGCCCTGGCGCGGCTCGGAGCCGGCGCGGTCCCGCGTGGGGAGCGGCGGAGGGGGCGGCCGCGGCCGTGCGGGGGCCGGGCCGGGGCTATGCGAGGTCACGCAGCGCTGCGCGGCCCCCGGCTGCCGTGGCGCTCCCTCCGCGCCGAGCGGCGGTGGGCAGGCGGGGGGGGGGGGGGGACGCGCGGGGAGGGGACGGGCAGTTCCCCGGCTCCGGAGACTGGAGAGGTTATTAAACTCTCTTCTGCAAAACACTGCGGTGTGTTCGGTCTCGGAGGGATAAAAATACAGAGAGGAAAAACAAGAAAGCGAAGCCAAAATGGAGCGAGAATTAATGGTTGGCGTGCAACCTTCGACTTTCTGTGATTTTTTTATTTTTTAAATTTTTTTCTTCTGCTTCCTTCCCAATTGCTTTTCCCTGCAGTAATTGTTTTAAGAGCGCAACTTGGAAAGGTTTTAGCACTCTGAGCAGTAGGGAATTGGGGCACATGAGGGAACTCGGATTTAGCGTAACTGTACCAGCAGATGTGTCTGCCTCGCCTCCAGCCACGGGTACTTCAGCAGGGTTGCTGATACGCCAGGTCTCTCTCTGGTGGTGTGGAGCAATGAAGTGTAAAAACAAGGTTTGTGTGGGTGGTTTTAAACAGACACCTCGGGAGAGCCGCTGCTTTCAACCCAGTCTTCCTATGCAAAGTCTGTTGTTTTCTTCCCAATGCCGGGATGTGCTTGGGAGGCCGAGACCCGTTTTTCTTTGGGTTTGATTATTGTCAGGTTGTGGTGTAGGGGGTGGGGAGGGGTGAAGCGTGTTGGGTTTCTTTATTTGGGTTTCTTGTCTTGATTTAGAGTGGAGTTGAGGAGCCTGGGTCATGGGGTTTTGTGAGGGTGACTTTGTGCTAAGGACATCTGGAGGTATAAAACTGACTGACACTTCTGATTTGAGCTCCACTGCGCTGTTTTGGACCCAACTTGACAATTTTGGTGGGGGTGAATGGGTCAGAGCTGTAAATCTTGCTCCATGTTGTTGACACCCACACAAGTTCACTCAGCCTTTCAAAAGGGGCTATCCCAGCTCCTGTGAAAATTCATTAAGGGATAAAAGATTTGACACCGCCGGTCCCCTCCTACCACAGCATGAAATTTGAGAGCCAAAATGTGTCTGTGTGTGTGTCCCAGCGCTTTTCCTGACAGGTGATCTTTTTTTCAGCCTGGATGGAGGACTGCTGCTTTGAGCAGTCAACCTGGAGTTGTCAGTGCGTGTCTTCCCCTTGATTCCTCTAGGCTTCAGCATGAGCCCAGCTTGCCTCATGGAGCACCAGAGAAAAGCATTTCTGTACTTTTCTTTTTTTAAATAAAGCAAACACAGCAGGTGAGGTCTTATTTTTAGAGGGACTGAGGAGTTGGTGTGTTTCCAGCAGTGCATACGAGCACTGTAAGTGGCCCACCCTCTCCGAGCTCGTGTCCTGGGACTGACCTCTCCGATCCTTCTTTGGATTGTCTTTGCTTTTAAAAGCTGATGAGTGTCTTAGCAGGGCAAAGTGATATCGGCCTCCCTAAGCACGTTTGTCTGAGGGGTCACGAGAGGTGGGGGGCACAGGGGGAAGAAATCTGCCGTGGTGTTGGAGCCCAGCTCTGAAAGGGTTAAAGTTGTTCTGCCAAGATATAAAGCAAGTTCAACGTGTTGTGGGAATATCACTTGCCAGTAGACTCCAGTCATCGCGATTTCTGATTTAACAGCTTAACTTGCTGTTAACTTTCCCTGATATACTCCAGGTTCTGGAAGAGAATGCAGAAAGGAGAGAGGAACAATAAAGAAAGGAGTTAAGTGAGGCTACGAAAACGGACTTAAATCCCTTCACTGGGTCCTGCCAGCTGTCTTTAGAAGCGTTAAGCAAGATTGCATTTCCTTTTTTTTATACAATAAATCAAATGTTTCTGGGCTGCATACCAAAATTTGTGCAATACACTCTTACTCCCCAGTGGGGTGAGTAAATGGTACTGAATACCCCATTCACCTTTTTCAGCTTGATTTTTCCACAGTCATGGTAGTTCTCGCTGTAACATGTATAGATGTGGGGTGCGGGCAGCGCTCCCCTGCCTGCCTCAGCCTCTGTCCTGCAGGCAGAGGAGACAGGTGACTCTCCTGGCTCACAGGATGGGAAGAAGAAAGGTGACCCCAGGTGTGGGGCAGAGTGGGCTGCTGATGGGGATGAGCAATGAAGACAAAAAAAGTGAGTGCTAAAAATAGCAGCAGTATTGCCATCCTCAGCCACATGAATGTCATGCAAGCCAGGTTGTTTTTTTTTTCTTCAAGCTTGAGCTAAACAGCAAAACCGCTGGTTCCAGGTTGGTTTTATTCATCTGACAACTCAGTGGTTAAAAGTTTTGTGTTTTGAAACTTGCTTCTTTCAGGCTGTGGAAATCTCCTCATTTCTCTTTTAGATGAAGAGGGAGGCCCTTCTGTGGCACAGCATGAGGTGGCTTCTCTCCCTTTAGGTCCTGCTGGGCACCCCATCCTTGTGCCTCTGTCCAAGATGCAGCTCCTGGGTGGTTTTCAGCTGCCAAGGCACCTGCCTCTCCCACTGGTCTCCACTGTTCCTTTGCTGTTTGGTACCTCAGGGCGTCATGGCCTGGCACTCCATGCGAGGTTGGGTTGCCCCATGGGCATTCACTTGGCATGTGTGAGTTTGGCATCCTGCCCCTTCAGGATTGTTGTGCTCAAAACCGGGTCAGCTCCCTACTCTCCTGGGGCAGTCCACAGAGAGGAGTAATGCAGAGAGGCAGATGTTCAGCATCTCTCACAGGCAATCATGTGAGTAGCAAAACATCAGTCTGCTCACTTTTTTTTTGGAGGAGAGGTGGAGTGTGAAGGATGCTGGGATGTGCAAACTGGGGTTTTTCCCTCTGGCACACACAGCTGGGTTTGGGCTGGTGACTTTTTGCTGTGCTCCCTTTTAAATGCTGCAGTGCTCCACAAAGAAGCGAGGGGTTTTTTTTTCTGTCCAAATCCAAATTTTACAGACTGGGCCATCTGTCAATTCCCTCCTACGTTGTTCTGTTCATATTAAATTGCAATGAAGGCCAGACTGAAGAAGGAATTAGGTCAGACAGGAGGTTTAGTCTCCATTTTTGGGGAGGTGTTTGTTGCCCAAGAGGCACTGTGGTTTGATTTGCTCAGAACAAGCCTGGATGTAAGGGATGCCTGAGCTCTTCACTGAGATTTGGCAACTGGACCTTCTAGTGCATTGTGGCCTCTTGGCCCCTCACTCCCCAGCAGCTGGACAGTAATTGCCGATCCAGCTGATTCTGGAGCAGATTCTGAAATATCTTATAATGGTCCCAGGTGGGAGGGCTATTCCACTGCAGACCTGCCCTCAGTCTCACTCCTGGCACACCACAGCCACTTGTAGAAGATGCTTTCTGTTGGACCTCTCTGCTGGATGGGTACAGCAGTGAGGCAGGAATACACAGGAGTTCCAAGGCAGCGGCAGCATCCTGCATATGGCAGCTCATGGCTAAGCTGATTCTAGTGGCAGCCTGGCCTTGTGTAGGGTCCTGGGAATGCAGAGGAATGCAGGAGAGCGACATGAAGATGGAGAGCAAAGCAGACCCTTCCTGGGAAAGAGAGGCCAGCAGTGTGTGCTGATGTCCTGTCTGAGCCTCTTCTGCACTGAATATGCTGCTCTCAGATGCAGGTTATTCAGAGGAACTTCAGATGTGATTCCTAGGATGGTACACAGGGTACCTGTGCAACCAAAAAAATTCCTCTTGCATCACTCTCTTGCACACTGTATGGGGTCCAAGCCCTCGTTAGAAGGAATTTGGTGCTCACGTTATTGAGCATCCAGCATGCCTAGCACTGCTATTCCCACTACATCCTAAAGCCTTTGAGCTCTCCCTGGGCACATGAGGAGGAACAGCAGCCAGCATGGCTGGTTCAACCCACCCTGGCAAGAAGGGAACTGTGGTGGCTGTAGTCTCTCTCCTAGCAGAGACAGGATCTTGTTCTTTAGGGAAGTGGCCCACTTCCCTCTCTATGCCTTGTTCCTGTTCCATGTCATGTAAGAGAGGCTTTCTAATAAAATCTGAAGGTATTTTCAACCATTGGTGTGAATTTACTCCTGTCCCACAGCTGAGGAGACTGTGCCTGTCCTAACGCTTGGACTAGAAACCAAGAGCTCTGCTGTCCCATGTTTTCAGTGGAGAATGGAGTCTTGGAGGTGTTCAGAGGGCTTCGACTCATCATACTGGGCAGGATTTGGCCATGAAAACTGAGGCCCCATGCAACCTGTGCAGCTGGTCATGGGCTGCAGGTACCCAGCTGTGCCAAGGCACCCTGTCTGGGGGAGTAGCACCTGCTCCAGCAGCCATGGCAAGGCAGGTTCAAGCTCTCCTGCCTGAGTGCTGCTCATTCCTGCTAGGAGAGGCATGTGAGGGAGGGAAGGATCAACTGAAAAGTCACTGGGGCATGAACCGGTGATGGCGCTCTGGGAGCCTGTCTAGCCTTTGCGGGGACTTTTCCTCAGCAGAGGTAGTAGGGCTAAAGTGAGAGGGAAGGGCTTACAGGTTGGGTTGGATTGTGGCTCCATCAAACTGGAGAGAAACTGCAGCACTGGGCAGCAAGTAAAGATGCTTTTTGCTTTGCTGCCTGGTTTCTCATTACACGGTTGCTGGAGGGAGTAGGGAGACGCCAAGGTAATGGCAGTGGAAAGGGCTGGCAGTTGGTGCATGGGCAAAGGTGGACTTGATTGCATTTCACACCTCCAGGTTAGCCATTATCCGGATGACAGCACTGGGGCTGTCCCTGTCCTAGCAGCTTCAGGAGTGTTTCCTGGATGGAGTTATGGGGTGTGTGGCCACCCAAAAAGAGCTTGCAATGGAGGCAGGGAAAGCTGCCAGGGGCAGCCTTATGCTTGTGGTGTGAGTTGCGCAGGAGCGGGTATTTTCCGAGGAGCATGAGTGTTTTTCCACAAAAGGTATCAGGTCTCCCCAGTATCAGATATCGCCCCGCTGACAAAATCTCGCTCTCTCTTTGCTTTTCAGAGCATCTCACCCCTTTCTTTAGACTGAATGTGGAGGAAAAACAGGGTTTGTCACCTGTGCAACCAAGCAGCCCCTTCTTGGGGGGGTTGGCTTTGGCTTGGCCTGCTCATTAGCCAGCGTTAGCCTAATTGGGGATGGGGGATTACGTAGGTGTCCTGAAGTCCCACATCAGTGCCTTCAATGGCAGTACTGGATGGCACATATCTGTCACCTTGGCAATGAGCTGCTGGCACTACCCAAGTCCTGGGGACACCAGCAAACAGGAGATGCATGTAAAAAAAGAGGAAAATGGGGGGGAAAAAAGGGAAGGGAGCAGGATCGTTGGTCTTTTGTCAGTTGGGGATCTGACTGATGATGCTGCTGCACCAGAGGCATGACTTCAGCAGTGAAGGTGATGCTGTGGTCATGTTGGGGAGGCCCAGTAAACACCTGTTGGCCACTGGATAAAAAAAAAATCAGGGTGAAAAGGTATGGGTGGCAAAACACTGCAGATTGGCAGCATGGTGTCGCAACCTGGTGCCATCCCTCTGCTCCTACTTTAATACAGAACAAAGCCCCCACAGTATGCCAAAGGGATCATTGCTACTGGAAAAGCTCGTCCTGGTTCTCATCACTTGCTGGTTTGAGACCAGTTTGTGCCCAGGGCTGCTGCCTCTCTTGTTGAGAGCCCAGGAGGGCTTTTGTCAGCCTTGCTGGTCTCTGCCAGCACAGGCTGAGCAATACTATGAGCATCAACATTCAAGCAGGGCGGATGCCCCCCACAGCCTATCCAGACCTTGCAACTTCTTGGCTTTTCTTGCTGCTGGTCCCTGTCCTCCCACTGCTCAGTAGAGCCTGCGACTTGCAAGCACGATGCATTTCTAGCAGCAAGGATTCGAGCTATGTGCTAGTAAAAATTCGGTAGCAAGGGTGTCTTTATTGCTGGCAGGACTGTAGCGGGGCCTCGGGGGAGCTGGGCTAATTTCCTGGCTGCGCTGCAGACTTCCCCTGTGACCTTGGGCGAGTCATTTAATCTATCCTGGGCTTCAGCTCCATCTCTGAGCATCCCGGGAGGGTGAGGTAATATTCATTAACTGATGTTATTCTCGAGTTGCTCAGATGCTATGGTGATGATAGCTGGATGTGAAATCCAGCATCTTGGTTGAATGTTAGCAAAGAGAGGGGATGCTCTGCTTGAGATTAGGGTTGCCACACACTGTCTGCTATTTTGACACACTTATCCTCTTCATTTTGAGCTGACCTGTCTGGTCACCAGTGTTATTTGGCTGTATGTATACCGCGAGGCTCATCATTGAGGGACTATAATACCTTGAACAATCCATGGGTTTTGTCCCATCCAGTGGGGCAATAACAGCCTTGTTTTACACTTACAGAAGCTGACACAGAGGTAAAACTGGTTGCTGGAGTGGAGCCAGGGGAAATCTTTGGGCTAGTTAGCAAATATCCATGGAGTTTCTTTTTTAGTGCTCTGCACTGTCTGATACTGCCTTGGTCCTCCTTGGTGATGCTGCAAGTGTGTTTCCCATGGTACTGCATTGTTCCTGAGGGATGTCTTCTCGGTCCCAACTCCTCAGCAAACAGGGCTTGTGCAATCAGCCCCTTGATTGTCGGAGCCTCGCATGCCCAGGACAAAGGCTGTTGTTCCCAGCTTTCCTCAAAAGCGGCTCTAGGACAGGTTGAAACTTCACTTGTTTCTGCTTTGGAGGGACGTGTTTTCAGGTATGGCCTGAAAACCTGTCATCAGAAGAGGAAAAAAAACACCCTACTGATAATAATTTGAATGAATTCTCATGTAAAGGGGGCGAAAAAATAAAAAAATCACGCTGTTGAAAGAGCAGAAGGAACAAAAGCCTTTTAGACGTAGGTTGAAGTGGGATTTTCCAATGGAAAAACTGCTTCAATGCAAACCTTGTCTGACCGAGCGGCTGCCCGGCAGGCCGAGTGCCGGGAGCCGGCCTCACACCAGCGGCAGTCGCAGTGCTGCCGGTCCTTCCCTGCAGCATCTCCACATGTCCGGGCATCAAACCCCCAGCATGCTGTGGGCGGGGGGCATTGCCTGGGGGAGGTGGCAGAGAGGGGTCTGTCTCGCAGTGTTAATGCTGTGCCTCTGTCCCCAGGTGCAGAGGATGTGTGCGGCGAGGCGGATGCTGCTGCTGCTGCTGGCTTTCCTGGCCTACGCACTGGATTCAGCGGCTGCGTACGGCACGGCGGAGACCCTCTGCGGTGGGGAGCTGGTGGACACGCTGCAGTTCGTCTGCGGGGACAGGGGCTTCTATTTCAGTAAGTGCTGGGCAGCTGCCAGCAGCAGGCAGGATGCTGCCCCCATCCCACACCCTGTTTAAGTGGAACCAGGCCAAGAGGGAAAGGAGGGATTTCCCAGCCTGGTGCTTTTCACGATTTCCTTATACATGGCAGTAGGCCAGGAGAAGAGCAAGAAAATGGACATAAACAGGGTGACATAAACCCACCTCATGTCAATTTTGGGCACGGTCTTGTACCATGGGGAAACTGGGTCCCACATATGCTCGGGGAAGTTGAATATCACTGGGGAACCTTATGTGGCTGGCTCACCGGTCATGTGGGCAAGTCATTACAATAGCAAGGATGTCTGCAGCCAGCTCTCTGCTGAGCTTGGGTCCTGGCTTATTCTGAAACATTGCTGCCTAAGTGCTGCATCTGACAGCAGGCAGGGAGCTGAGCACTCATTCTTGGGCAGGCTTTGCTTTGGTACAGCAGCACCTTCTATGCTGCTCTCAAAACGCACTTCATGACCTCCTAACTACCTGATGGTAAACTTGTTGCTGAAGAGTGATGTCTTATCCTTTTGCAGTGCAGCTAGTGCAGAAAAAAAAAAGATGGCTTCAGGCCAGTTGGCTGCGGCGGGCTTTCCACCAGGATGCTTTGGGTGTTTGGACCATTGGCATTAGCATTACAATGGCTTAGCTGGTAAACAGGAAGGATGAGGAGTAAACCAGTAGCAATGGATGCTGAGTGATCTATGGGCAAAGGTACCTCGAGTGTGATACCTTGTTTTGGTGGTTCAGTCCTCTGCTCTGCTCGGGAGAGGGAAGACCCTGTGTTTTGCTCCCCACTGAGGACTGAACCACAGACTGACTACAGGAAAGATGCAAAGCCAAATGGGGGGGAAGAGGATACCAGCTGCACATGGTGCCATGTATTTGGCAGTCTTGCCTCTGCCTTGTAAAAAGATGTTAAAAAGTCACTTTCAAGTAATGGGGTGGGTTTTTTTGAGTACTGGAGTTGAGAGCCAGCCTCTCTCTTATTCCAGTCTGCCTATGCAGGGAACAGGTTGCTGCAAAGTTGGAAGATGACTCTGGATGTCCCTTTGCAACGTGGGTGCTTTGCCAGACTTGACTGGTGCTGCCTGCTGAGGTTGGGCAGGGAGAGGTGCAGGGATCCCACAGCCAGCCACAGCGGAGTTCAGGCTGTGTAATTCCTGGCAGGTGGTTGGACTGCAGATGGCTTTGGAACTAGCTGGGGCAATCACCCTGCCCCATCATGACTTAGCAGAAAGGTGTTTTCATGGCTCCCTGGCTGTTGTGGGCAGGCAGCACTTTTGGGGTGCTCTGGATGCATTTCCCTCTTCTGACTGATCCAAGTGGTGGGGGTTTGCATATCAGCTGCCCTTCCTCTTCCAACTTTCCTCTGCCAATGAGCCCTGTGCTGGCACTCAGCCAGGGTGGCAGCTCTGGGTCTGGCCTTACCGGCACAGCGAGGAGGCAAGCTCCTCTCCCGCTCTCTTAGCTCTTCCTCTCCCTCTAGATATAGAGGAGTATCCGTCTTCCTCCCATGGTTTCTTTTCCCTCCTCCCCCTCTCTGGGGATGAAAGGGAACGGGGCTTTTGTTTTACGGTCAAACTGACCTCCTTTCACCTCAAATAACCCAGCTGCCCAGGCCAAAATAAAACCACTTTTGAAGGGAGACAAGTCTCTTGGTGCCAAGTGGCCATTCTGGTGCTTGCAAGGGGATTCTTGCTTTTTTTTTTTGGTCCTCTCCTGTCTCTCCCCCATTCACCTTTATGAATATTTCTAGAGAGCCCAGGTGCTGGGGATAAAGCAAAGTTCCCCCAGTCCAATATTTTAACCCCTTCAGCATCTGACCAGCTTGTGCCATGCAGGGCTGAAGACATTTGGGCAATACCTCTACTTGATGAAGGGTTTTGTACATCCCCTTTTCATTTAATTTTTCACCTTCTACCTCCATCAGTTGGCCTCATAAGTGATTAATTCTCCTGATCACATTCATCTTAACTCCTAAACCCACGTGTCACTGTGTAGATGTGATAGGGCACAGTTTTGTTTCACAATTGTGGGGTTTACATCTTAAAGCTGAGCACCTCACAGCATGGGATGTATGATCTGATGAGCAGCCTGTGCTAATGCAGTCATTCATATGGGAAGTAAATGACTTGCGCAGCCTTGTCCCAGGGGACAAGGATCCTGCTTGCTGAACAAGGGTTGTTGAAGCATCTGACTGGTAATGTTGGAAAAAAACAAAAAATGGTATGAAAATCCGTTAGTGGATTTTTTGTTGCAGCACTTATTTAAGTACTTCTGATGCTCTGCATTCATAAAAATGAGCACTTTGCTAGCAAAGCTAGCTCTGAAATACAACACTCTTTGCACGGATGCAAGGGGATGCAGTGTACTGACAGTGTTTCATCCCCCAGGCATCTGAAGCTGGGGAAATATGCAACCTAGACTGAGCAGGGTGCACCCCTGATAACTGGAATGCCTGTCTGTCCACTGGCATGAGGAGCGAGTCCCAGCCCTCAGGTGCCCTGGGAAGCATTGTGGCGTGCAGGTGCTTGAGGCTGAGGATGTTAAAGCTGCCTCCAAGAGTTGGGGCTGCAAAAGAGCTGCACTAACAGGGGCAGGAGCCAGCACACTTTGTTCTCCTCTAGTGATGCCTCATCTCAGTGACTTTTAAGGCTTTTGGGTTGTCCTGCAGCTGCTGTCAAGGTGGTGGCTTCCTGCTGTGGCTCTGTGGCAGGGTTGGAACCACTCTCCCTGCTCCCCAGCACTCACCCAGGGACAGCGGCACAGCCCATGGAGGAATTCTGAGTGCAGCCCAGAATGAAAATGCAGGGTAGATTGAGAGGAAGCCTCGGCTGTGAAGTTGCTGTCATGCAGTGCTAGCACGGAGGGAGAAGGGGCTGTAGGGGGAGAGGCAGCCGACTTCTCTGTAAACAACAGCTCCTGTTTCCTCCTTTCCAACAGCTGATAAGAATTTAGCTCTTTGCAGCCGCTTGTGCTGACGGGGCACATTCTTGCGCACCCGCCGCTCCTCCGAATAATACTAGGAAAAAGCAGGGGGGAAAGTGCGGTGCCGGGGTGGGGGAGGGCCAGGCTGGGGGCACTGGGACGGGGCCCGGTGCTGCACAAAGGCCCCCTTGTTGCTCCCAACATTCCTGCGACAGGGGCACGGGGACTGTTTACACCCAAAGTCCCCTTCCACTCGGCTGACCGCCTGATTGACCGGAGGAAAGGGGACCCAGCCAGGGTGGCACCAGCACAGTGCACCCCTCCCCGCAGCATCTGTCCCACCCTGGTGAGAGTGGGGAGCCCAGAGCAGTGGGGTGTTGATGCTAGGGAACGGACCCTCCTGTCCCCCGTGGCCATGGCAGTTTCACTGCCTCTGGCACAGTGGCATAGCTGAGCTGCAGGTATGTGGTCTCTCTGGGTTTGGCTTTGTACTTTTTCTGAGATGCCCAGCCCTCCCTGTTGGGATAGCCCACTGCTACGTTGCAATAACCCCAGGCAGCAGAAGGGCTTTGCACTACTGGGCTTTGCATCACTGGACTTTGGGCTCATACCCTCAGCAGTGCTGTAGGAAGTTTTGGTGAAGCACAGTTTTGGGAAAAAGAGCCTAGCCATTCATTGAAGGCCCAGAGGAAGCGTGTTTCCTCAGGAGGAAGTGGTCATTGCTGCGATGGGAAGTGGCTCGCGTGCCCAAGCGGTGCCGCAACCCGCTGCCCACACAATTCTCCCCTGCGGGTAAGAGACAGAGTGGCAAAACCTCCCTTGGGTTTGGCAGTGGTAGTAAAGTGAGATGCCACCCATGAGCAAAAGCCAGGAAATTCAACCTTTAGTCCCTGTGTAAATTGTTACGGAACAAACACTTTTCCCAATCCAGGTCAGCAGCAATATTGCTGTTAGCCAGCAATGTCCTGGTGTTTCTTCCCTGGGTTGTTGTCTCCAGGTACTTTCTGTGACTACATCCTTGTTTGCTATGTTTGCTTATTTTTTTTCCTAAAGTAACTCTCCCACAGAGGATTGTATTGGCATTTGGCAAGATCCGTATGGACAATTATGTAATGGGAAATGTGTCCTATCAGACAGTCGTGGTGGAGCTGGTAGTGGTGCCAGCAAGGGGAAGGGCGTGCAGCAGCTTTATGGAAGAGAGAAAGGGCAGCACATTTGGGGCTGGGGGCCACACTTGTGCCCACTGGCTTGGCAGGCGCAGTAGTCAGGGAGGAAAAGGCCATAGCAGTGCAGTTGGTCCCTGCTGGGAGCTCACCCTCATGGTGCCACACCTGGGCATTTGCTAACACACGGTGACATGATCTTCTCATGCATACCCATGCCACAGATTGCCCTGGGTGGTGTGGCGGTGAATACAGTCCCGCTTTCCTCATTGCTTTTTTTCCTCCTCTCTTCTTTCCAAACAAACACATAGCTGCAAGTGGGAAACTTCTGTTTTTGAGAGGAGACATGTAACCTTTCAAAACCTCAACTTCTCCTCAAATCGTGTGTCATCACTTGTGCAACCTTCTGTTCAGCGGGAGTGTGAATGCAGCCCTCTGGGGACGTGCTAGCAAGGGGGGGTGACTTGAATTTTTTTCTCTTTCCCTTCCAAACTCTCCTTCTGCCCATGCTCACGATGCCTTTCTGGAGCAGCCTAATGCTTCAGCAACCTGCCATGCCTACAAGTTGTGCACTGGGATTGATAGATGCTGAGCAGGGGCCGTAAGCAGTGCAGGGTGTTGGTGCAGTGCAACCTCTTCCATGGACCTCACTGGACCTTGCATGCATAGAGGAGAATGCAGCTGGCCCCAAGCTGGCTCCTCTCCCCTGCCTTCTTTGGGCATCACCACCCAGGTTGCCTACACTGGCATTGCTTGTGCAGCTGCGGGCACCCAACACACCTGCCCTGCCTCTACAGAGAGGTCCCAGTCCAGTGTGCTTTTTGGACACAAGTATTTATATAGAGAAAACTAAACTACTAACAGTGTTCCCTTTGCTGAACCTTTACCAAGAGTGAACCATCCTTCTCACCTTCCTATGGGGCTGGTTTAAGGTTGTGCCTGTAATTTTTCTAGAGAAAAAGAAAAAGAAAAAATACAGATGGTTGCACTGGGGGGACAAACATGGAAAATAGAGTGTTTAAAATGACTCCCAAAGGTGGGTCTCATGGTATGAGTCAGCTGCCCCATCACCCTGGTGCCATGTTTGTTATTGTGACCTCTGAGCATGGTGGCAATTCACCAGCATAGAGCAGAGGGCTCCATTATATGGGGTCACAACCAATTTTAGCAGAGGGTGGGTGCCCTGCTGCCAGGGCTTTTCCAGAGTCAGCAGTGAGGCATGGTCATGGGGTTTTGCATGTCAGCATTGCACACACAGGGCTGCGTTGTGCATGGAGGGTTGTGTTGTATATGCATGTCTGCGTTGCACACACGGGGCTGCATTGAATGGACAGGGCTGCATCCCACATGCATATCTGCATTGCACATCTGGGGCTGCTTGTCGTATGTGGGGTTGCACAGTATGCATAGATAACTCCTGTGCTTTGCACTTTGCCCCGAGGCACTTTGGGTGGGCACCGAGGGTGGGGTACACCCCAGGGAAAGTGGTCAGCTCCTTCTAAGCCAGGATCCTTAAATCTTCACCGAGGCCTAATACTTGAGTGCCTGCTTCCTCTGGAGTACAAGCAGGGGCATCATGGGTCATGCACAGGGCCAATATGGACCATTTTGTGTGTTCCTGCAGGCCAGCTGAGGTGTGGAGGCTTGGCATGGCTTGGTGAGCACTGATAGGCATTGCACTTACACAACTTGCTCTCTTAAATTCTCCTGGTTTCCAAGCCCCACTGGTGCTTGCCTCTGCTTCCCTCGCTCGGAGCACCTTGTGCTGGGAAGAGGTAGTGTGTAGAACCCTGGCTGTAGACCCTACAACAGCACAAAAGCAAAATATGCTGTGTGCAAAACCATGAAAAAAATAGTTTTGTTTACATTTTGGAAGTCACAATTCCCAAGCAAATTTGCTTTGCATCAGAAATCCAAATTTACTCATCTCTTTTATTTCAAGAGAGGGAGGAAAACAGTGAAAGTGATGTAAGCTTTTCCTTTGGAGTGCTTTGGTCATCGTGAAGCTGTTATATGAAATGCACTTGGTCGTTGCTGCACCAGATATGGGCTTTTGCATCCTTCTGCAGGCAGAAATGGGAGAGGAACACTTATTAAAAGATTAAGTTTAATAGCTATTCTTGGCGGGTGTGGGAGCCTGTATTCTTTCTGCAGCTGTCTCAGAGCTGTCCCATCTGGTAAAATTTAGCCGCCTTGGTTCGCTTCACCTGCCTGAGTGTTGACCCGACAGAAGGAGGTTGGCAACTGCAATGCTATGCTGCTTCTTTCTAATAAAATCCACTTGCCAGGATCAACATCTAAGACAGTCGCAGTAATCAGCACAGAGCTGGCGGTCAGGCTGGGCTTGAGCTTCCTTGCCTTAGCTGCGCTCAAAAAGTCCACCCATGCCAGAGATATAGGAGGGAGATAAATCCCCATCATTCAAAGTACCTTTAAACTACAACTGGAGGCATGTGGGGAGCCTGTTGGCATCAATAACATTTGTCTGGGAAAGTCTTAACATGAAACTTGGCTGGTTTGAGGGTGCGTGTCAGCTGGTTTGGGAGAAGCGCTGCTATTTTCGAAGCATGTAGAACCCACCAGTCTCTGGTGGCTGGTGGAGGGATGCTTGCAAGGGGATAGGTGCTATGAGGTAGGGAGAGGGTCCTGTCCAGGTTGGTGGATAACACAAGGGTCTCTGCTGTTGCAGGTAGACCGGTGGGACGAAATAACCGGCGGATCAATCGGGGGATTGTGGAGGAGTGCTGCTTTCGGAGCTGTGACCTGGCTCTGCTGGAAACATACTGCGCCAAGTCCGTCAAGTCGGAGCGTGACCTCTCCGCCACCTCCCTGTCAGGCCTGCCAGCCCTCGGCAAGGTAGGGAGGCTGTGCCGGGATGATGACCCTTCTCTGAAATAAATAGCGAGAGAAAAGATCGGAAGACCGTGAGTGGGAGAGGACAAATCCCAGCTGCAAGCTCTGTTGCTTCTGCAGAGCCTTTGGGAGACAGCCACCATTGGCAAGTCATGCCAAACAGCCTGCCAAAAGACAGCTTTTATTAAAGTGGGGGACCAGAGGTGGGCTAGGTCACAGTCATAGAACGGTTTGGGTTGGAAGTGACCTTTAAAGGTCATCTAGTGCAACTGCCCTGCAATAAGCAGTGACATCTTCAACTAGATCAGGTTGCTCAGAGCCCCGTCCAACCTGACCATTACTGTTTCCTGGGATGGGGTAATGTTTCCATGGGATGGATGGAAGTCCAAGAGGGGAACCACCCTCTGGAGTGCAAGCAGGCTTAAGCAGAGGCTAATATTGCTGTCCCTCTCCTTGCAGGAGAGCTTCCAGAAGCCCTCGCACGCCAAATACTCCAAGTATGACGTGTGGCAGAAGAAGAGCTCCCAGCGGCTGCAGCGGGAAGTGCCCAGCATCCTGCGGGCTCGCCAGTACCGGTGGCAGGCTGAGGGGCTGCAAGCGGCTGAGGAAGCCAAGGTGCTGCATCGTCCCCTCATCTCCCTGCCCAGCCAGAGGCCTCCAGCGGTGCGAGCCTCCCCGGAAACGGCTGGCCCCCAGAAATGAACCCTGACCAGCTGTCTCGATTTTTGATCTCCTGGGGGAGGGCGGGAGGACTGGTGATTCCCGACCCCCAAGCCCCTCCGTCCCCGGGGCCGCTGAGCCAAGGAGCGGGGCGGCGGGGCACCCTCACGCCGCTCTGGCCCCAACCAAACAACTGACACAGCAAGGAGGGGATGGCGGCGGCAGCGGCGGTGGCGAGCAGCACCGCTCCCACGGCATCGTCCTTTTGGGGTGGGGGGGAGGGTTGTTTCGTTTCCCACACCTGTTTCATTCCCCTGCTTCCCCAGTATTTCCAAGCCTGTACTTGCAAAGGGACAGTTTGGCACTTGAACTTTTTGCTGCCGGGTGCTGCGTGACATCCCCGGTGCCAACACCAGAAGACAAAAGAAAGAGCAAGAGGGAAAAAGGATATGAAGTTAAAATTTTTTTAACCTTTTTTTTCTCGTGAAGAGTCCATTCCATGTCTTTCTTGACAATAAAGTGAAAAAAACAATAAAATGGGGAGAAATATTGAGGAATAAAATTTTTTTGCCTCATTCCCACCCCACTTTTTTCTTCTTTTTTTGTTCTTTTTTTTTCTTTTGGTTTTCTTATTTTTATAACTTTCTTTTGCACCTTTAAACAAAAAATGTACCTGAGAAGAAGTTCCGAGGAGCCCCCATCTGCGTTTTTGTGTGTGTGCTTCATTACAAGATTCCAAATCGACTTGCACCTTTTGAAATCACCGATGATGTGAGAAAGAGAGGAAGAGGAGAGAGAAAGCGAGAAAGAGAGAAGGAAAAGGAAAGGGGAAAGAAGAAAAAAAAGAAAAAAGTGAGCTGATGCTCACTTTAAATGGAGAAGGCGTCTGCATTGCACATTTGCCACGGATTTAGTTGATTTATATATATAATATATTATATAACTTTTTTGGCAAAAAAAGCACTATTTTTATGGGACATTTTGTGTAGTATCTGAAGAGGGATTGTAATGTTTAAAATGTGTTATGGTGCTAAAGTAAGTTGGAAGGGAAAAAACCCAGAAATAGCAAGGGAGGGTGGGGAGGGAAGACAAGATAGCGAATACTGAACTTGAAATTTTAGCTTTTCGTTTTAGGAAAAGTGTGATAAATGTGTTTCTTTTCTCTTCTGAAATATAGCTTGGTCATGACCATATGAGCTAGTTGGCTGTTACTCATGTACACAGATGCACGCACACACAGAAATACATCAACACGCATCCTTTTATAAAAAAAAGAAACAACAACAAAACAAAACAACGAAACCACCGCAATTTAGAGCTAAAAGGGAACTGTTCTGGAGACAAATTATTTTGAATGGTGAAGGTGTTGCCAGTTACAACTCAAGGCCCTGCTTCTGCACGGACCCTTGGCAGAGCTTGGCTTCCTGAGCCACGGGGAACCTGCCGCTTCTTCCCCACCCTCACAGCTTGCTCGCGCGCCGATGCTCCAGCGAGTGGGCAGGCGGGCAGCCCTCGGCACCAGGCCCCTGCAGAAGCAGCAGCAGTTCCGCGCCCTGCCATCTCCTTTTCCTTCTTTTGTCCTTTGCGTCCTTCTCGCCAGACCCTCCTCTCCCTGCCCCACGCCTCCCGCCTTCCTCCTCTCGCTCCCCTCCCAGGGGCTGTGCAGGAGCGGGGCTGCACCAGGGTGGCTGCAGGGCTGGGACCGCTGCTTGGGATGGGGGGGGGAAAGGCAAATCTCTGGCTTGAGGCTTGAGACTCGGGACTCAGTGAGTGTATGGGTTTGAGAGGTGGGCAGAGGGCTGTAAAATAGGTTGGGTTTAAAGTAATATATATTATCTGTCTAGGAACCGTAAAAAAGGGGGAATCAATTACATCTCCCTGATATACTCTCACTTGCTAATAAAATGGGGACACTCTGTTAACCAGTTCTGTACTTGCTTTGTCTTATATATCCATACATTTAAAACATAAAAAAAAGACTACTTGAATTGTATTCTATTTCGTGGTTTGAAGGGGAGGGCTAGGGGGAGTTTTGAGAGGGGGAGGATTTTAATGTATAATCCTTTTGTTTGTTATTACCTTGCAATGTTGAGCCATGAAGCCTTT
This sequence comes from Manacus vitellinus, assembly GCF_001715985.3. Taxonomy (NCBI): domain Eukaryota; kingdom Metazoa; phylum Chordata; class Aves; order Passeriformes; family Pipridae; genus Manacus; species Manacus vitellinus. The sequence goes on along the minus strand of NW_021940291.1, from coordinate 1,245,578 downwards.
GTTTAAAAAAAATGGCACTGCAATACACAACAAAGAAAATCCTTTATTTATTTTATTAAATATATATGGAAAAGAATGAAAATCAGTCCAAATTAAGAAAGGGGGGGGGGAAGGGAAGTGGGTGGGGTGGGAAGGCAAAATTTAAACAGAGCAATTGCAATTTTTTTTTTCCTTTTCATGTGTCTTTTTTTAAAAGAAACTTAGTTTTTATTTTTTAAAAAGAGAAGTAAAAGCTTTCCTGGATGCTTTGTACCAAAAAAGAAAAAAATTAAAAAAAAAAAAAAAAAAAAAAAAAAAAAAGAAAATCTGTTAAGCAAATAAATATCCATCCAGAATATGAAGCCTGACTTTTACTTTTCATTTATTTTTGCTCCTGGGGTGAGAGTTGGGTGGGAAGAAGGCCACGCCAAGCACCACTCCTTGTGGAGAAACAGAGTGCATTGCAGCTCCTCTTTTGGAGCTCAAAAAACTGCAAGAGGGGGTAAAGTGCTCTTAAACACAACCATGAAACCTCAGTCTTGTGGCAGATACCCCCTGAAACCACCAAGGTAAATATATGCCCAGTGATTCTTGGTCAGATTTGGGGATGTTTCCCAGCAGCTGTTGTGATTTGCTCAGCTTCTACCAGTTTGGGCTGTTCCCAGAGACTTGAGAGCTGGATGGGAATTGAGAGGGTAAAAAGGAGAAAAAAATGTCTTATTTAGGTTAGGTTTCCTAATAGGTATTCCTTGTGTGGTTTCTCAGGGTAGAAAAAAAACTTCTCTTAAGTTTTTTGGAATACTAAATAACTGCTTTTCATCACATATTACCATCATGCACCACTGTAAATGGGAGGTAAAATACTGCAGTTCCAATTTGGCAGTAGAGTAACTGGGGTTAAAACAGTGCCTAAGCATCCCTAATCTCCCAAATCTGTGCAGCTCCACTGCCATGGCAAAGACCTTTATCTTGCTGTGGGGTAAGGACTTCACCAAGCCCAACCTCCTGCCCCAGATGACTTGGGCTGGAAAAGATTTTCCACCTCAAAGTGGCATTGCTGATTTAGGCCTTTAAAAATACATGTTCTAAAACAGTTTCTTTTAAAATTTTGCAACAAGCAAAAAAAAATTATTATTTTTTCACAGAAAGTTTTTTCTCTTGGGATTTTTGTGGTTGGTCAGGAGGGGGGTTGTACAGATGCAGGGCTGGCTGTTTCCTCTGGACATGTACTTTACAGCAGGTCAAAAAAGGATGTGTCTGCCTTCCTGTACCTGTCCCAAGACTTGCCACAGACCTCTGGTTTTCTTTGCATTAAAAGATGTCCCTATGAAGGGTGAGGACTGACTTCACTGTGGCTTCTGGTTGTCACTGCTGGAAATTTTGCCTTTGGGAGCTTTGGTCCTTTTCTGTTCTTTGCTGCGTAAGCTACTGTCAAGGAGGCATTTAGAGACAATTAAAAAGCAAGAAAAACTTCAGTCAATACAGCAATGCTGGAAGCACCATGAGGGTGATGATGATGCTTCCAAGTATGGCTATTCTTAAACCCTCTTTTCTGCCTTATCCTGTCAGGGGCCACCACGGGGCCAGACCAGACCAGCTCATTTTTTTGGAGATAAATTAGGAGACTTTTCAAAATGTGCCGACTTTCCTTTTGGCTTGTCCAGGACTGCCTTTGCTTGCAAGGAGAGACACAAGCTGCCTCTGAGCATGATCCTGGTCAGAGGGTGGGAGTCTGGATGAAACTGGACCTTTGCTTTGTCTCAAATGTCTTTTGTTGCCTGCAAAGCCTCTTTGCAGGTTGGCAGACAAATCGTGGGCTTAACTTGGAAATCTCAGACTGCGGGCTTGAGAACAAACCAAAGATGCCATGTTTTCTCTGGTGGATGGGCAGAATTGACTCTGATTTTTGTACTGATGCCTTTATACACAGGTGCAGTTCCAAGTGGTTAGCTGTTGGATTTCAGAAGCATGGGAGGCTGCAGCAGCGACAGGCAGTGATCCCTGGGGAAGGAAAACTGGCAGATCTGGGCTCCCAACACATCTCCATGACCAGCCCAGCTGGTCCAGGGACCTCCACCCACTGCTCTACTGACATGCAAGAGGGTGGGGAGGCAAAGAATGGTTTCAGCAGAGAAGTCCTAAATGCTTCCTAGAGGCCCAGGAACAACTGGGAAAGTTGATGCCACATCCTAGTCCAGCACCAGCTCTGGCCCCTGAGTCTCACCATTATCATGTAACTCTGCGGGCAGCAAAGGGCAAATGTTTTTTGCATAAAGCATCTCTTTAGAGGGCATTTTCTCAGGTGATAAACGTGGGGATACCAGGAAAGAGGGAAGGTCTAATTTGCTGTACAGAAATGGCCACAGTGTTTGCAAGGTATGTAAATCAGTGTAGCTGGCTTTGTCTGGATAGGGGGAGACACAAGTGGAAAAAACACCACCAGGTAACACATACTTTTCCCTTTTTCACCTCATTTTACATTATTTCTTAGCTTTTTTTTTTTTTCCTTTTAATCCAGAATGCAGCTGAGCTGTTACCTAGCTTTCAGTGAGTCATACTAGTGCCCATCAGGATGGACTGAGTCTCCAGACTGGTTCTGCTACCTCTGCATCTCATAGCAGCTTCATCCCTTTAATCATGCCTGCTCTCAAAAGTCTTTCAGTGATGTACCTCACTGCACTAAATGAAGGACCTAGCTGCAGCAGATGAAGGGAAGAACCATGTTTGTTGTTTTTGTAAAATACACCTGTTTTTGTTGTTGCAGTACATACTGTCCACTGATGATTTATGTGGCTTTGGGGAGACCTGGGAAAGGTACTGCTGTATCGTGGATTATTTCGCTTGTGTGCATTCTGCAGTAGGCAAGACTCAGATGCTTTCTGCGCCTTTTGTAGTTCTCATTCGTAATGCAGCATCAATGAAGCAAAGCACTTATAACAACCTTCTAGAAGGCAGCTGGTATCTTTTCCCCCTCCACTTTATTTATTTTCTGAGGAGCAGATGAGTCATAAAACACCCCGAGGCTGGGGTAGCACAGCAATTCCACAGCTCCCGGTGTAGGCAAGGGGGGAACCCTGGTTTGCAAAGATAAATAGACCTCATGTCCCAGGAGGGGTCTGTCATAGCCACCAAGGTGCCAGGGTTGGCTCTCTCCCCCTCAGGTTGCTGAAGGATGCTCTAAGTGTCAGCAGGCAGCATGCACTGGCAGACATGACTTCAACCTACTGGAAAGGCACAGGTCCTCACAGGAATCTTGGCCTGCTTCGCTGCTGCGCTCCCAGCTGTGCATGGCCCAAGGAATGCACTTGCTCATTAAAATCATGTCAGCGTTTGCAGAGAGCCCTGAGAGAGCCTCTTTCCCTGCCGCCTTCTTGTAACTGCCAAAGGGGACTGAAAGCTGAGGTTTCCAATCTGTCAGGCTCTGGCTCAGAGACCAGCAATAGCCTGAAGGCAGGAAATTTCTGAACTGGGGTGTTCTTTGACTTGGGCAGCATGGGAGGTCACACTTGACACACAAAATGGGCTGTTCTAGTCTTAATCTGGCTGCCTGCAGTTCTGGGTTTGGATTTCCAGGACAGGTACAGCATGCCTGATCAGAGGTGAGGACCATGGTAGAGCATCCATCTCCAAGTGTGTTCTCCAAAGAGCAACACAGCGAGCAGCACTGACTGGAAAGAATAAAGCTTATAACAGTCCTGGATGGAGAAAAGACACTATTCAAGTATCTGAGTAATTCACGGGTAGAACAGCAGAGACAAGTGCAGAACTTCCAACCATAATATACCTGTTTCACTTTTCAAAATTACTAGAAATAAATTCAGCTCATACTGAATTTTCAATGCTCTCGCATCTATTTCTTGAACATGTTTGTGCTTTTTGTTGGTCAGCTTTAGAAAGAGCATAGCTCACAATTTTAAGACAGTGAGGTGAAATAATACCAATGTTTACAATATAAAACAATGTATTTGCATACTTTTCCATGGGAGAAGTACTGGCACAGTCTCTTTGCCTCCCTGTCCTCCCACCAGCTTGTTTAGATGAAGGCTGTGCTCCTTCTGTACAAGACCACATCCTTCAGCTGTGTCAGACTTGAAAGGAACTGATTTAGGAAGTCAGTCAAAAGCCCAGGAGTTTATTATAAAGCTTTTTATTGCAAACAAACACCAAAAAAAATATTTATTAATAGCAATCTTTCCCCAGATCATTCAAGTTTCTTGTTTCACTGCCTCTACTGGCAGGCCAGTGGTGACTTATCACTTCTGGTGGCTAAAAACCACCTCCTAAGTATCAGACAAAGACACCTATGACCATGCCTATTCCAATGACAGCCCTGTCTTTTGTCTTCTCTCCCTGGATGGAGGGACCAACTCCTTCATTTCACCAAGGTGACAGCATTTGGGGCACAATTTTCTTAAGCTCCATGTGAGGAGCACAGAGACTTATGAGTTTACTCCTCCAACTTGTAGGACAGATTATTTCCTTATGATTCCCTCTCATTGAAAAAAACTTACCAGGAACTGGAATTTTGTGTACTTGGTTTTCCTGTCTCAAGCCAGAAGGGCACACTGATAATGGTAATCTTTGTTTTCTTCATGGCTGGAGCATAGCTGAAAAGGGAGGGAGGCAATTAAGAGAATATTAAGATTTCATCTTCCAAGATGTTGTTGCTTCTGTTCCTCCTCCCTCTCTCCTCTGTTCCCCATGCGTAGCAGAGAAAGTGGCAGGAGCACTATTTCTCAAGGCCTACACTGACGTCAATACACAGAGTATTTATTTATGAAATCGAATCAAACAGTGGGGGAGAGAGGAGTGGAGGAAGATGGACGCGTGGAGCTTGCAGTTGCCAAGTCATAATAGAGCAGCAATCTTCCCGTATTTTTCTATCTTCTTTCTGGAGAAGGGATGAGATACCCAAAGCTTCGGAGGCCCAGGAAAAGCAAGACAGAAGAGAGAAACAGTGCTCAGCTTAGAATTGAGAGCAGAGGAAATGTATGGTGAGGAGAGAACCATTAAAAGGTAAATAGCCCATTTCTGGTGCTGAGACATTCAGGTGCAGTCCTTATGCAGTGAGGACAGCAGTGCTTTCAGGCAGGCTCTGACCAGGCTCTAGCAGCCCTTTCCTCTCAACCTTTTTAGTCTTTATGTAGAAAATTCAGAGGGAATTTCCAGCCCAATAAATAAGAATGCCCCATCCTCGTTCACTGTTTCAGGCTCAGTCAGCAAATGGCTGCCTGGGGAACCCAGCACTGAAGTTAACATGAAGATTAAGTTGTTTTCTGCAGTGAATGAGAAATGGTTTTCCAGAGTATAAATTTTTTCCATTGATATTACCTTGTGTAGGAGCCATAGAAAGACAAATCTCAGGAAGGGAGAGTAGTTTCTTTTCTTTCCCAAGGAGGATACAGACACCAGTGCAGAGCATCCACAACGGGGAGGAAAGGCAAAGGAGCAGAGATGACCATGACATCATGATGCCTTCAGCTTCAACTCTGGCAACTATTGGGAGAAAGTGCTTTTGGGCATCTCTCACCATCCTGGAAGTTATGCATGGAAATGCAGATGAAAGTAGAGGAGAATGGCTTTTGTTTTCTCTCACCTGCCTGCTAGCTGGTTAGCACAGGATAGAGCTGGGCAAGGGGAGGAGGCAAAGTGAGCATGAAAATCAAAATCCTGCTCTTTAACTCTTGGGGCTTCTCCAGGCTCACTACCAGAAAGCCTTCCCTGCACAGCTTCTCTCTCAGTCAGAGGAAAGCCTGCTGCATAGCATGAGGTGCAGATGAAGGAGCCCTGCAGGTCTCCAAGTTTATTGTTAAAGCCCCTGCCTTTCCTGGGATTCCCCTGCTGACTTCCCACTGCCACTGATGAAGAGGAGGTGATACCCTGGACCAATCTCTTACTTAAAGGGAGAGACCTTGCAAACAGTGTCAAGATGTGAGCCAGCCCCAATCTTACTGTTTTTCCAAAATAAGGGAAGAGAGACATGTTCTGGAGATCCGTTTACAAGTCAGACTATCTCCAGTTATATAATGGCACAAGTCTGGCTGCCAGCAAATTGTTGCTCTGAGCTGGGGAAGACAATTAGCTCGCCGCTCAGGGCGGCGGGGGTGCACAATGCCGGCTTTGTGCCACCCTGCCACCGGCTCCGGCATGTGCGGGAGAGCCTGGCTCACCCATCATCTTCAGAGGAAGAGGTAGCAGAGGGAAAGGAAAAACCTCTGCAAAGAGGCAGAGTCCGCACCTCGGTGGGTGCGCCCGCGCCAGGGCATGGATCGCTGCCGAGAGCTGGGGGCGCCGAGGATGGAGCCCGTCTGCGAGGGCTTTCCTGTCCCGGCAGTGAAGGGATGACGGTAAATCGGTCGTCGCGCTGCAGGGCAGAGACAGCTCTGAAAATGGGATGGGAACTTTCGGTGTTTGGCTTCCTGCGCTTCCTGGTGGGCTGATGGATTTAGGCTTTCGCTGAAAGTCCTGGCGCTGCCTGCAGAGCTGGTGGAAAAAATGTGGTATCTAGAGATGGGAAATACCTAACCCGCTCAGAAATGCACTCACTTAAAAGGAAAAGGTGGTTTCCGGGTGATCTTGCATTCCTGTCCTCGATGGATGTGGATGGAAGCAGGGCTTTGTAACATTCAGAGTCTTGTCTGCTGCAATGTAACCAGCAATGAATGATAGCTGGGTCCTGCTCAGAAACACACCTGGGCCAAAACAGGCTTCTAGTTGGGTTTTTCCACCAAAATTTCATGGCTGGCTAAGGAGGAAGGACCTGCCACTGCTGTCCCCTGGGCATGGTGGAGCAGGGACATGACATGGAGCTGCATGTGAAGGACATCTCTCAGCTCTCCTACATGCAACAGCAGCCCTGGTTTCAGCAGGCAATGATGCTTGGAGAGGAAAGATGGTCTAAAATAAAATAGTGTCGTCAACAGCCACAGATTAATTCAGTGAAATTGCTCATTGCTGCAAGGAGTTAGTGAGAGAAAAACACTGGGAAGAGAATGCTGCCTGTGTGAAGAATAAGGGTACACATAGCTGTGTTTCGCAGGGGAAGTGTTGATGAACAATACTAAACCCTCGTGCTTCGGAGGAGCTAAGTGATAGTAACCTGGGGGGCAGAGGAGACTTCTGTTAGCAGCTTGTTAGGTCACAGCTGCCCACTCTGAACAGTTTTACCTGATCCTCTACAGCATTTAATTAAATACACCACAGCCCTGAACCATTCAGGGCTTGCCTGGACAAAGGTGCCTAATAGACTTTGTTCTGTCAAGAGCATGGCAAGAATCCTCATGTTAGTGTCACTGATTGCAAAAGCTACGTGTAAATCTGCACTGTAGATAAACAGGTGCATCCTCTGCTTGCAAAGCTCCCTCAGTATTCATGAAGCACGCCTGCTCTACATGCCCATCATACAGTTTACTGGGTGTCCAACCTGTCCCTGGGGATGTTAGTAAAGCCCTAATGGCAACCATGTACTTGCCTAAGACACAATACTACTCTTAGTCCAGCCCAACAAAAACAGTTCCTTCTGGAAGTGACTCATATTTCTTCATCTTTCGAACCACTTCAAGCTATGTATCTTGCAGACTCTCTGACTACATTTACATAAAATGCATCCTTCCTTTCTTTCTATTCCTGGTTCCATGCAAGGGGTTATTTTAGATGGCATGCTCAGAGGTCACCATGACACACACACACACACACACACACAGAGCAGAGAACATACTATGCTTTCAGTAGGTACTTTGCAATGTTTATGCAGGTGGCAGGCTCTTGGTTTCCCTGGGCACTCACAATGGGTTTACATGCCAGCACAATGACAGAAAAGGATAAGTTGTTGGTCACTGCCAGAAACTCCATGGGTTTGTCTAAAAAGTGCAGCTTGTAGACATGAATAACCTTACAAGACCCCTGAAAGTGAAGCTGGGAGTATGGGTTACTGGCAAAACTGGGGAGGTGTAAAGAAAGATGGGATCATGGAAAGCTTCCAGGAATGGCTTGTGCATGTGTACAGCATGGTTAGAAACTGTTCCTCCCTGGGATTTGAGTGTAGGCTATTATTTATATTCCCGTAGCTCTGCCAATGCATAATGCTTGCAGCATTAGAGCTGGAACTCAAGCCCTGAGCAAGCTGGAGGCTTTAATTCACAACTACAAGTTGCAAAAGACCCTTTATAGTTCGAGGGCAAGTGAGGCTGGGCGATAAAATAGCCCAAGTCCTTCACAAGGTCCACCTTATGGCTTAGTGTCCCTACCAACTAAACCAGGTATCTTCAGGGTAGAAAAGAAATAGCTGGGAGGTATATGAAAGAGGTTTCTGAGCTTTTGAGTGTCATGGAAGCAGGGATGGGGCAAGCTTTGCTGTCTCTTCCTGTACAAAAGCAGACAGCATTTCATGAAACTAGTAGAAAACAGGCTCAAAAACAAGATGGCTCTTCATGCAACAGGTAGTAGATCTGTGAATCTTCTTACCAAAGGATGTTGTGGATATGAGAAGTTTACATGGATTCAAGGAGAGTTCACAGAAGAGAAATCCTCTGAGAGTTACTAAACACATAGAAACCATATCTGGCTCAGGAAGTTCCTGAGCTGAAAATAGTTGGAGGCTGGGGGTGCACTGAGGGGAAATACTGTATATGCTTGCCCTTGTTCTTACTCTCCCTAGGCTTCCAATCATGGGCTTTGTTGGGGTCCAGATATTAGGTTAGACAGACCTTTGGTCTGACCCAGTGGAGCTGTTTTTATGTCTTTATACACCTTCTTATTCAGGGTTTATCCTGTTCTTGCATGGCTACTTCCCAAAGCTCACCATCTTCAAGCATCCTGAGCCACTGCTCTCCACAGCTCAGGCACCGTGCACCCCCTTTTTCTGGCTGCATTTTGACTGAGCAGCTTAAGATCCTGACTGCTGGCAGACAAATGTGTTGAACAGCTTAAGGTTTGTGATGCCTACCATGTACATCGTCATGAAGTAGTCCATCACTCTCGGGGTTTGATGTTATCCAATGTTTGGCAGTAATATTCATGTCAGCCACCACTACCACTCTCACCTTGTTGTTGTTCTCTTTGTTTCCATCTCAGCAAGTGATTTCAAAACTATTGTGAACCCAACTGTTTTCAGTAAATTATAATTCTGCTCTGGTCACCAGTTTGCCCACTTGATATCGAGTTTGGCTGTGGAAATTGAGTCCTTATTGGCATCTGTGTTAAAAATTGCTGAAGCTGCCAAAACAGTGCATATCTCAAATGAACTGCTTTGGGACTTTATTCATCCTCCTTGGGATATGTTTTAAAGGCTTTATTTGTAGCGATAACAGCCAGAGCCTTTCTCACCCCTCTCTTCCCTGAAAAACAGTATTTGAAAGATCAGTCTTTGAATAACAACCAACTGTCCTTGTTAGCCTTCTCTTCACCTCTTCCCAGCTGCTATCCTGTCCTGGGTCTCTCACTCTGACTTTGAGAAACTGATGTAACCGAGCAATCAGAATGGTAGTGACACTTGAAGAGGAAATAGGAAAAAATTGGTCTGGAAAAAAAGGAAAAAAAGGAGAAAAGATGGATACCTGGAGTGCACTGACCCTGTTCCCTCTCCCAGACAGTTAAGAGGGAAGAGCATGCACAGCTACACCAAGAGCTGTCTTCTGAGATGAATACATCAGTTCAAGATTTTGGGGACTTCATAGCAAGCCATCTGTTGTGGAAACAAAAACACTAGCTCTGTCACAGTTCAAAACTTGCTGGGGTCATTGATGTCCAGTTATCAGCATGTTTGCAGTACTGCAGAGATTACCTAATGCAGAATGATGGCCTTAACTTTGCTATCCCCTTTGTCACACCAGCTGTGGATCCCCACTGAGGAAGCTTCAAAATTAGCCAAGCGCCACTCAGAGATCTCCAAAAATAGACTACTGTCGTGACAGGTGTAGCAGGATTTTTGCCTCAGGTGACATTTACATCATTAATACTCTTTTTACTTTTTGTTGCAGCTCACATAATGGCAGAAGCTATTTTTAGTAGCAGGGAGACTAATGTTTAAGAAAACAACCCCCAAAAACCCACCCCTTTGTGAGCCATTTCCACAACAATAACCTGTAGCAGGGAGGAAATAGAGTAGGCCAAAATATGTAGCCCTCTTCACCAAATAAGGACCCTTGTAAAGGCAGCCGCCAAGCACTGCAAGGCTTAGGAAGGACAGGGAGGGCTTTGGAGTGGAAGAGTGAATCAGCGTGGCCATCAGGTCACACCCACATGAATAATACCTCTCACTTCCCTACAATTGTACATTGTGATAAAGACCTAGCTGCCTTTTTTGGTATTCCAGCGTCTGCCTGAGAAAAGTCAGATGTGAAATTAGGTTTCCTTTACCTTAATAGATTAATTTAGTTTAAACTGAAAATGAGGGCACATGTACTGTCGGGAGTCAAGAGGCCTCAAATGACATATATCTCCCTTTTAATACTTTTGTGTGTGTGTTTTGTGACTCTAAACATCAATTAAAATGTGTTTTCTTAAAAAATTTCTTCTGAATTTTAGAAGTTTACCACTACAAAGAGCCCAACTGATCGTGTGCAAGTGTCCGCAAAACCAAAAGTTGTGCCCACACTGCTACCTGCTCGGTTTCCTGGGACCCCGTGGAGGTACTTCTGTACCACTGGAGAAATATTAAGTCCTTCTTTCATTGTCCTTGAAGTTTTCTGTCTTAACAGCTGTGCTTGCCCAGAATATATCAGCTCACCTGCCTTCCTTCTGAGCCTCTGAAGGAGAATCCCTGGCTAATGTTATCCTTCCAGTGTGTTTCATGGCAGGAAATATGCAGAGTCTATGTCTTATCTACTACTGGCTATTACAGCAAAGATCCTGAATGGGAACAGGCAAATGAAGTCAGGCACAAAACTGTACTTGCTGTAGGGAATTGCAAAAACCTCACGCTGAAATGTTATGTTTTCCTTCAGAGGCCCATAACAGGTTTCCCTCTCACAGAGGGAACATTGATGGGAATTTCCATGGTGACTGTGAGGATACCATCTTTATCTGAAAGTAACTTGAGACAAAGTTTTCCATGGAAAAGTTTTCCATGTGACCTTGTGAAGGCTGCTAAGTGTCTCAGACAGTTCTGACTGAACTTTCTTACACTTTAAAACTCTGTGCTGCTAAAAGAAGCGTTTGCAGTTTCATCACCAGATTAGCTCTGTCCCTTTAGTGTTACAGATTTAGGACTGGCAGGAGACTGCTATGCCCAGTTAAAAATGAACATGTATTACTGCTCACTTCACTCAGAGGATACCAGCTTTTAGGACAAGATACAATGAGAAAAAGATGGAAGAAAGGTTGTAGAGATATTTGGGTCACCAAGTGCAGAGTGAAAGGACCAGGATAAAATCTTCTTCAGGTCCAGATACCTCATTACTTTCCCATCTTAAAAGCAACCAGTTTTAGAACATTTTAAGTCAAAATTGGTGCCAACTTGTATTCATGGACAAGAGTCTGTGGCATGAGGCCTTTCCGGAGTTCCCATGCTTCAAAGGATCTGTGATAGTCTGATGGTACTTTCAAGTATCAGAAGTCATAAGACTTGTTGCCAATTTTTCTGACATCTCCTTTTTCACCTGTAAATCCCTGACACATTCAGCAACACCATGATATGTTTGGGAGTGAACAGAAGGCTCTTTTCTTAAAATCTCACCAAAAAATCATAAACGTTGTTTATCCGACCCACTCCTTATTTTGGGAGGTGGCACTGGCTAACTCACTGGGCTTATGGCACAGCTCTTTCTGCACTGGTTCTCTGGTTGCAGCCATAAAAACTACCTTTAAGCCACTCGTGTTACAACTGGTGCCACCAGACACCCAGTCCCACCTACTCAGGCAAATGGCAGAGCACAAACTGCAGGTGCATCCCAGGTCATCTCTCAGGGTCATGTCACATGGTTACGTATTCACATTATTTCTTGAGACAGAGCAAACTCAAACCCAATTTTTAATAGTGTTATTTCACGCTGTTAAAAAATGCACCTTCCCTAACGCTGCCATGTTGTACCAATATACTGCTTCACCCAATCATAACAAAAGATAAAAAGTGCCAGCTCTGGTGCTGCTTGTGGCTTTTGCTGGCCATCTTTGTCTCCCATAGTTTCCTCGTCTGTGGCCAATATGTTTTTGTGGTCACCCACAGGCTCAGCTACTAAGCCCACAGGGACAAGGGCCCTCCACATCTGGAAGCCCTGAGCAGACCAAGCTCTGGGGCCACAGCAGGAGCCCCTGCATGATACCACACTCTTTGCCACCACCTCCTTCTCTCAGCCAGCTGGAAGGAGATGAGAATTTCCAGCTCTCTTGTCTGTCTTCCTTCTTAAAGTGGAATTTCAAGGAACTGTGTCACATCAACAGTCTGGGACAAAGACAAAAAACCCCCCAAAATATCCCCCCATCAGGAACACCCTGGAATTTCCTAGTGATTGCTGATAGCAGATGAAAGCCGCTGAAGAACAGCATCGATGATTACGATGATTAATGTTTCTTTCCATGTGAATACTACCGAAAGAGGACAGACTGTGTGCCTTGAGAGAGCAACATTCCTTTGTCTTGCTCATCTGCCCCTTGCAAAGACCTTTATCTGTTTTTCAGATCCAAAAATGGCTCATAAGAAAATAAGTCCTCCCAGCCTCACAGGTTGTTCATTATTCTAAGCCTGTCCTCTGAAGGCTGGTCAAAATTAAACCAACAATACTTCAGGTCTTTCCCCTCCCATTTATTCCTCTCTCTGCTATGGGGACCCCATTTTAATTATTATTTAGGAAAAGACAGCTGCTTCCTGTTTGTATCATTAATTTATTTTGTTTCCTGAAGGGAAGCTTCAGTGAAAAGAATCTGTGGATAGCTGGAATGTCTTACAAAATATCATTGGCTGCACGGGCCAAGGTTAAATACAATAGCTAGGTTTATTTTTAAATGATTATTATTTTTTTAAATCCATGCCAAAGCAGAGACTAAAATTCTAGCGCACATAACTAAGCTTTTACAGTAAATTGTGCCTTTCCTACATAACTCTCCAGAAGGGAGACAGGCATTCTTAGTTACAACAAAAGCTAAAACACCAATTTCTATCCAACTATTATGAAAACCAAGACCAGAGAGAGCTGAGGTGCGGCTCTCTTTCTCCAGTTTCTCAAAACCTCATGCTCTGGTGAATTTGATATCCTGAAATAATTTCTGGCCATTGTGATAGCCTTCCACAATAAGATGAATGTCTTGATGGATGAGGGGTGTGCAGTGTATGTTATTTATGCCAATTTTAATAAGGTTTTTGACACTGTCTCCTATAACATCCTTATAGACAAGCTGAAGAAACACTGACATAAATGGGCAGTGAGGTAGCTGGAAAACTAGCTGAAGTGCTGGGATCAAATGGTTGTGCTCAGTGGCATGTAGCCCCTCTGAAGGAGTGTCACTAGTGGTGCACACCAGGGGCTAATACCAAGGCCATCACTCTTTAACGTCCTCATTAATGACCTGGATGATGGGTCTGAGGACACCCTTGACAAGTTACAGAAACAGAGCAGATGGTTATGATGCCATTCAGAGGGACTTCAGGAGGCTGGAGGTATGGGTCAACAGGAATTTCACAATTTTTAAAGGGGAATGTGATTGTCTTGCACATGGAAAGGAATAACCTCAGACACTAGTGTGAACCGGGGAGTGATCAGTCAGCTGGAAAACAGCTCTGCTTGTTGTGCACCTTAATGTCCTGGTGCACAACAAGCTGACCGTGAACCAGTAATGTGTCCTCATGCCAAAGATGTCAAGGGCATTCTGGCCTGCATTAGGAAGTGCACTGCCAGCAGGTCCAGGGAGGTGATCCAACACTGGAGAGCTGGGTCCAGTTCTGGGTGCCCCAGTACAAAACATGGATGTGCTGGAACAAGCCCAGCAAAGCGTCCTAAACTTGACTGAGGGATTGCAACATCTGTCATACGAGGAGGGGCTGAGGAAGCTGTGACTGGTGAGCCCAGAGAAGAGAAGGCTCAGGGGGTATCCTATCACAATGTATAAGCATCTGATGGGGGAGGAAAGATGAAGCCAAACTCTTCCCAATGATGCCCAGTGGCAGGATAAGAGGCCATGGCCAGAAGCTAAAAATAAGGAAATTCCATTTAAACATAAATATAAATATATATATATATTTATATTTTTTTTAGCTGTAAGAGTGGTTCTACACTAGCACAGGTTGCCCACAGAGGTTGTGGAGCCCTGTTCTTGAAGATACTTAAACTGGTCAGAGTTTTGGACTTGCTCCAGCTGACCCTGTTTGAGCTGGGGAAATAGGGTATATGTTCTCATGAGATACCTATAAACATCAGCTACTCAAAGCTTGTGAACACAAGACAATGAGAAGAACACCAGGAGCAAATGGGGTGTGAGAGCTCTTCCAGACTGGCAGTGAGACGCAAGTCATACCAGCGATGCCATCACTGATCATGCGAGGAGCTGTGAGCTTCATCTTGCACCAAGTCAGGTCTGTCACATCATTTTTGCAGGCTGTTAACACTGTCCATTTCTAAGCCCTTCACTCAGCCTCATTCAGCATCTCACTGTTTTGGCAGCCTCATCTTTTCCATTCGTTTCAGCTGAGAAGTGCCCACTGGCCTCAGAAGCCTCACTGTTGCCCAGGCTTCCTGCTGGGAGGAATTATTTGGCCCCAGCACTATTGATCTTTTCACAAGACCAAAAATTATGGGAGGTTTTATTTAATGCACATGAAGCAACCTCTTGCCCCCCGCCTTGTTTTTTCTGGTTTCCTTTCTTATGTTTGGATCTCTCCTTCACTGGGAGCTTTCACATGCCAGGTTGCTTTGATGGAAACCACTACTTGAGAAAGAAAACTTGTAGAAGCTACTCCCTCTTCCTATACTCAGTACAGCTTTAAACTGAACAATGAGCATTTTTTTTCTTGCAGGGATATTTAACACTGCAAATTCAGCCGTGAGAGGTAGGATATGCTAATATTTATTCCAAAGAATGGTGTTGAAAACATGTAATAACAAAGTGGACAAGGTTTATATATATATATATATGGGAAGCTACACTTTATTCCTTTTACAGCAAGTGACCAAATGACTGACAATTTGCTGCACTCTTCCGTGGGTAAATAACTCCATCTTGAAGTGAACACTTAGTATGGCAAAGTTAAAAGCTACTGAAAAGAAACCTTTTAACAGTTAACTTTTGGTGTAAGCTAAGATTGCTGATTGTGCACTGATAAGTGCAGGATTTTCAGCAGAAACTGATTGCTGCACATGGGCTTGCATAGCAAAAGAAAGGTGGGATGAGCAATGCGCTTGAGAAGGCATGTCCTCCTACACCACAGAAACGTGGCACCCTTCAGCTGCACATGATGAGCAGCATGAATGAATGAGTGCTGCAACCACACGCAGAATTAATTCCTGTCACATCCCAGGAAATGGTTCTTTCCCCGGGAAAGAAATAATATTACAATGTGCATTAACAAGCTTTCTGTGCAGGCAAGAATGAATGTTTATAATTCTGACTGAATTTGAGATTTGAGGTTCGCCCCCCAGGACTAACTGCAAACCAGTTGCGGTGGTTTCCAGCATTGTCTGCAGCAGGCGCTGGGTCACGGCTCACACCCCACTGCTTAACACATACAGCACTGCTACAGCATTTCCCAACAGTGCCTATGTCAGAGGCTGGGCTCCCACTCCACTGCCATGGCTGGCTGAGGCACAGCCCTGGAATTAGAAAAGATTTGAGCTGTATTTTTTATCCAGGAGATGGGTGGGAGACTTTTGATGGTACTATTTCCTGCTGGATGGTCAGAATTTAGAAGAAAAATAGAACTTTAACCTCTTCACTCAACTATGGAGAAGACGGTCTCACCATTGGGCAAGGTTTATTCCGCTGGGAAGCTCAGGCTATTCCCATCCTGGGTATAACACAAGGTCAACAGCAGCAGTCTCCAGGAATATTAATCTTTCACCCCTCAGACTGTGCCACGGGTAATTAATCACTTGATTGCATAACTTCTTGTAAGACAGGAAAAATAAGCTGCCTTTGCCAGCTTTTTGAACAAGTTATTTCACATACATTTGAACTTTCTTCCAGTACTTACTGGGTTTTGATTGCAATGAATGAATTCCATCCAAAGCCTTTCCCAGCCGTGGAGGAGCCAGACAGCATGGAGGCGCAGGATGTCCCAGTGCAACATTGGGGAGTGGGTCACTGTGCTGTTTTGAGGGGATCCGTTCGGCCTCCCAGTGGGTGGGGAAAGGTAAAGCATCCAAGAGAGCAGCTCAGCCCAGGGCGAATAGCAGAGCACCACATTACCCTACATTTTACATCTGTATGCAATTGAATGCAGAATCTGGCCAAGCTGCTGCTGACCCCAGAGATCTGGAACTAGCTTAAGAGCAAGGAAATCCTGGAGTTTAATCCTAGAAAGCGAAGTTGTGTTTCACTGCGTTCACCTGGGACATACCACTGTGAAAGGTCCAGCTGCAGGAGACCTTCAGGCCCTGGAAATCATGTAAGGCTGAGAGGGGTGTTGAGCCAACTGCATTGCTGGAGTGGTTGAGTATCAGCTAATCCCATCTCCCCAGCATGCTGTGGGACTCCATCTTCCTTTCTACAGCTTTATTAAATGGCCGTGAAAACCCAAGGTTTTCTTAAAAAATGTATTGTATCATATGGTAACGAAATGGGAAACAATGCTCAGAAGCTACCTTGTGCCTCTTGCTCACACAGACATCAACCAGCTCACTTCCAACCTTGAGCCTCCAATTTTGGGTGGAGGTGAAGGCATTCCTGGGTGCCTCAATACTGGTGCACCCTTCAGCAGCCCTGAGCATTTCACCACCTCGCTGCTGCCTTCCAAAGCATCCTTTAGCTCTTTGGATTCCGGTTAAACATTTGGTGAAGCTTCACGCTCACTGTCTGAGTGGCTCAGAACACTTCCTTCCTAGGTTTACACTTTACACCCTAGGTTAACGGTGATACAAAGGGGGTAAACGATGGAAGGAGTCATGAGTTAAGATCTCTCCTGAGTCCTAAAGTGGGGGGATCTCAGTCACACACTGAGAGGGAAGCTGAAAAAAATACTTTGCATCCACAAGAACCAGAGGCGGACCAGACTGATGGATGAAAGCACTATTCCTTACCAGGCCCTCTAAAAGCAGTCAGGAGGCTTGGTTTGAAAATGTTCCTGCAAAGATCACTTTATCCTTGCTCTAGGTAGCCCTTAGGTAAAAAATGAGAAAAACATTTCCCTGTATTAAGTGTTTTGAGATCCTTGCAGAGAAGACATTTATGAAGTGAGAGGCTTAGCTATGGCTAAACAGGGTTACTTGATGCTCCAAGTGTTACAGGTAACGTGTGGGGAAATGGCACAGTGAAATGCAATTTTCCAAAGCTGCAATGACTGGGGACAAGAGGGAAGTCCCATGAACACACAAGCACACTGCAGACACTGCTGTAGGGGGTTGTGTTTGCAGCTCGTCTGCTTAAGCTAAGGCTTCTTGGTGTTCCCTTCTCCATCCCACTGCCTCTGAACATCTCTGGAAGGAAGGAGGCAGAGAGCAACTCCTCATTTGATCAGATACCAGAGACCTCCAAGAAACACCCTACAGCTTTTTACCTGGTTGCTCTGCCTTATGCTTCACAGAGTAAAACCATCTATTAAGTGAGCTGTGATGAGAATTCAGACATATTCCTGGCTGTGCAGATTAACATGTGCTCCTCACTGTGCAACGTGTGGCCAGAAGCAGGTTACAATCCATCTGACCACAGTTAAAGGTTTAACAAGAACAGGTCATCCACATGAATTTCCTCCAAATCCGGTGTGGCACCAGTGTAATTACAGGACACTGCTGAAATACAGACGAATTAAAACCAAGGCCAGGTCCAGCTATTCCTCAGGTACCTTTCACATGAATAAACATGATAAAGTCTGGGAAGAAAAGCACAGGAAATGATTCTATTTACAGCTCAATCACACATCTCCCAAAAACAACTAAGCCAGCTGAACAACTTACTATCTTGAACCACTGTACTGCTGCAGGATGCTGCCCCTCCAGATTGGTTGGCAGCAAACTGAAAGTAGCTTAGAAAGCAACCACCCAGGCAGTTCAGACAGCACATCAAAAAAGATAATAGCTTCCAACAGGCAACGGTGAGATGCAGGTAAGGAGAGAATGGAGGGGGTGATGCCTTCAGCCAAACGGTGAGTAACACAGCAGGCAACTAGACGATTTTGAGACAGAAGCAAAGGAACTACTAGGAACCAGTTCACCCAAATATCTTATGGCTCATGGACCGTGAAGCATTCCAGTTTACATCTGTGGAAATCCTGCTGCCAGCTCAGTTTCCTGTAAGGAGAATCTGCTTTAACCAAGGTTTAGCTACTCACATGACAGGCAATGCAGAGTCAGTTTAGGTCAGAAATTAGGAGGCTCAAAGCAACTACAAAACTTCCCAAGAAATAATATTTTCTGTTCGCTTAATGAGTGCAAGAAAGCCTTACTCATCCTCTTCCTCACTTTCTCCACAACTTATGGAGGAGAAGAAAAGAGGAACAGCACAGTCTGATCAGCTGGGTGATGATCACCTTATCATGACCAGCTACAGAGGCTTTGGGACAATAATCTACCACAGATGGGTGGAAATCAGCTAATTTATGTTAAAAATAGTGGAGCATCCAAGCTGAGCAAGCCAAGGATAGTGTTGTCTCGAGCAAAATTCAAATAGAGAGCTGAAGTTTGTGGTCACTGTTTGCTGCTGAATGGCATCCTTACCTTGACTTTTGACCAGTGGTGGACAAAGGTGGCTTTCAGCAAGGTGTCCACCAGCACCAGATCCTTGTGCCTCTTCTCCAAGAGGCTGAATGTCAAAGTCCCATGATCTGGGTTTGAAGGAACTGCTAATGTCAGAATCTATTACTTTTTTCCTGGATGACTGCAAATCAAACATGCCACTGTGATAAAATAAAGGTTAAATCGCCATGGGTTTTGCACACGTGTGCAACAGTGTTCAGATGTGTGAGTGTAGGCAGGAATTGCTGAGGACAGTGTAATAAGGAAAGCTTCAGGTTGCATAATGTCTGTAGTCTGTGAGTTAACATGGGACTGCTGCTGCCTCATGCATAACAAATTTTCTCGAGCAACTTCTTAAAGCATTGGTGGGCAAGAGGAAGATTTTGCTTTCCCTATTTACAGAACACCTTAGCCAATTAGGCAACTGAATCAAAAACAAAAATATCTATGGAGTCCATTTTGGATGTGAGAAGAGAGAGCTGTGAGTGTAATGCTTGTGTCTAAAGATGATGACAAAATGCTGACTTTACTGATTTTTCTTTCTTTGCTCACCTCTCCCCTCCAAGACAATTTCAAAGAGATGCCAAACTCCTTGCTGAAAATGCTAAGACACATGGAGAATGGGGAGGGGATTAGAATCAACCGGCATGTCTTCACCAAGGGCAAGTCCTGCCTGACCAAACTAGTGGCCTTCTGTGATGGAGTGTCTACATCAGTGGACAAGGGAAGGGCTACAGGTGACATTTATCTGTACTTCTGTAAAGCCTTTGACATGGTCTCCCCACAACATCCTTCTCTCTAAACTGGAGAGAGATGGATTTGACAAATGAACTGTTAGATGGATAACCAAGTGATTGGATGGTCGCATCTGGAGAGTAGTGGTCAATGTCTCAGAGTCCTAATGGACATCAGTGATAAGTGGAAACAGTGCTATTTAATATCTTCATTAACAACATAGACAAAGGGATTGAGTTCAACTTCAGCAAATTTGCAGGTGACACGAAACTGAGTGGTGTAGTTGCCACAGCTGATGGATGGGATGCCATCCAGAGGGACCTGGACAAGCTTGAGAAGTGGGCCCATAAGGTTTAAGAAGACCAAGTGCAAGGTGCTGCCCCTGGGTCAGTCAGGGCAACCTCCAATACCAATACAGACTGGGGGATGAACAGATCAAGAGTAGTCCTGCCGAGAAAACTTGGGGGTGCTGGTGGATGAGAGGCTGGACATGAGCCAGCAATGTGCACTTGCAACCCAGAAACCAACGTGGCTGCATCAAAAGAATTGTGGCCACCAGGTCAAGGAAGGTGATTCTGCCCCTCTTCTCCCCTCAATCCACCTGGAATGCTGCATCCAGCGCTGGGGTCTCAAGTACAGGAAAGATATGGACCTGTTGGAGCAAGTCCAAAGGAGGGACACCAAGTTGATTAGAGGGATGGAGCACCTCTGCTATGAGGAAAGGTTGAGAGAATTGGGTTTGTTCAGACTGTAAAAGAGAAGGCTTCTGGTTGACTTAATGGTGGCCTTCCAGTACCTGAAGGAAACCTACGAGAAAGATGGAGAGAGAGTTTTTGCAAGAGTATGAAGTCTCAGGGGGAGTGGTTTCAAACTGAAAGAGGGTAGGTTTAGGCTAGATATTAGGAAAGAATTGCATACTGTCAGGATGGTGAGGCACTGGAACAGGTTGCACAGAGAAGCTGTGGATGCCCCATCCCTGTCACTGTTCAAGGCCAGTTTAGATGGAGCTCTGAGCAACCTGGTCTAGCCTAAGATGTCCCTGTCCACAGCAGGGGATTGATTCTATTATTCTTTAGGTTATTAATGCCTAAATACCCACAAAACATTTTCATTGCTACCTGTTTCCTAGGGAATGATGAAGAAATATCTCCATGTTATTTCTAGCGCAGACAAGATGAAGATGGTTAACCCCTCTGCAGGACAGTGTTGTAGTTGGGTCTGTAGACTGTATTTACCTTCTACACTTATTTGTTTGCTTTGTTTGAGCTTCCAACCGGTACCTCTCCCATTTCCTGTTTATGCCATTAATGTGAAGGTTTTGACATAAAAACTAAGGAAGATGTGAAGACTTAGCAGCTATCTGATAGAACTAGACTGCACAGCGTCATAAAGGTTTTCTTCTCCCATAGATTGCACAGAGTGGAGAAGCACATTTTGTGGCTGGACAGTGAAAACTTCAAGAAAGCTGATGTCCCCATCAAACAGACATACACATCATTTACAACAGCAAAAGAAATAGTTCCTTTAGCAACACATTCAAGGTGTTACTACACTAGGAAAGGGGTGTTTGGGTTATGATTGTCTCTGCTATCTTTCTTTCTCCAGGCAAAACTTATCGCTAGCAGTGGAATTCATGAAGGTAGAAAAAGATTTCTAGGAAAAAATGTATCTTTCCAGGGATACCCATTAATTATCTTACCACCTATATATTCTAGACCAGACAGTTGAACATCATAAAAAAACAAACCCTCAAGGAACTTTGCTCAAAATGAGCCAGTTGCTGTGCAGACGTCAGTGTGCTGGGCTGGACGGTTGAGTTGTGAATTTGGCTGCAGAAGTTCAGTAACCAAGAAGAATCAATATTTTGGTTGGGAAATATTCAAGTCTCTGGTTTGGTTGGAAACTCTAGATATCCAGCTTTTCTACTAGGTGCCATTAACCCTCTCACTCTCCACACTCCAGTCTATGCCCATTTGAACTGGAAGCTCAGTCTGCAAGTTGAATGGGGCACAGCTGTGCAACAGCATGGTGGGTTGGCCAGGAACGAGCATCTTCTGCTAGCTTGGCCATGCAGTCACCATTTATGTGTCTCAGAGTCTCTGAGTGACCCCACTGGCTCTAGCAACATGGTATTCTGCAAAAGGAAATATATTTAGCCCACCAACCTGACCTTTACAGAGTAGCTGCTTCCTATCTGCACTGCTGGTTGCTCACTCACGGGCTCCAGAATGAAAAGAAACCAACACCCGTTTCTTGGCCCAGATCTTTGGGTGTTCCAAAGACAAAGTTTGTCATAAAATTATTGTGACACCAATCGAGGGAGGCCTAGAATCTAACCATAACCTTGGCACCATACTCCCACTGTAATATCCCTCACCACTCCAGGGTGCGGTGCCTTTGCTTCCAGCCCTTTGCAAGCCAGGAAAAATGGAGACAAGAAGAGTAAAAATAGGCATTAAACATAGGACAATTGTTGTCATTGCTTGTTAGCAACTTCCCCTCCCTGCTTCTGTGGAGATGGCACACAGAAGAGACCTGGGCTGTCCCACAGCCTTTTTTGGATCACTTTGTAGATGGATATATTTTTTGTAGATTGACACTCACGCTTTTTCAAGGAGAGAGTTTCTGTTTGCCAAAATACTTCTGGAGCCTGTGCAAACCTTCCTGTCAACCCAGGTGCTTGTATACATGCTCTCATTGCTCTTCATGCCACCTTGAAGACAACACAGCTCCTGTAGCACCAGGGAGAGTTTGGTCTGACAGGCTTTCAAACACGAAACCCTTCATGTGCAGTCTGAGTGCCAACAATTAATCTTTTACGCAAATGACCATGAGTTGTCATATTCAGTCAGTCATCCCACCAACCTCTGGCTATCAGAGCATAATCAATTCATGTGCAACCACAGAAAAAAGAAGCTCTGAATTCTTTTTGGCAACTACAAAGAGCTGGAGTGGCCATCAAGAGAAGAAATATCCACTAGGTAAGTACTTTTATTTCTTTTAGCACACCATGTGTTAAAAATATTTTCCCACCCAAGGAGACTTCATATAAGGGAAAACAAAGCTAAGTTACAACTTTTTAAAAGTAGGACATAGCATTTTATATTTTCTTCCCTCCCCATTACTGTGCAGAGTCACCCCACCCACATGAAAGTGCTCTCTGACTCACTCTTGTGTCTCCCTTGGAGAGAAAGGCTTTCCACCAATGGGGGCACCTGGTCAAGATCATGACATTAAGGGTGGTGTTGCCTCTTTGCATTTTTTTTTTCATTTTAAATAGCTTTATATCTATGACTACAGAGACCTTTGCATACCCATAAGCATTACCAGTGAAAGAAACATGTTGTCACATCCTTGCAGTAAGTAAAGAGATCAGATCTTCTGGAAAATTAGTCTTCTTGGGCCAAGCTGACTCAATGGCTTGAACAATAAGACTTCTCTTCTGTATTGGTTCATTTGCAGTGTTAGACTCCTCAGGCAGCAAGTTACCCTCCGCTATTCTGGGAACACACATTTGACCTCTGTTACAGGAGTTTATTGTCAACATGTGTCCACTGGGAGCCTCAGCAACTTCTCCCATTGTCTATTGTCTTATAAACAGGCTTATAAAAGTGCTGCAGGAAAGTCAATAATGCATCAAAGTGGAAATTGCTGGTAACTCAAAAGCTTTACATTCAATATCTATTTCTTGCAGTGCTAGGAGAGGTAAGGCAAGGGGCAGGAACATGCAGCTTGCTTTTCTTGGTGTCCCTACAACTTCACACTTAATTGTGCCAAGATGCAGAACTGCTTGCTCAATGCATGGCAAGGAGGAGCCCACTGATGCCAAAAGCATTGTGTGTACTGGGGTTACTGGGCCTTCAATGGCTTCGAGGGGGAAAACTGGAAAAAAAAAAGAGGAAAGCTGTGGAAAAGAAATTACTGGCTGACCCTAAAGTGAAGTGCAATTTCTTCTTTGCAAAAACCCCCAGTGTGTGGCTGAGCTATTGTAGTAAGCACAGAAAGGCTGGTATTTTTACAGTTAACAACAGTGAAGTCACTCAGCTTAATGCATGAATGAAACGAACCCTTGGGAGCACGTTGACCCAAGGGAAGGCAGCATCCTAATGAAATATCCCATGAGATCAGTTAGTCATCTGCAGTTTCATAACGTTCAACCTCCAAACTATAATGTGCAGAGGAAAAATCCCCTCTGATTTTTGAGATGGTCCCACCACTTCTGATTTGCTGCTGTGGCCAGGCAAAAAAAGAACAGGCGCAAGCATTTTTGGGAAAAGGAGACAAGTTCTTCCCCATGCAGAGCAGCATCCTATATCTGAGCAACAAGACAGCAGACTTGGGCCACCCGACCTGACAGAGGGGGCAGGAAAGGAGAAAATGGGAAAACCAAAGATTTGCATTGGCCTTGCTGCCAGAGGAATCCTATCCACTCTGGCGGCAGGGAAGGGAACACTGCATCCCTTAACAGCCATTGGTAAGTTCCAGGACCAACCATACACTAGCTGGTGGACATGCTGCGCTGTTAACCACTAATGTTCAGCCACAGGCAAAGGGAAGCCATCAGTGTGACCAGGGCTACACAAGCACGAGGTGAGCAGGATAATTAAAAAAATCACTTAACAAAGAGGAAAACTCAAAAGAGACTGAGAAGACACTGTGGACTCCGCTAGCCACCCCTGTCGCGCCGCTTCCCACATACCACCAAAGGGAAGATGGTGAGGTCAAGGAAGAGTTTTGAACCTCTCTTCATATTTTTAATGCACCTGATGCTCTCTTGCCTTTCATGAAACCTTCCTCTGAGTGCTGGCAACACCGACACATCTCCCAGTGCTGCAGTAAGCCCACTCACTGAGTGCACCCCTGAACCAGGCTCAGCGATGCCACGGTTTGGAAATGCAGGAGTGGGGTGCAGCCCTGGTCAGCCCTCCCCCTTGCACTGTGTCCTCTCCACTGTCCCTGAGCTATTTACTGCCCATGGTCATGCCTCTTTCACCAGGAAAGCAAAGGCTCCCATCCCAGTCGGGACTATTTGAAAGTTGCTCAAGAGCCTGCAAAGGTTACGTTGCCTTGCTTTCTGAAGGCAAAACAGTTTTAGCTGGAAAAGGAAGAAAAACACACAACAACAGCAGCAACAACAACAAAAAAAGAACAACCCATGGTGTTTGTTTACAAGAGAACATTCACTGGTGTCTGGAGGGTTGACTCAGTCCAAAATGAAAAGGAGTGGCATCAGGCAAGCTCTGCTGATAAACAAATCCACCTCCCATTGTAGGGTGGTCCGAGAACTGGCTTTCCTCACCTTACCAGGCAGCCCCAACCTCCTCCCTCAATGGACCCTTCCCTTACGTGATGCCCTGTGGAAGGATGGCTTTGGGGTACTGATGGGCAAGCAGTTGCCACCCTTCACAGCGTAGCTCCTGCAAGGTAGTTCTCTATGAGGGGGCTTGGCATGGAAATTTGGGGTCCATGTCTGCTTGAGCATCCCTATGGAGGAAACAGGGTAGTCTCACACACACATGCACTTTGTTCTTCAGGGCTATGCCCCTCCTTGCTGCCTTGCATGCCTGATTGCATGAAGGAGACTTTACCTTATCTTGCACAGCACGGGGCAGTGCAGAAATTCCCACAAAGCATGCCAGATATCATCCAAGTCCATCTGTAGCCATTTCACCAACCACAACTGTGTAGGCAAGACTGAAAGGTTATACTTCATCTGCTCCTGGTGCATAACACATCATCACATCATAGAGCCTAATTCAGTGATCAAAAGGATACAGTAAAACCAACAGCATGTATGCTAAGATGGGTACAACAAGTGTATAAAGAAGACTAAATAAAAGCATCTCGGGGCTCTTGAGGAATCAGAAATCTGTGATTCACTGGCCATCTCAATCCATATTGCACTCAAGTACAACTCACCTAGCAGATGTACAATTACTTCTACATCCAAAACACCTCCAGAAGATTAATGGTGATGCACTTTCTAAAGTGACACTTTTAGCTGTGATTAATATCTGAACTTTGGAGTTACTAATGATCTGTTCTTAATCTGTCAAAATACTATACTGCTTCTTGAAAACAGGGTCAATTTCCTTAAGTTAAATGCAGATTTGCCCTAAGCACTGAAAAGAAACACTTTTAAAGGTGCAGAGTTGCAATGTTGCAAAAAAAAAAAAGTTTAAAAAAAAATCAACTTTCTAGAGCAATCAGGATCTTCACACCTTTACTGTATCTAGAAAGAAAGAGGAGCCCATTTTCTCTCTAAGCCTAGGTAATGGGAGTGTACCTTGTGGATATATCTTTCTCTAGAAAAATATTTTCTCCACATCCAGCCTAACAGAAACTGTGTCCGTGTCATGACACAGGTGAGGAGAAGGGCTTTTGGAGGTGAGACATTGCCTGGCTTCAGGACTACCCCGCTCTTCATTTACACCATATCACCCTCCAGTAAATAGTCATCCAGCTTTGGTCCTACAACTGCATTACTCAGCTAATCCCTTTTCAGCTCTGATTTCACTTCTCCTTAAAAGTGCTTTACCACTACACATGGAAGTAAAGCAGCCATTTGGACCCTAAAGCTTAAAAACCTCAGGAGTCACAAATCTTCCATTTATGCTTTTCTTATGTGGTCCAGACACATTTTTCAGGCTTGTAGCATCGTCTGAACCCTATTTGCCTTTATTTGGCCTCTGACATTGGCACTGAGGTCTGTTTGCACTATGTAATCAAAAAGTATATTTGTTGCCACAGCACTACATCTTGCATGGAAAAGGATCTCTCTCATTTCTTCCCCCTGTAATTCTCAGAGTGGCTTGGCACTGTCATGGACAGGTGTTTAAGAAATGCTGATATATGGCAATTTTATGTTATTGCATGAAGCCGAAAGTTGTTTGCAGTACTGATATAACAGAGGGCTACTACTGTGCTTCAACTAAACCTTGAATTTATTAGCAGCATGCAGGCTGGGAACATGAATAGCTGGCAAACCTGCATCCTCTAGCATCTGTAGAAAGACATTATGAATTAAAACCCCCTTATTCCATTAAGAAATGATTTCAGAAATCCAGAGCACAAGTGGCGAGCGTTGATTGGCTATTGGCGATGTCAGACACATGTCAATAATATTACTTAATGGGTTTTCCTTGTCTTTATTCATAAGTTCCATTTCATGAAGCCATTGCCCCAAAGGGTAATTATGACACTTTTTGGGTGGTTTTGCTCTTTTGGCCTTTGGCCTCATGCCTCAGAAAACCACCCAGGGTATCCAATCTCATAGAAAGTCTTTGTGGCCAGTTGTGCTTTCTGTAGTAAGTACTTTTTTTTTTTTTTTCCCATCCCTAACTTAAATAAGCCATGTAAACATTTCAAAATATCCTTGGTTTCCATCAGTCCTATGACATCACTGCCCACCCCAAGGAAGAGCTACGCCCTGCACCTCTGGCTGGCTGAAGAAAACACCATTGGTAGGATGCTCATTTTTCTTGGAGTGGAATAACACAGACAAGAGCATGTTCTATGTGAAAGGCCATTTTAGAGCAACTGTTTTACTTAACATTGTATATTTACACAGTTCTCGTGTCTTCAAACATATGACGCAGTTGGGAGCCTCAGAGTTGATATTTACCTGTTTTAATACATCTCAGTATATATTTGGGTTTGGATATTTTTTGAAGATGAGTGACAAGACTCTTTACCCATGCACTTTCAGTTTGCTTCAAACTTGAAGTTGATTTTTATACCATATTATAACCATATTTATTTAAGTTTCCCACATTCTGTCAAAATCTGTTTACACAAAGAACATTTGTTTTCACTACTGCTTGCGAGGAATGAATATAATAAGTGCCAAGGGATTTTAAGAAGTTGAGAGAATTAGTATTTGGAAACAATACATTCGGCTATTTCTTAGGGGAAGATTCATGGAGCACAGACACATTCTCCACTAAATCTATCAGAATGAAGTAGTTCTCATGGAGACAAAGCATACCCAGTGTCTTCTCAAGTTTCAAACATTTTATAAAATAAAGAGAGTTTCTGGAAAAAAAAACCAGGATTTTTTTTCTCAGAGAAAAATGCATGAAGTAGGTTAAGATAATTTCGCTTGTTGAAGTCAAAATCTGGAGTCTGGCACTGAAAACTAGTCTCCACTGCTGCCCAACAACATCTCTTTCCGCTTGCACTGCTTCACCATGATCTCTACTGAAAGAAGAGTTATGACCAAATTATTTGTCAGAGGTTGTTTGCCATAGCTTTAATGTACCACTGTAAATTTCAGTATGTACTAGATGGGTAATTCTGATTTTAAGACTATCATAAAGAACATTTTAGTGCATTGAATGCTTGCAGATAGGGATTTGATTCAACGTTTTTGTATCTCAGAGGCTGATGTTGCTAAATATCAGGGGTAATTCTAAAGCTTTGATTTGCAAATAAGGAAAGGTAAAAAAGAGAGATCTATCTATACCATATTTTGTGGTATCATTAAGAAAATGAACAAAGCAACTGCTTGTAAGGCAATCCTCATCTCATTTGCTATTGAGATGCAGATTGAGTAATGGATCCCCAAAAATCAGCACTAGCATTATCAGTTGCAAATGCTGACACATCATCAAAATTCATGTAATTTGATTTTAGATATTATACTATCCTTTACATTTCAAATATTCCTAGGAGATTTCCTCTTCTATCTGGAAAATAATGAAGTGTGTAATGGGTTATTCCCTTCTTGACTGTGTCCTAACAAGCTAGAAGCATGAGGATATTTTCACTGAAGCATTACAAAAAAAAGGGGGGGGGGAAGGAAAAAGAAAAAAGAAGACAAGCCTTTTTTACCAAACCTTTGATTATAGATTTATTCTGATGCAAATATACAGTTGAACTGATGTATTTAAGCTATGCATGAGTACCAGACAATACCCCATATTCTATGTTCTATATGAGTGTCTTTATACACATCTATAATATATTGTGATCCATTTGCATGCCTTCTGTAGCAGACATCTCAGTTATTTTGTCTTTTAAAGTCCCTAAGCACCAACCAACCAGAAACTGTATTTGGAGATTTGTTGTTAGACGCTAAACTAGAATATATTTATGATTCATGTAGTTTCCCTACCGCCTTAAACCTGGCCATCCATCACAAGCTGACAACATTTTCGTGCAGAAAAAGCTTCATGGCAATTATAATTTTCTTTACTGATCAGTAACAAATGGTTCTTTTACTTATCCCGAGCCCCACAGGCCTCTCCTGCCCTGCAGAACACTAATTCCTACCACTCCATCCAGTGCAATGTTCTCCCACCAGAAATGCTTTTAGCTTGAACTGTGCTGACTGCAAGCACAACAGCTTGCAGGAGACAGGCAGTGCCTCCCAGAGAAAGCACCTGCAGAAGACTAAATTATTATCTTCTACTCATGGCCTTTCTTGGTCAGAGAACCAATGTGACTCATTGTCTTTTCCCACAGCAGACCCCAAATACCCATAATTACTATGAGTCTTAACCCATGGAAAAATAAAAATCGTCCCCCTGGGTAGCCTGCAGGACATAGGTATGACAAGGGAAGTTCACAATGTAGGATGTCAACAAGAGTCCTCAGTTGTCCAGAGAAAGTCATCAGAGAGAGGGCCAAGTCCACAGATCTTCCCATTTGAAGTATTCTATGATGCTTGACATCACATTAAATATTCAGAGATGATTGCTATTGATGGAGGACTGTTTCTCTCTTTACTCAAGACATGGCCTCTCTCTTAATCGAATTTCCTCAGGCAATAAATTAGTGAGTGTGTGTCTCATATCTTTCATAGAGAAGAACAAAGAAATTTGAAGGCTTTTCTTCTTGAGTTGCAGGGTAAGATGCCAGGTAAGTCCTGCTCATGCCTTACCCATGGTGTCTTATGAAGCTTGGTGACGAGCTTCATCCATCATGGCTGTGCCCATACCCTTCTTATCCTGGCATTAGGTCTGCATCTTATTTGCTTTTCTTTTCTGGAAGTCATGTCCTAAGAAGCCTGTGCAGGTATTTATGATATATTTCTACCACATATTCAGCACAAGATCCATAAGGCAGGAAGCCTTTTGAGATTACAGATGGTGCAACTTTTGTGAAGTGTCAACTGAATTGAAACTTGCTGAGTCCCAAAAGTGCTCACCACCTCCCGGAAAACCAGAGGAGAGCCCCATCATTTAAGCCAAGTCACACAACATATTTGTCTCATGACTAGATTGACATGAGCCAAGTTCTTTCCAGGCCGCAAGCTGGTGCAAAGCAAATTTAATTGTTCTATGAACAGTCTCCTGCATTTGTTTAGGGTTTGTCATTTCCACGGGCCTCTCATTAATAAATGAGTATACAGGAATATTCGTGTAACATTAATAGCCAGAGGGCATTTCATGGAAGATTTGAAGTGACTGGTCACAGAAAGATCATATGAAGTTTTTCCACAGGTTAAGCAATGAGCCTGCTGGCTCCATGAGGCAGCTCCAGTTTGCTTTGCTACCCTGTGCTCGAAATCCACAGCCATGCTCAACCACGACAGCCACAGGAATAAAGCTGGGCCAATGCTGTGTGGTTTCCCCATGGTCCTGGCTCAGGGATCATAACCCATGACGTAATATTAGGAAAGTGCCCAGTAATGGGAAAGGCTCCCACTACCCTCTCCCAGCTCCGTGCACTCACCCCTGCCCTCCCTGATAGCCACAGCCCCCTCTCAACTGTTGTTTATTTATCCTAGCTATAGCGTAAAAGCTGTAAAATAAATAGCTCAGGTGGGGGGAAAGCAAAGTACCAAGCTAAAATAGGAAAACTAGTCTCAATGAGGAGAGGAGAGACGCAGACTCTTGCAGCTAATAATTCTCTGCGTGGCCTAGAATAAGCTAAATCAGGACTGTTGGGAGGTGTCCCCAGGGATCTGTGCTGCCTGGCTCTCCAGGCATGAAGAGAGGCAGTAGAAGTAGATGAAGAGCTTGTCTGGCTTGGCAAATCCCATCCATCACTTCATTAAAGGGCAAGACCTCTCACTGCCAGAGATTCTGCATTAAAAAAGGGAAAGTGATTTGGGAAATCTGCTGCTGATGTGTGCTCAAACCCTTCAGCACCTGTTCGCAGTGCAGATTTCAGGACCTCTGGCAACCCAGCCCAGGGTAGCCACAGAAGTGGACATTTCCCTGGACTCTGCATCCCCACCCCTCTCTGACGCTTTTCAGTAGCTGCAACTCTGTCTCCCAAGACATCTGTTTCTGCAGGGACCAATCCCTGTTGCAATCCCTTGGGTTACTCAGGTAGTAAGCGGAAAAAAGTGGAATAGTGCTGTAGTCAGCAAGTGGATGCCAAGGAGAAAGCACGCTGAGACTGGAGCAGGTCGTGACACTGGTGTTCCTCGAAATTGAAGGCAGCCACACCTCTTCCCACATGCGGCTGGACCCCAGGGCAGGCAGCGTGCCACTTCCTGTTATTAGAAAACCTCAGGAGGCTCTCGCAAGAGGCGAGCTTATTAGCAAGTCAGGAGAAAAGAAAAGAGCATTGCCCCATGCAGCCCTGGTGGTGGGGCAGTGAGCTGAAGCCACCCAACTCATCTCACGTGTGGGCTCATGCCCAAGCAGCAGGGAGAAAGAGAGAGAGCATGGGCACACAGCACTGAAATCACCATGGATGAGCATGGTGAATACCTATCTTCACAAATCCATCCAAAGTTCCCCAGAATAACAGGAAATACAGCTGTTAATTTTCTGTTTCACTTGCTTTGGGGCAAGCCCACACCCCACCAGGCCTGGAGCCAGGAACCCCACAGAGCCATGGGGCGGGGGACACTCAAACGAGATAATCATGCACTCTTGAGTTGCGAGAGAAGAAAACAACAATGATAATTAAAAAAACAAGCAGCCACCATGGCACACAAAAGCAGGGAGGCCAAGCACCCATGCAGCAGCCACAGGGAGGGATGACTCCAGCCTTGTCCCTGCTAGAGGGGACCGGGCAGGCAGTGAGCACCTCGACTGCTGCAGTGCTTGCTCGTTGCGCGCTCGCTGTGCTCGCTTGTCCCCATGGCCGTCCATTATCATCATTTATTCATTCCGTGACCTTGAAATCCCTCTCCCTTACCAGAAAAACAACGAATCCCCGTCAGAAAAGTGGGCTCTACAAAAAAGAGGGAAGAAGAGAAAAAACTAAAACTACAAAAAAAAAAAAAAAAAAAAAAAAATCATGCAACCTCCCATGTTGCTTGTATTAGGTCAGATGGGAGAACTTATTTAATTAGTGACTTTTATAGGGCTTTATTTTTCAATGCCCAGTGGAGTAGTTAAGATTGGCAATAAGAAAGAAGTCTGGTCCTGTGCCAGCCCTCCGAAGACAATGGTGCAGGGAGGAAAGAGCTGAGCAATATATTTGAATGTTTTCAATGCCTTGGGTATTTGGGTTTTTTTTTTAAACTTTATTTTTCAGTGCCATATTCTAAAACCATTTGAAGGGTGTACATGGAGGGGAGGGGAAGGAAATTGTTCAGGGCGGCCCAAGGGGAGGATAACAATGAATAATGGAACAAACCCAGGGAAAATGCTTCTCGCTCTGGTTTCTCTAGGGCTGGGGAATTTTCCCCTGAATGAGATTGGTTCCAGCACAGAAAGAGGATGGCTGGCAGGTGGCCAAGAACCAAATTTTTGGTGTACATGGAGGTGGATAGGTCAGGTGCATAATCATGATGGATAACTGGGAGGGGGGGATATAAGAAAAGTGCTATTTCCCATTCTCTTTGTGCTACTGTCCCTTCTCGCAACCTGTTTCTGCCACTCATCCCCATCCCAAGAAAAGACTGCAGGCTTTTTCCTCCCATACTTTCCACTGAAGGAATAGGGAAGAAGGGTTCAGATTTACAAATTTTGCACCACCTTACAATGCATTTTGTAACCTGTGATACCAGGTGCAGATGCTGGGGAGTGGGGCACCTTCCTCAACAGCCCTGGACCATGCAGCAGAGGGCCACTCTCCCGGAATGAAGTGCAGCACATAGAGTATAAACCAAACCAGATGCTGCATTACAGATTTTGTGGCAGCAGGCTTTTACTCTCTTCAGGCCCAAAAGCTGTGCTACCCGCTCACCGCCCACTGATATGGGAACTTCCAGAGGCTGACAGCAAAGCTCTTCAATGCCAAGTGTTTGAAGGACATTCGTAGGCCACCATCTAAGACAGTAGCCTCACCAGTGTCCAAAAAGCCCCATGCAGCCTAGTTGCTCAGTAGCCAAACTTTGGGAGGGCAATCAGCCTGTTTCCTGACAGCACTAAGAATAATGTAACAGCATTCAACAAATTCCTAGCAAGCACAACCAAAAAAAAAAAAAAAAAAGACAAAAAAAAGCCTTGTTTAGCTTTGTCCTTTGCAAAGTGAAAAATATGGTTGTTTTGCTCCATGGGAGGAACAGCGGAATCAGCTTTAAAATCGACAGCAGATTTGGCCAGATGCCACAGCCCTTTTGGCCTCAGCTTCCTTCCAATACTCATCTCCCTGCCAATTTGGAGTGCTCAGGACACAGTTACACACCTGATGATATGCTGAGTAATGGCCTTGGCTTGCAGCTATCTGGTCCATGCAGCAGGGAAGTGGGAGGGTGGCCATTTATCAGAGGCATTCATCTGAGCAGTCATGGCTTCCACATGGCCACAGCTTCTTGGCGTGAGGGCCAGTGCTGCATCACACCAGAAGAGATGCAACTTTTGGTACCTAAAGGATGCGTGGTGGTCTCCAGGGTTCAGCAGATGACTGGCTGCAGATAAACAAACTCACAAATCGATGGCTCTACCAGCATCACACAACTTCAAAGTAAAGCAAAATAGACACGGCATTTAAAAGTTCAGTGATTTCATACTGTAGGGATGGTGTTTGGAGGTCATGCTGGTGCTCATCTTTATGCATCTGACCTTGGTATAGGTGCTTGCATCGCTGCAAGCTCCTGATCTCCTATGCTCCTATGCCACTATCAATGGCTTTCTCCCCCTGCCATGTTAGGGATCCTGCTGCAATATTGAGTCTCTTGGGGCTCCCGTCCCAAAGCACATGCAGCATGAGGGTTGCTTCAGCCTGAATGCCAGCTGATGTGCCCAGGCTCCCAGAACCCAGCCCACCTCTTGCTGGTGTTCTGCAAACCCTCATCTTCTCGTACCTGCCTCTTGCTCCATCCTCACTGATGCACTGCAGCACTGTTGTGAAGCAGCACCCTCAGCGCCATTTTTTCATCCATGGGGAAAGGATTTCTTTAGAAGAGACATGGGAAAGTCAAGAACACTGCACTGCAGCAGCAGGTGAGAGGCAAGAAGGGTCCTTGCCCAAAGACAGAAACTTTAGGAGCATGTCCTGGTATCTATATGGTAATTTGTATCAGAGCACTGACAAGAGGAGCTTTCAGCACCGCAGTTTGGGTGACAATATTTCTTTCCTCACTGTTCCTGTCTTGACATCAGCAAGAGAGTAGAGGCTCCACAAGGGTATTGTAAGATAGAAAAGACAATTAAAAGAACTTAGAAATGGGAAAGGACATGTCATAAAAGTCATTATTAAGCCTTCCCTTCAGTCCCTCCACATTTTTCATGGGGATAAATGTTCCCTCTGCAAAAAGAAATTTGGAAAATTTCCACCTATTCTACTGGCTGCATCCATGAGAGTATTTCTGCCTCTGGCAATCAATTCTGCTCAAGTCTCACTGTGCCGATGAGACATATGGCTCCAACGTATGGCTCCAGTATCTTTCTTGAGCAAGGGCTGGTGTGAGCAATACAGCAGGAGGTGCTACAAATAGGCAGAAAGTTTTGCAAAAATACGGAGTGGGAAGAGTGTGCTGTTGCATCTGAAACCTGTGCTTGCTACATCTAACGCAAACAATCCTCTGCTTCCAAAATTGCACAAAGCCGGCAGCTAAAATAACTGCTTTTTGACCTTTTTATCTTCTCCTATCTCTCTGAGCCTTGCCATTCTCTTTTTGCCGTCCCCAGCCACCTGCCTTTGTCATTAGCAATAATCAACAGCAATAAATAGGAGGCATTTCATTGCTGCGGAAACAGCCTGAGATATTTTGGGCCAAGCCATCCGGGCTGCAGCTCACAGATCCCCCTGGCCAGTGGGAAAAGACACAGCTAAAGTCACCTTGCTGCCTATTCTGGAGCTACAAGGTCTGTACAGCAATATGCCTGTATGTAGCAGCTGAGAGGGTCTGGGATGTCCCAGCTGGAAGTTGACTGGGTTGGAGAGAAGTTACCCCCCAGCAGTGGCTTCTGGAACAGCAAAGAGAAAGAGGAAAAAAAACAGGGGCAGCATGGCTGGAAGCAAAACCTAAGTACAGAGCAGCTCTGGTGGGACTAGTGGAAGGAAAGAGAGCAGATTTCCACTGTAGGACAGACAGAGGTCCGTGCAGGTCCCTGTGGGACTTGCAGAAGAGGCAACCTCCTGTTGGGCATTGGGGACTGAAACAATGTGACCAAAAAGAGATCCCAGATTGGTGGGGAGGATGGATCACCAGGGCAGTGGGATGGAGGTGCTCTTTTAGGTGCCTAGTTCTACAGGAGCTATCTGCAGAGGTACTTTTAAGGCGCTGGGTCTCACATGCTTCAGTCACGTTTTAAAAATAGGACAGGAGGCCTCTACATCACTTAGGTATTTTGGAAAATTTTACTCAGCCTCTCTGCAGCTCCTGTCAATCCTTCTCAGTGTGGTGCCGAGATGCATTCATGGCATGTACACAAATAGCACGCTTCCTTGGCCCCTCTCAGGCACGGCTGGAGACACCTCGAAGGACTTGATAGTCTGGCTCGATGATCTTAAAGGTCTTTTCCAACCTTAACGATTCTATGATTCTGTGACTTCCTCAGCTGTCCTTCACACCTCAGCAAGAAGGGTCCGGTGTGTACGATGCCTCTGGCTCTCCTGGCAGCAGTCTCCCCCTGTCCCTGTGGTGTCAAACAAGACACCAAAAAGCCTGAATGCCACAGTATCAGAACAAAGGACATCTCAGCAAAGAGGTGCTTTTACCTCCAGGGCAGAAGTGATGTTTTGGTTCAACCTCCTCCTCATTTCCAGAGACTTTCTCACCATGGTGGGTGCTGACTCAACACAAAGCCTCTGAGGTCTTTGTTGCACTCCAGATGACAGCACATGACATTGTGGGGGTCCCTTCGTCTGCCCTGCAGTCGCTGCTGGACAAGAATATCAAGAGACAAGCAGATCAGGGTGAGAACAGTGCCTGGTTTGCTACCAACTGAAGGAGTTAGGAGTGAGGAAGTATGTTTCCTATTTGGGCTTTTTCAGATTGGAAAACTCTGTAAAGTTCAGCTCAGACAGTCCTATCAAGATTGTAGGGACTGTTTGTTCCCAGTTTTGGCAGGGTCGTGAATGATGCATGAGTAACAGTGTCCCTTAATTAGTGTAATATGCTGCACCAGGTTAGAAAGCACTCTCTAGTTTTGTTTTTCCTCTGCATGTGTGTGTGTATTTCTCTTTAAAGGAGAAGGAAAAGAACTGAAAATATTGCAGTTGTGTTTTTGTTGGTTGGGGCACCAATGAACCCTGTACCGATTGGGCTGGTTATGAATCACTGGAGAGCCATATCCACACCAAACAGTTCTGCAGCCAACCTGATGTCTGCTTGGCAGTTGTACAGAGCAAAAGTTCCTTAACTATAGGTTTTTTGTTGTCTGAATCTTATTGGAATAAAAAGAAAAAAACCATCTATCTTTGAATTTATAATATTGCGTGCACCTGCGTATGTACACATGCATTACACTAATCCACACATGGTTTGCTTTGACTCTTGGGATGAAGGAGAAAGCTCCATCACTGATTTTATTTTCCTTTGTCTTTCTGACTCCCTTTCTTTCTTCCTCTGGATGTTTTTCTTTGGGGTGTTTGCAACATGCCCATCATATTCCAGCCATCAGGAATGATGTTTTCATTACTGTGGCCACAAAGGACATTGCCTGCCCTCCCACCCTTCCTGCCATGACACATTCCCCCAGAGTTGTCGTACCCAGGAGCTGCTCTGCCAGTCCCCTCTCTGCCCATTCTTCAGGGAGAGACTCTTCACCCACATGCCACCAGCACCTGTCCTCTGCCCCAAGCATCTTTCCCGCTCCCACACCAAAAGAAGCACTGACACCCACCCTGAAACCCTGAGCTTAGCCCCTTCTCCTCTTACTCGTGCTTTTTCCAGAACGGAATGCCTCGAAATCTCCCTCCTTTTTCTCCTTTCCTCCAGGGCTTGCTGGAGACACCGGAAAGGTGCCACTGGATGATGCCAAACCTCAGCTTTGGTCAGCGGCACCACCACTGCTTTTTCCCACAGGACCCTCTTGGCAAGGGGGAAATCACTGCTGTCA
Source organism: Manacus vitellinus (assembly GCF_001715985.3). Lineage (NCBI taxonomy): Eukaryota > Metazoa > Chordata > Aves > Passeriformes > Pipridae > Manacus > Manacus vitellinus. Next base: position 1,208,695 of record NW_021940291.1, on the reverse strand, counting down.
AAGGTCATGGAGCAGAGCAACACTGGGATCTCGGACCGGTGTGGTAAGAGAAAGCTCTCTCCCACTGGGTAACCCGGCAGCAACTGCTATTTCAGTAAACATATCATTTTGTGCTCAGTAAACACACATTCCAGAGGAATGCTCTCATTGTTTTTTTGCTCTGTAATGCATTAATGAAGAAATAAAGTTTAGGTTGTGTAATGGTGACAGCTTGAAGTCATTTTGCCTAGTGTTATTTCTCAGCAAAGGCTCAGCTCTCCCTGGAACGGGAGAAAGAAAAGACAACCAGATTTCCCTTCAAACTCACCAACATGTGCAAAAAAAATCAAAAACCAGCAGCAATTAACTCCTGTCCACATGCCCCAATAAAACTACATCTCTCCCTCACTTCGAACTTTGTCACGTATGGGGCTGTTTATGGAGGAGACAATACAAAGTGGGTTTATACAAGGCTCTTGTTTTAATTTTTGTTTTATATCCACTGGAACCCTCAAGTAGTGAATTCATTTCCTGATATAGTAAACATTTCTGATGGCCAGGATTCTTTCTCTTTTCCCAAATGAACACAAAGCCCTGGTCTAACTCACCAGCAGTGTAGTCTATACAAACAGACCCATCAGCTAAATTTTCAAAGAATGCATCTTAAGCACACAGCTAGAAAAATAAACAAACAGCAACGCCTTCGTGAGGGCCGGCAGACCCTCCCACAAGCAGGAAGCTTTTCTCCCTCAGATTTGCTTGAGCCCTCCACTGCATGTGGAAAAACTATCAGCTTTTCCCCATACTCCAGCAAATAATCTTATTCTCGTAGTTGCACACCAATGGCTGCTGGCTCACTGCTACATGATCTACTCAGTCTCTCTGATTTGTGACCCTATTTGCACTATGCAAATGTCTTCTGACAGCTCTCTTTTCCTGTCATTAAAACAAACAATGGCCCCTATAACCAAAAAGGAAATCAGTAACAGGCGAAAGCTGTTCTCTCTTTTTCTTTGCTTTTTTTTTCCTCTCTCTTTTTTTTTTTTTTCTGGATCAGGGGCTAACTGTTAGCAATTATCCTAAAATATTCACAAACCTTTTCTTCTCCCAAATTGTTTTACTCATCCTGGTGGACAGCCCAACATGTCTAATACAATTGCACTTCTAGAAAACCTAAAACTTAAAAAAAACCCCAACAACCCCCCCCAAACAAACAAACAAACAAACAAAAACAACAAAAAACAAACCAATGATCAACCAGCTAAAAAACACCTCCTATCCTTTTTTGGATTTATGTATCTCTCTATTCATACACATATAGACAAAAAAAATTGTATTATATTACTGATTTGAAGAGCTTTTAAAATAGATCCTAATCTATGAAGTAATGAGAAATAAGAAGGTATTTATGGCTGGGGGAGAAGTGCACAGGGAGGAAGACATCTTTCCCTTCAGTCATCTCTCTACTCTCCCGAGCATCTACCCTGTCCTACACTATACACCCAGCCTAAAGAAATGCATTGTTGATGGCCAGTGGCAGGTAGGGGACACCTAATTACACCTACACCCCTCCCAGTACACAGATGCTCTGCTTTTTGTTTCAGTGGGAATAGGGCTGCATTCAGAGACTTCAGCATACTTAGACACTCTTGGGATTGGTTTCTTTGTCTTTTAAATAATACGATATACATAATCCTAAACTGGGGCAGTTTCCCACCCCATCACACAAGCTTTGTGCCTGTTTGGCTCAGCTGAAGTCAATGGTGCTAATGTTGACATAAAATCATGGTGACCAAGTGGGAAATTAGTCCACTTGATTGTCTTTTGCAAAAATTTTCTAAATGGTCTTAATGGTTTTGTTTGTGGTACGTGTTGCTCACTCCTGATTGTACTTCTGCCAAGTTCTACTTTTAACTGTAAACACTGGCCTCTCAGAAAATGTGAAGTAGAGCAAACCAGAAAAGATGTTCAAAATAATGCTACAACCTAATTTAATTTATCCCTTGGTAATTGTGTTTGTAGATAATGAACAACGCAAACAAAACAGAACCCAAGCCTTTCCAGCCATTGCAATTGCTTTCACATGTGGACACATCGGTTGCATCCAGCATACGGTTAGGACTCTGACTGCATCAGGAGAAGTGTTTGGAAGCTGTCGGGTTTCAAGGTGACACCTGCCTTGGGTCCCTGCTTGTAGATACCACCTATTGAACCTTAGCCCATCTGCTCACCTTGGTGAGCCCACCCAATCTGCTCTCCTGTCATTTTTCCTTTCCTGTAAACCCCATCCTTAATTCTTCAAGTATCAATCGATCCACTACACATGTCGATCTCGGCGGAAATATAGCAGGGTGACTGCTTGCCAAACTCCATTAACCATGCAACTGTAGTCCTGTCTCCTGGCCCTGTTCCAGTAAGCTATTTACATGCTAGCCTGAATTTAATCTCATGGACTGCTCCAAGTAAATCCTATTGAATTTAGGCCTCTGTTTGCAAATGCTACAGGAACTTTACAGATTTGTTTGACATGCCATTATTACGTGAATGGTTTCTCTGGCCATTTCTCAGTCTTTGGGTTGCTTGTAAACAATGCAACCTGACTGCAGTTCAACTATTTGTTAGTTGCCTTTGTTTTTTTAATTTTCATTTGTGCTTTTCTTAGTGAGTTTATGCATGTGTCCCTGTTTACCTCCGTCATGTGGCAGAGCTTCTCCATTTGGAGTTGAAGAGGTTGGAACCCACAAACAGCTCTCAAAACCAGTTATGGAAACCCCTCACTGCACGGATTTGCACGAGTGTTTTTCTGACGGTTCAAATTTACACAAGTATCTGCAACATGTCCCCGTCCTCTGAATATTTCAGCAAGTGTTGTTGTACCTGCCTGATCTCTTGCCAGAGGCAATCACTAGGAGAATCGCTGTCAGTGCCAAAACAAACTCATGGTTTTTATTTGAGGGAGGATTTGTAAATAGTATTTTTCTAGCATTCATCCAGTTCTAAGTGGAACTCCCTGTGTGATGAATGCTGTTTACAGTGCAGCTTTGTTGTGAAACAGGGAAAAAAGGCAATTTCTTGTACTTACTGGCAGCATGCCAATATGGTGGAGGAAGATACATCTCCTCCTGCTGTCACTCCATTTCTTGCCCCATTTCTTGCTCTGCTTTGCGTGAAAAGCCCACACGGATACATAGGATTTTCATGCTCTGATAGTGGCAAATTTTAAGGAAGATGAATGGGGAAGTGGCTCTTTCTGGGCCAGCAATAAAGCTGCAGGGATATGAGGGCCCCAGGAGTGGACCAGGACCTGGTGCAGCACAGAAGGAAGGCGGGTCAGAGAGCCAGAAGCCCCATCTCTACCACTTTGTGTCTCCAAGTAATTGTGGATTCTCCCACACACCCCAAGAAACCCACACTTCTCAATGATGAAATCACACTTTTCTCCCACTAGGAAAGCTTTTTCTTTCTGCTTTTTCCCATTTTTACTGTGTTTAGAGTGAAAGGGAATTCTCTTTGCAGATGGAGCGTAGGAATGGGAGCGTTGTGGTGTCTCTGCAAATGCCACATAGCCCTTCTGAAAGCCTGCACCTTCAACCATTCAAGACCTGCCATTTTTGTTTCCATACCATCCTCAGGGAGGAGGAAGAAACATATGGAAGCTACTGGTGCCTTCAGGGTGGTTTGGGAAGTTGGAGGATGCGGAGGATTATACAGGAATGCAAGCTCAACACCACGGAAATTCAAGAGGAACTCTGGCAGTGTGAATGGCATCACCCCAGATTTCTGAGACTTTTAGGAGCTGCTACTTGAAGGTCCTATCTTTGACATAGCCCCAAGGTCTGATCACTCCCCCTCCTCCTTCCATCAACACTCATGTCTTAAATGACAGCTAGGTGCAAGCACCTGCTGCTCCACAGAGTCCATTGGTTCCCAGGCTGGAAAGTAGCTGCCGGTTTTAGAGACACTTTAACCCTCTTTTTCCATTTGAGGTATGTCCTCTCTTCACTTACACTTCTTTGTGGGTTTTTTTGTTTGTTTGTTTGTTTGTTGTTTTTTTAATTCCCATATTTAAAGCTGATGACTTTACTTGCTACACTAGCCATTCACCTGTTTCTGTGATTGAGGAATGGCTTAAACACTCTTTTGACATAGTCCCTTGAAAATGGGTTGCTTGGCTGCGGTCAATGAACATAGCGTGGGAAAAATGCATTAATACTTTCACCGGTAACACTGAGGATGGTTATAAATAAACTCTTCATTACAGTATTTATATATTATTACATCATATAGCCACTTAAAACAGAAAGCAATTGGAGGTGCTGAATAATGTAAGGATAATCGTCTCTACATTAGTTCCACTGTCATTGGCATTATGTATTTCTTGGTGATATTGCCATGTTCACTGCTTCACCCAGTGTTGCGTGACATTGGTGGTGACGTTAGAGTATCAACGGGCCCTCTGCAAACGACATACAGTACTTTGCACGACACATGTAGCTTGGTATTATATAATAAAGGTGCTTCACTGGAGAATTTTGACAGTGCATGATCTTTTTCTGACTATTTCATTCAAAGTGTTCATTTTTCGAAGATTTTCTTTAAAACAGCCATCTAAACATGCCCATGGTGCAAGGCTCCAGCACCCTCATGCATGGAGAAGGAAGATTTGAGTCACAGTGGCCAACCATGCATCTTAGGAATCACCCAAAGTTGTGCTGATGAGGCATGTTGGGTCCCAGGTGTCTCCTGCCCACTCTGATGCCTTCTCCAGCCAGAGACATAGCCAACAGGAATGGTGAGGGCAGAAAACTTGAGATGCTCAGAGCCTGGCAAGAAGAATTTCAGTGGTGATACTCAAACTCATGTCATTTGAATCCAGTTGGGCATACAGAGGACTTCCTCCCAGAACAAATCAGATTACTTCAAAGTGTTATTAAATGATTCAGAAACATCATCATTTGAGGGGTTTTGGTGGGTTTTTTTGTTGTTGTTTTTTTTGTTGTTGTTGTTTTTATTATTGTTGTTGCTGCTCTTCATCCTTTATCAGAGGAGTGGGGTGGCTGGATACATTGTGTGGCTGTGCTTAGACCATGACTGAGTAAGCTTACTTGCTGACTGCAGATTTCAGTTTCCTCAGTTTTGACATGCTTCCCCTTAAGGAAGTCCAACAAAACAACCCCCCTTTCTCTTTACTTCAATGCTTCACTGCTGGTTTTCATGGCAGGGATGCTCGTCTCAGTTACACTGTGGTCAGCAGTGTTCAGTGCCTCATTGATTGTCACTTGTCAAACGAGCTCCTGTGTGGCATAGAAGACCAAGTTCAGAGGAGGATCTCCTCCACCACAGTGCTTGGAAGGGGCTGTTCCCAAAAGAAGTCATTTCAGATGTTGAGAAATCGCATCTCTGAACCTTGTCCTCACATGACATATGACCAATTTCTGCACAAAGATCTGCAGTCGACTTTTATTACAGCTCTGATTTAGCTGCTTCTTTGATTTATCGCAACAATGCACATTCAATATCTTTCCTCTGATCTGGGGGCCAGAAATATAACTCTACTCATATGTTTGTATTCTCAGGACTTTGGATTTCACAGATTCAGAAACTCATTCATAGATTCACAGGATTTAAGGCCAGAAGGAACCATGAGAACATCTGGTATGACTTCCTATATTTCAAAGCCGTTCAGTTGCATCCAATTAGTTCAGTACCGAGCCCAGTAGCTTTGCTGCATCGTCCAGAAAAACATCTAGCTCCGGACATACAAAGATATGGAAATGTGAACACATCAGAAATTGGAGACTTATATCTTACTTGATTTTGAAGGTGATATTAATTAAAAAATGTGCCTCATTTCTAATCCACTTTTTCACATTTAGTCATCAGTTTTACACTTTTTTCCACTTCATAACTGAGCGGCATTGCCTGGTATGCTACATTCTTCAAACTTTGGAGCTTGGGGTTTTTTTTTAACCCTGGCAACTGGAAAAAAAAAAGCTGATATATCAGAAGTATTTGTGAGTCAACTTTACTGCAGTTTCAGTTATTTAAAAACTTTTTGCACTATTGATTGCATTATTATTTGTTCTTAAATAATACAGAGAAAATGCACTTGGGATACTTAAAAAAATATTTTTCAAAATACTTTCATTTAGAAAAATGAACAGAAATTGAACTTCTTGATGCAAAAGCAGACTGATGTTTCTTGCTGAAACAAGGGCTGTGACCAACCTTGCTAAAGGACTTTTGAACATCTCACCTATCTCCCTGCACAGATGTGTTGTATGTTATTAATCTCTCCCCATTCCTTTTTGATATAGAGATGGAGATAGATCTGTGTTTCACACCATCAAGACATATTTTCCAGCTTTGAAATCATTTGTACAGTCTCACTCTACACCCTTTCTATTTTTCAGTAGCTATACCTTTTGCTGGGACTCCTGATCCTGAAGATCATGGCTGTATTTTGTCCTTCTGGCAATTTGTCAAGGACATACTTTTCTCACCATTGCAAATTTACACCAGAAGCTCCTAAGTTTTACTTAGTATTATCCTTCCTTACTCTTTTTGAGTGGGCAGAAATTTTAATGATACACAAATGGTCTTCTAAAAGAGGTCATTTCAATTTCATCTTCAGAACTCTATGACTTTCTGCCCTCCATTCAAATGTCTTCGGTTTTCATTAATTTTAGTGTACTCAGTAAATAGCAGTGGAAGAGCTGGGAAGAATCAGATACTTATCTCACATGGATTTCTCCATCTTTTGTAGTACATGAAATTTTAAAAAGCTGCTGTTTGGGCTAAGGAATGCAATAACTGAACACTGACAGGGAGAAATGCCAGTGATGTCAATGGCAGGAATGTGGGTACCACCTAGCCACAGTGTTGCTAATACTTGTAGTTTTTACCTCTGGGCCTGAAGAGCTGCGTCATCTGTCTCGCTGGAAGTCATGCTCTGAACTTGTTTTGGAGAGCTGGTGGGTGATTGTAAAGACTTACAGCTAAGGAATGTGGCTTTGTCTCATACAGTGCTGTTTAAAAGCATCCAGGCTGGGGTTCTTGGTCTCCCAGGAGCCAGAGAGCGTGGAAGAGGAAGAAAATCATTAATATTGATAGTGCCAGCCTTGGAGGAGCACCCCGGGGCTCCATCTGAGCGCAACCCCAGCATGCAAAGCGTGGAGCAGACAAGAACACTGTCCCTTTGCTCGAGGACAACCATGAGACAGATGTACCTGAACACTTCAGGTGTGGCCAGTTACTCCCTGTTCGTAGGCAATTCTGGAGATGAGCTATCGCTGGACCCTTCTGCAGGGTCATTTCAGCAACTGATGGTATCCAAAAGGCTCTAAAAATTGAGTCTTTGCCTGAGAAAACATGCTGGTAGGAAGAGAGTCCTTGGTCAGAGGCAGACTGCCTGCTTGTAAAGAAGTAGAAGAATGTAAATTCTGTGGCAAAACCTGTCATTTCTGGAAAATTCTGACTTCCTTCTTTCTGGGCTTTTGTACTGATCCATCATTTACGAAATAGTTATGCATCCCATGTGACTGATATATGATCCCTGCATGGCTTGTACCAGTTTTACTGGCAAGGAGCTGTGGTACAAAAGAAAATTAGTGGAGCTGAAGGACTGAGCCACAGGGGAATTCTCTGGTAAAGGAAGGAGTTACTCTGCTTTCCTCTGGCCACACTTACACTCTTCCAGTCTCGCAACAGCCGTGGTAGATAATAGCCAAGCTGAGCAGAGCTGCGACCTGCTCCTGTGGATCTCCAAATGTCAAAAGCATTTTGGTGTGGGTGGGCAGGCTCAGTCTCTTCTTCATAAAAAAAACCCCAAAACCCACAAAAAACAAAACAATGACAAAAAAACTACTGCTGTGAGGGAGCCAAAGGTGATTTTGCTCTTCTTCTTGGCCCTCTTGCTGCTGCTGTGGGAATCCAGCAGTATTGTTTCCAGAAGGCTCAGTCTCTGTCACCCAAGTATTTGGCATGTTTGGGGACACCCTTACTACTTCCCTTTCCTCCCCTGCAGAAGAGTCCAACTCAGCTTTGACCGCAAAGCCCAGGAGGCCTTGGAGTTTGTCTGAAACAAAGGAAAAAGATTGCGAAAGGCAGTGGTGTCAAATAATGCTTCCATTTAGTAGGAATTTTGCTCCCCTTGCATTCCCAGGCAGCACCTGCTGTGTGAGGCTCTTGGCCAGCTCCTCTGAGCCTCTGTGGTAAAACAAACAAAAACAGCAGGGAAAAAAATTCCTCTTTATAACGCCTGTTATCCTCAGGCTACCTTCCAACACTGCCTCGCCTCCCCATGTCGACTGTACTCTCCAGGGAAACAGGCTACTACGGGGCCAGAAAGCCTTGTGCAAATGGGCAGTTGAGCAACGGAGGAAGAGACCCTGTCTTATTGAAAACAAGACTGTTTTCCTCCTCTTCCTTCACCTCTAAATGCAGAAGGGTCTTTATTGATGTTCCTGCCAAAAAAAAAAAAAAAAAAGGAAAAAACTGTCATGTTGTTACTTCCATAGCAAAAGCAATCAGAAATTATCCTGCATTAGTGGAAAATAGGGTTGGTTATCCACTGTTGCTTCTCACATCTTAGCATTTCAGGGTAGTTCTGCAGTTGTTTTCTGTTTTGGAGCATGGTGGAACTGGCTGTGCTGGAGGTTATTCATGTTTATCTGGTGTTTGGACCAAATGGCCCACCTGCATTTTACCTGCTCAGCCTACAGCTCTGCCACACCATCAGTGTTGCTGGTGGGGACTTGGGCAACCTTCAGGAACCAGAATAACCTCTCACAGAGGTTTAACAACACCTTTCTCTCCTCACACTCTCCCTGCTATCCCTGCCTGCTCTGCACTTACTCAACTGAGGAAGGAAAAAGACTTTTAGGACCTTGCTTTTGATCCTACCTTTAGGCAACATCTTCCAGATAGCTTTCACTAGGCTAAATAGCCCTGTGTCTGATATGGACAGAGATTCAGAGGCTGTGATCCCCTGGCCTGACCTTCTTAGCACAGGCTATCAAATAACCACTGGCATCCAAAGCAGATGCAATGTGCCCATAACCCATGCTTTTTTCACCCATGCTGCCTTGATTTCACCTCAGACAAAGCTCCAAGTTAAGTGTTCTCAGTAAACTTTGGGTCTACTCTTTGGATAGTCTCCCTTCCTTCTCTCTTAATGCATACCTGATTGAGGGCAAAGAGAAAGCAAAGATGCAGAAAGATGAAGGTATGCACTGAGAAAATCCAGACTTTGTCAAACTGATAGGAGAAGTGCACTAGACCTTCCACTCTCCTCATCAGAGCTTTCCCAAGGTGTGGGCCAACACCCATGCACAGCCCACCAGGGATCACGTTCAGGACAGACAGCTCGGCTCCTTGTTAGGTTGGAAGCAGCGTTTTATCTCAGTGTGCCTGACAAGATGTCTCTACACCCTTCAAAAGAAAAATGCTCTCCAAATGGCTCCCATTCCTTCTCTAGACTCCTATTCTGTGTTTGATGCCCCGTATGTCCTTTTTTTCAAAGGCGCTACTAAAACCACCACAGAAGAGACTGAGATGCCACCTGGAGACTCTCCATAGCCTAAGAGTGAGGTTTTGCTTTACTGCCTGAAAGACTCTGCCTCAGGAGAGAGCTTCTGTTTCTGAACTTAGTACTGGCACTTACTGTGTGACACCACTCTTTTATTGCCCAAATCTAGCAGTGCTAATGACAGAGCCTCTCTGATGCAGTTATTCTCCACCAAGTTATTGACAGTTCTTCTGACCAAGTGCAGGTGTTCACTTTAGGATGATAGAAAACACTCTACAAACTTCTCTGTGTTGACTAGACCACCCATGAATATAACAGGAGTTTGGCTGCCCAGCTCATTTGTGAACTGGAGGCTGCTGTAGTGAAGCAGGATGAGTAGAGGGTGCCTGATGTCAGGTCCCTCACTTCTGGGCTTGAATCGTAGTGAAAATTACTTCAAAGCCAGCACCAAACTGCAATCCTAAATTTTATACTTGGTAAGAACATCAGGAAGCGATGGTGAATGCCTGTGTAAATCCAGAATTGAACATTTGCCTGAAGCCATTGACATCAATGCCTTGACATTGATATCAATGCCTTGACATTATTCCTGTGATATTTTGCTGGTACTACTTGCTCACATCTTGAAAGTCTCCTGCCTTGTAGCACAACCCTAGTAATTTTGGTGCATGTTGCATTGTTGACTTAGGAGTTTTAAACATCACTTCAATTTCTGTAGCAAAAAGCTTAACACTAGCATTAACACTGAAATTACCACAAGTGCCACTGCTGCAGAAAGTCCCAAGCTACCTGCCGTAGTCCACTGCTCATGCTCACAGAGGTCAACATCCTGTCCTTAGCACATGTCCTCCAGCACAGGGATCTTCACTAAACAGCCATCCCTGTTTGTGATTCCTTCTTCTTACCGCCCTTGCTCCCTCTATACCCCTAAAACCAGGCACAGCACATTGGCTTTCCTCAGCGACTTTGCGATTTCAAGCTGGAGTCGCATTTAAGCAGCCAGAATGGTGCAAGGAGCCCATATAATTACTGCTGGGATTGTGCTGCATAGGGCCCGTGTAACAAACTCGCCTCAAATAACCCAGCTTGAATGTCAGAGTCCGTGCTGTATTGTGTTTCACATTCTGGCTGTGGGAGCGCTTCCCCAGCAGGAATCAGGGTAACAAATCCCTTACTCTCACAGGAGGGCCCCATAAAATGAATGATTCTGGATCTCACACTCTTGAGGAGGTCTCAGTTACTCCAGCAGTTGTTGCTCATAAGGGGAGCGACCATAGGGGACAGAGGGAGGGAAGGGTGGTTTGGCAAGCTTTGGTGTATCATCACCCCCCTGTTAGAGTGGGAAGGAGCATCAGGGCTCTCCTCTCCCCTCCAATCTATACTTTTGCATAGATGTTAAATTAAAAAGAAGTCAAAAAACAAAGAGTAGATAAACCCTGAGGCTGAGATTGAATCAAATGTATCTGCTTGAAATTCTGCATGGCTGCTGGTGGCAAGAGGTTCCCATTTCCTCTCAGCTTAGACTTCCCTGTGAGCAGCACCCATGTATTTATGGGGTAGCATAAAATGAGATGTTTACTCTCTGTGCACCAGGGCCAAAACCCTCTGCTTCCTCCTAGAGTAGCTTATGGCATCCCCTCCGCCAAGTCCTGTGGTTCAGCAGCCAACACAGCTGCCTCTCCATCCATGTCCGAAACCTGAACTCCCCCACTTCTCCTTGGGAGACAGAGATTGCTCCCTGAACTATCTCCAGTCTCTTGTTATCTTGCTTTCCTTGTCAGCCAGTGAACTGTGAAGCGACAGCGGAGAGAAAAATGAACTCTAACCTCATTTTCCCCCCCTACAATTAGCCAGAACTGTGCCTTTTATTTTTTTTTCCTCCCCACTTTTTAAATGATTAATAAGACAACTTGGTCCTTAGCTTCTGCAGTGAGGCGAGTGTGCTGACAAAGCACTGTGATGTCTCTTCCAGGTCACCCGGCAGCAGGCCATGTCTTTATGAAAACATAAAAATTGGAGGGACTATTTGAGGAATTTGTAGACTGAGACACAGGAATTTTGCCCTTCAGACCCTGGCAACTGCATTCTGCAGTGGTCTCTGAGGCCCAGCGACTGCCATGGAAAGGAGTAGCTGCTTAACAGCAACCTGCAAGCTCTGAAAAGCAGATTTTTTTCCCCTTCTTTTATTATGTTGCTTTGAAATATTCAGCCATTGCCCTTTGCCTGTTTCATGCGGTGACAGCCTCAGGGCATGCTGCAAGCTGGATCCAGTGGCAAAACACAGATCTGTAAACACCTTCAATGGCAACACACAAGGGGATCCTCACTCCTGCTCGCCCTTCACCTGAGCATCGCTCTTTCATGTGTGCTCATCTGTCTCCTGGGTTTCCAAAGCTCCTACTGCAGTAGGGAGTAGGGAATTTAGGCCAGGTGGAGTCTATCCGCTTAAATCGTCCGTGTCTTTGTTATACCACCTGTTGCATTTGGAGACAGAAAAAGCCCCCGTGCACTCCCAGGCATTGACAAGGATGGAAGAACTCACACCACAGGGATGCTCCTGCAGGGTGGGCAGGCGGGGAAAAGGACCTTCACCAGCACAGGCATAAAAGGGCAAAGCACTGGAGAACAGTACTGGGGTGAACAATTCTGGATTGGCTTCTGGTTGACGGATTAACATCTCGTTTGGCTTACAGAAGGTAGTGCCTGCACTTCAGTCCTGTTAATTGGAGAGCATCACTAAAGGAACTGCTTTTCACAGTACTTCCAGCAGACTCCTCTGTATCACTGGGGCTTGAGAAAGCCAATGACAGGCCAATCCATGCAATACTTTTAAGACATTTTAAAAGCAAACAAGTGTACCAGTGGAGTTGATCAAGCTGCAGGCTGCTGCCGAAAGGGTAGCGGGGTTAGAGCTTTTTTGAAAGCAGCCTTGGCACATTAGAGAAACAACTTGCTCCTAGCTACAGCTGTGGAGTGTAAACGATGTGATTCTTGCCATCTCATGGTATCCTTGTGTTCCAGTTGTGGGGTAGTTAGCCAGAAGAGGAGGGCATGCTGCTGGCTGAGGGACAGCAGTGGCATTGCCGGGGGGACTGTGAGAAGAGTAGAAGCCAGTGACTGAGCATGGAGTCTCCTCCAGAGCCATGAATGCAATGTCAAATCCTCTTGATACCATCCACATGGTTAAATGGATTTCAAAGCTGCAGCACTTGCCTGAAAGAAGCATATTCTGAAATCAAGGCTCTCATGGTTTCACCCAAAGACAATCTGCCCCATAGGCTTTTGGTGGCCTTGGTTTCATCTGTTCCATCCCTGACAAGGTCTGCATTAGCCCCTGCAGCCTCTCTTAACCTTTCTGCCCTTGACTCTGACCAGCTTCAAAGTGGAGCATTTCCCTGCTCTTTCCAGGAGGCCTCCCTGGCTCTTTCAATCTTTCTCAGAAGAGCTGTTATCAGTCCAGATGTTTGCGAGGGGGAGGACTCCAAGAGGAGCCTTCTTCATTACCTCCAACAAACATCCCCTATTTCTGGCAGATCCTTCCCACTCCTCCCACTGTGCAGCTGAGACAGGGAGAAGATGTCAAAATTTATGGGGCTGGTAGATATCGCCTTCGGTGTGGCCATGGAAAAGGAACAAAACAACAGTTGTTGCCCCTGGACAAGCTCTCTGATCTGCCAGAGATGTCCTGCTAGTTCATGTATGACATTTAATAATTAAAAACTCCCATACAATTGTTTAGCAAATGCTAGTTTTTAGTCGTCATTATGAACTTTTTTACTGTAGTACCTCCCAGGAGCAAGTCCAGTTGGGCTCCCATCATGCTACGCAATCTTCAAGCAGCCAGGGAGGCTGAATTCCTTTCTCTAGGAGTTGACAGTCCAAATAAACAAGGCAGACAAAGGAGAGGAGGGGAAACAGAAGCTCAGGGGAGGTGAAGTGAGTTGTCCGAGGTCACACAGCAGGTCAGTGCCAAAGCTGGGAGCAGAACCCATACTGCCAGCTCTTGCTCTCATGTCCTATCTCCCAGGGGAAGACTGGGCCAAAATAATTTATGAGGCAAAGAACTTCTATCACATTCCTCCTGGCACCATGAAGTTCTTCAGCTTGTGCAAATAAAGCACAGCCAGATAAAGAAGCAACTGGGCACCAGTTATATTTTGGTTTGCTAGGTCTCTGTTTCTTCATATGTTTCTTAATGTTATAAAAATTCTTTACCAGTTAAAGTGATCATCCGAATAGAAGTAACAGAGTCAAGGAAGAACATTGCTTTGGAGTGTTGATCTGCAGATCTGGATGGTGAAGATCAAGGTTGGATGGTACCTGTGGGAAGAAAGATGCTGACCTCCAGCCCATAATCCAGCATGGCTTGGAGATGAGATCCTCTCCTGCTGCACAGTGGCACTGACACTGTGGTCAAGTGCCAACAAACAATCTGGGCAGCTGCAGGGAGAGAGAAGGGAGAAAGAGCAGTGGGCTGAGATGAGGTAAGGAAACAGCCATGTTCCATCATGATTTTTCTATGAAGGAAGATAAAGAAGCTGATGAGGCTCCAATGAGGCATCTTCTGTGAGTGCAACCATGCAATGGACCATCTTGATCTGGTTTCAGAGCATGATGGAGGTGATGTGGCTGCTGTTTGTGGAGAGATGGTAATCTTGAGACTCACCGTATCTCCCCTGAGAAGTAGGAAAAACCAGCAAGGAAGCTAAGCAGCACCCTTAAGGACTCACCTCTTCTTTGTCTGAGACAGAGCTGTGGAATCTGGTGCTCTCAATCCCACTGGAGGCATCACTGCTTTCAGGTTCCATAATTGATCTTTCATCTCTTTCTCAGGAAACAGAGGGTCCTGCTGTATGTAGAGCACATCCAGGTGCATGTACTTCACCATCAAAATGGTATCTGCCAGCTCTCTCTTTACTCCTTTTGGTTGACAGCTCTGGCTGGTTTGTTCTTATGCTCTTATGGTAGGGAGGGAGGGAGGGAGGGATGGCTGGAGTCTGGACTAGGACATCTGACATGCATAGGAGAGGCTATCAAGCTCAGATTCAAGCCCTGAAGTTCCTGTCTTCCCTGTGCTATGAAGCAATAATCTTGAAATTAAACTGCCCTTTTACCCCAGCAGTGTCATCCTATAGTGAACACAATTCTTTCATTAACAGACGTTAAACGTAAGAATGTTCACCGCCACTTCCCTCTTCCTCCTCAGTTAATTTTCTTGCAGTGTAAGGAGGGCCTTATTTCAAAGGCAGGGTTAGGTAGGTGGAAGCTGCTCAAGCCATCCTGGCTGGCTGAAATGTCGCTGGCTGAAATGTCACTGGCTGACTTTTTTAATTGTATGCAAAAGGGTCATTATCTCCTGCATAATGTTTTGTTGCTCACATGCTTGAATGATGTAAGGACATGTGTCACCCATGTACTGGATGATTCTGATGCCCTCATAACTCCCTCGGCTATTCCAGGCTGAGGCAATTTTCAGGGCTGGACGAGGACCACAGCAGCATCTGCAGGAGGATATGGTAGTGGATCAGCACTGGAATAGGAAAGACAGCCCAAGAGACATACTGGATGTCTTTGCATGGAAGAGCAGATAAAGGAGCAAGAAGTAAAAACAAAATAAAACACAAAAAAAAGGAATCATAAAGCTATTTAAGTAGCATGGCAGCTTAAAAATTCACTCCCAGAAAGTCTCAGTGTTGTCCCTGAGGTCAAGCTATTGAGTACCATATCTTATTGAGGGGTTATCACAAGTGTCCAACATCACCTCACCTCTGGCAAAGCTCTTCACAAAACCTCTGCGTGCTGCCAAATACAGGCAGTGAAAACTGGCAGGATCTGCTCTTTCTGTCCTACATCAGGCTTTGCAATGGTGTCATCAGTGTGGACACCCAATGAAAAATGCTGTACCTTTGATGCTGGTGTCACCAAACTCAACAGAGAGACTTTTGACTGATCACTTGTGAATGAGAGCACTTGAAGCTGCTGGGCTGACATCTGCTCGAATCTTGCCCAAATGTTTTTTTGGCCTGTAAATGATAAGAGTTAACCAGAATCAGAAAGACCGGTTTCATCAGGGTCAGAAAATAGTGCAAGACAGAATTCCTCGAGGTATTTTGTTGCCTCTACCTCCAGGCAAAACCCAAAGATAGCAGAGAAATGTGAAAGTTGAAAAAAATATTGACTGAACTTTTCAAACTTGGAAGGGTCAAGTATAGTTTGGTTCAAGTCTCAGGTGCAGGTTAAGTATGGGTCTTGATCTACTGGAGGAGGTTCATCCCTTGTTCAAACATAATATCATGGCCACTGGGCAGGAGAGACAGTAAGGAAATGGACTCAGTTTAAAACTTATTGATCATCTGATTGCAACAGGAAATATATGTGGTTTAGCAAATCTGTCACTCTCAGCAGTTTCAGTTCAGTAAAGAGCTGAGACATGAGTGGTTGAGCAGGGACATGAGTTACCTGCCCACAGCCCTGTGACCAGGTAAAGCCCCCATGACTCCAGCTGTGCCCTGCAAGGCCATGAGGCCAGCACAGCTTCAACCTCTCCCATGCAAGAAAGGCAGGAGTCTAAGGCCTAAGGTCTAAGGCTGCTGTGAGATTAGAGGTGTACTAGAAGGACTCCATGGTGACCCACCTGCCATGCCAACAAATCCTCAACTCAATCTTCTGTGCTGCCAACAGTTTTTTGTGTGACTTTGTGCAAGTTAGTCAGGTCTCATTATTTTAAGAAGTCATCAGGACACCATGGAGATAAAAAAGCAGAAAACTGAGGCTCTGTGATGCTGTGGAGATGAGGGAAAGATATCACATAAGTACAAATACACATTCACCTGTCTCAAGACAAGGTTAACGACTCTGCTTATTCACGTACTTCTGAATTCAAATAAATGTCCCCCAACAGGAAAGAAAATGACACAGGTAACCTGAGCTGCTGTTCAACTGGGTTTCTTGCAGAACACAAGCAGGTCTTTGGTGTTGGTTTCCCTCCATTCTTCACTCTCCCTCCCACTTGAAAGAGTTGGAATTGGCAAGAAAGAGTAAACAATGACACAGATAGTGTTTAACCATTAATAAGGGTGGACAATGGTTAGGGAAGTAGCTAAGGACCCTCGTTATAACTAATCAGCTGTCTTCTTGTCTCTGTCTTATTGAGTTTGGGGTTTTTTTCTTTTTGCAAGCTGGCCCTGGTTAAAGTCTTTTCAGGAGTTAATGAGCTAGAGGAGAGTCATCTTCCCCACGGGCATGTTTCAAGCCTATGGTTTTTGAAGGTTTTCTTGGCCATTATGTGCACGAGCATGGCTGTGGTCAGGGTTGTAAATGCTGGCTCTCTGCTAAAGGGCTGCACAGCTTGGTACAACCGTGCCTCTTCTCTCAGCGGGGTCTCGAGGAAGAGCCTGCCTTAGATCTAGGCCAAAACAACCGGTGTTTGGGCAAAGGCACTGTCTGATCCTACACAACACCAGCTTCAGCTGTCAACAGAAAGAGATATCTCAGGGCTACTGTAATGTACATCCAGCTGCCACAGCTGAACTCAGTTGAGGGCTGTTGGGGACACAGGCACGTTGTAGCCTTACCTCCAATCCTTTACCTTCACCTGGATCAGTCCCTCTGGGGAAAAGGAGTCAGAAAACCCACAGCAGAGCAATGGCTGATCCTTTGGCTGCCTGGCCATGGCCACACAGGCAGGAGGACAGTCAGCAAAACTGCTCACAGCAAAACCATCCCTGGGACTTCCCTCATTTCTCAAAGAAACTTGTTCAGAAATATTCCAGGGTTTATACAGTAACACTCAGCACTAAAACCTGGACTTATTCTTCAGCCACCTGTTTAGGAACCTCAGCCTGTTAGTAAAAGAAAAATAAATAAGGTACTCTGAGGTGTTTTTGAATTGCATGAGACTTGATAGTTGCTACATAACAAGAGAAGAGAGATTTTTGAATGAATTGATTTTTTTTAAAAAAGGAAATTTAAAAAAAGTGCCACAATAGCTAACACTTGTCAAAGAGAAGGGGTAGGGGGAGAGAGGCTGGCAACTCTTTTTGGGTTGGCACTAGAAATTAGCATTTTGGGGAGGGGTCAAATTTGTGGAGAGAGAAGTGACTTTAACCAGCTGGAGTCTACTGCCTCTCTGCCTCTTGAGTAACAAGCATGCAGCTTTGAAGACTGATAAAAACAAGTTTTCACTGAAGTCAGCACTCCCAAGCTCATGCAAAGATAAAAGAGGGAACTTCAGGCCAGTTTTTGCTTCTTCTACCAGCAAGGCCACCAGCTGAATCCTGACCTCAGCATGTTTTTGGTAGGTACAGTTTAAAAGCAGGAAGGACAAGCCTAGGAATATGAATGCACCAAGAGTCACCTGAATCCTCAGATATGAACTGAAGCTCATAATCAGCCATTTCAGAAATTCCAGTAGAGTTCAGAGCTCTGACATGGTCCATATAGTTTAGAAACTTAAACAAACATCCTGATTTCTGAACTGCATAGAAGACTGGAAGCAGCCTCACTTCCTGCTCAGATACCCATGTGAGACTTGTATTATTGCCAGGTAGAGAAAAAAAACTACCTTGATTTAACCTATAAGCAGTGTGCAACCTGGGAAAGGAAGGAGTCATTCAAAGGACACGTATCTGGGAGGTGAGGCAGTTTTGATGAGGTCCCCTGTATTGATTCTGATCTGCCGTGAGGGATGCTTCAGGTACTGGCCAAAACGCTTTGCAATGAGAATTGATTTCCAAATTTTTGAAAATTTTGTTCCCAGCTTTTCTGTGAGCCACAAATCTACTCTTACTCTTGTCAGTGTTGCTGCACATGGTTGTTTCCCAGTGAAGAGACGGAACTTGTGAAGTTGTGCATAAAATGCAGAGGGTCTGATAGGAATAATCCCAAATTGGTCTCAGAAAGAAGAAGAGTAAGCAAGCCATACTACACTGATGGACTGGTAGTCTTGTTTTCTCAGAGCCTCACACAAAACACTTAAGATACCTGCAAAACTAGAAGAGAACACTCAGAGGATTTATTAATACAGAAAACAGTTTCAAGGTGTACTCCCTCACTACCACCCCAAAATATGATTGTATTTTAAAAACATCACTAGGGAGACAGTCTTTATGCCTTGTGTAAAATCTAGCATTTCCGAAGTGCATCTGAAAACATGTCTTTTTTTTGTCTCACACAGGTCTCAGCCTGCTAATCAGCTGGATATTAAGATGAGAAGAGCTGTAGCTCTGGTCCAGTTTGTGCATGCATTGCTACAAACCACAGCGTGAGGGCAAAGAGTCTTGATGCATGGTGAATAGCCAATAGACTAAGTGGGAAAGTGTTTCCTCATCATGTGGAAATTTCCAGAATATCAGAACTGGGTTTTTTTCTCTTTTCTGAATGGGGGTAGAGCCAGAACTTCAAAAATTTTATCAAAATTTTAGTTACTATGAATATATACAGAGAAGATCAATGGTAACAAAACTTTTCAGTATTGGCCTTTCTCAACTTTTTTTACTCCACGTTCACTATATTCATAATACTATTACTGAATCTAAAATATTTCTGTGCAGGATTCCCTGCTGAAACTACTGACAAGAGACAAGAGGCTATTTGCATCTGCTGATATCAAAACAATTTTTTTTTCCACAGGTAGCTTTGCTTTGGAGGAAGTGGTATTTCCAAGTTAAAAAACTGAAACTCTTTCTAAGGAAAACTCCTGACCACACTGAAGAATGAGATCAAACAAGAGCCCTGTATCTTGCACACTGAATTAGTCTGCTAAGGTTTGCTTTAACATACTCTCCTGGGCAGGAGTAGCTCAGATTGGCTGTAGAGGAGCCACTCACTGCACCTTATCACCATCCCTGTGACTTATCTCAGGGAACTGGGACCCATTTATCTGCCAGAGCAGACAGGTTTTGTGCTGCAGAGGGGAAGGCACATGCAAAACAGAAGGCATATGCCAGCACCTTCAGATGTGGCTCTGTGTGCACCTAGCAGGGCTGTGCCACAGCTTTGCCATGCATTGGATCTGCCCCTCAGCAGACCTTCTGGCTTCCTGGTAAGTCCTTGCAGGTGCCTCCCTCTCTACACCAGTGTGCCCAGGGAGACTTCCACTTGCTCTCTCCCTCCATTGGCTGTCCTTTGAAACATGGAGAAGGAGCTGGGGAATGTGCTGAAATATGTCTTTCCCAAACCACAATGTTTGCTGCTGCCGTTTGGTCCTATCTGATTAAACACAAACAGCAAGACCTGCTCCACTTGCTTCCTCCCTCTGACAGGGGAATGAGCTCAGCACACCCTGGAGTCTCAGCCAAATCCCGCAGGGTAATATAATTGCATTCCTGCTCCATCTGCCTCAGTTACCCCACTTGGACATGTTATATCTCCGTGCTTCCTGTTGTGGCATCCTCGGCATTCCCCACCACACTCCCCACCCCGTTGCTCCTCCCTAGACTTCACTGCACAGGACTCACTGCTGGTGCACATGCAAGCTGTCAGAGGCAGTGGGATACATTCCTGGGGTAGACAGGTAAAAGCTTGTTCAGATCTATTAAACTCAGGACTTCTCAATCATGGTGTATCTGGGGACACGAGCATGTTTGATTCTTGCCTTGACACCATATTGAGAGAAGGAGACCATGGGGGAGTCTAGATTTAGTGTTGATATTAGGGGATTGATGTGATCTACCAAGTAGGCAATTCCCTCCTCATGAAGTTTGCTACTGAAGTTTAGTGAGTTTTAGAAAAAGCACAAAACTCATGAGTGCTGAAAGCCACCGTAAAAACACCTCCTAATGAGCAAATTAACAGCACATTCCCAGACCTCATCAGCCAGGGTTCTGCATGAGACCCTAAATGATGGGAAAATCTATTTTAAGAATGTTTAGGGAACTTCTCAGGATGTGATAATTTTTTAATTTATTTTTTGGTGCACTGAATATAATATTTGTGCACTGCTGCAAGCACAGCCTCTGTTCAGTACCCAGATGCAGACACACAGTGCACTGAAAGATGGTGAGTAGGGGTCTCTGGGGAAGTGTAAGAGATTAAACTCCCTGTGGAAGCATCCACTTTCAGCCAATATCAGTGTTTTGCTTCATAGGTGAAAATATATTAAATAAAAAAGGCTTGATTTTCCATGTCTAACTGATCTGTACTCTTGTCCATTTAAACATGTGGGTGAACAAGTGAGCAATTCATGAGTGGTTGGACTAAGAGGCAGGAAATTATGCAAATAAGGACACTGGACAGAGTAAAAAGAATACCATCAATTATATCATAGATATAATTGTGATATCATTGCCTGTCTTGCTGAAAATGTCACATACATAAAATATATTATTACTTACTTGCAAACTGTCAAATGTTATTTTCCATTAGAATTTTCAAATGTCTTCAGATCTGTCTGCAAAATTTTCATCAGTTGTTGGCTTTTTTCTTGTGTGGTTGCATCTGGTCCTGGGGCTGCATCCTGCAGGCAGGGCTGAGTTTGTGGATGAGCAGCCTGTCTCCTTATCCCCTCTCATCCCCACAGAGGACTCTGGCCCTGTTTTTGTGCTGCACAGATGCTGGGAGGTGTAGTGACAATGCCTTAGCCTGGAAACCAGCGGGACTATGCTGTGTTGCACCCACAGGGATACTTCTTGGACTGTCTTCCATCATGAAAAGCTAGAAAATGGATATAAAAAGTGGAGAAACAGTCACATGAAGTGGAGAGAGAAGGTATGGCTTAAACAAAGAAGGTTCAGCCCTAGCAACCATGGACATTTCTGAAGGTAGAAGGGGATAGACACATGGAAATCACCATAAATATTGGGCAGAAAGAAGGGAGACTCCATTGTTTGGCTTCTCTTCCTGCTCATCCTGCTCTTGTTTGTACAGTCCCCGTAATGACACACCTATCTTGGCCTGCTGGACTTTAGACTCGGGGGGTGTGTGTGTTTTGGGCACTGACTTCAGAGCCCAAAATTAGAAAGAGGATGAAAAGAAATCATTCTTCCAACACAGCTTAGCTGGAACAAAAGCATTTCTGCTACCCTGCCTGACCCCCTGGATGGAGGAAGCACCCATCAGGTTGTAGCCCCCCTGCCCAAGCACACAGCCAGTCTCTCCTCACCAAGGACAGCAATTAATTATCGCTTATATGGCAGTGCAGAGACCCAATCCCACCACACATGCTGGAAGAAGCAGATCCCAGCCCTGCTCCTGGCCATGCAGAGCAGCTGGGAGACCTGAAAAGAAAAAGCAAGCAAGCTAGAGGTAGGCAGAATAACCTGTTCCCAAAACCACTGTGAGATGCTCAGCCTAAGGAATGTGCAAGCTTTAACAGTCCCAGAGCTGTAAAGCACTGGAGAGGAATGCCTTACCTAGGCTATGGGTTCTCCAGGTCAGTTGTGCTGCCCCAGCACAGCCCTGCCACAGATGAAAGCTGACTACAGGGAACTCCACAATGGGTGAGGGGAATATTTGGGAGGCTAGGGGACCTGGGAGAAACTTCTGACTAGCTGTCAGGCATTAAGAGTGGCAGAAATGATTGCTCAGAACTTCATTCATACCTTAAAAGTGTTATGGTGTTTGAGCCGATCATCAGCCAGCAAGAAGCTGTGCCAAAAGCTGAGACAGAAGAGGGGATATTTGTGTAAAGAAAGTGAAAGACATGAGTCTGTCTGTCCCATCTACCACTTCCAAATGATCTGGTTCACAGGCACCTGCAGTATTCACCAAAACTTCCTGGGAATCGGTCACCCCAGACAGCTCCAGCATTTCTGTTCCCAGCCCTAGGCATGCCAACTCCATCTTCACTGGGGCAACTTCTGAGCACATGCTCCATATCCAGTGCTGACCACCCTAGGATGGGGGTGGTAGTTTGGATTTACCAAACCCAATGCTACGTGTCTCTTGCATGTGCTCGTCTCTGGGGCTTCACATGCCATTTGTTGCTCCAGAGTGTGCCAATTCTGGCAGTTCCTTGCTAATAACATACCCTTGGTCTCTGAACTTAAGCAGCTACTTCATTTAGGAATGAGGAAGGCTTTTGGTTACTGAAGTCTGTTGTACCAAAAGGAGAGGATCACTTTCTTTAGTCAGCACTTGAATAATACCAGGCAAGTGGAGCCCAGGCTTGGCAGCAAGACCTCAGAGGCAGGATCTCAGTAAAAGAAAATGTGAAGGTGTCCTCCAGCCCCATTGCACGGAGCAGAAATAGTGGGATGAGTCTTTCATGAGCCCTTGAGTGAGCATCCTCACTGTCACCTTTGAACCTGGCCAGTTTGGCAGCTGAGGAAATAACTGCAAGGCTGTGGTTATTACAAATCTTGCAAGATATGTGTAATGGCCCAATTAGCCTTACCACAGGAGTCTTTGAAAATATCAGGCAGTGCAGACATGATGCCAGCTTTACTTTAAACTGAAGTGTATACTGAATATCTGTGACATGAACAGAAGCATCAGGATACCAGGAAGGCAATGTCAAGCCCTCACAGATTAGGGAATTAGAGAAATGAGATGTATGTTGCATATCCCTTGTTTCAATTTACCAAGTGCAACACATGAGACATTCGATGTGCAGAGGTTGTCAGCCTTTGGGACTGGAGCTGTGGCCAGAGAGAACCATGCTGAAGATGCATAAAGAGCTAGAAAAAAGCTAATCAGGAAAATTGAAAATTATGTGGTTTGTGCTAGGTATCACAATGAATGGTTGCACTTTGCTGATAATCTCTTGGTGCCTTATTTCCTCCACTAAGAAATTAGGATGATGGTTTGCTCTTATCTCACAGGTGTATTCATTAAAGTCTGGGTAATATTTGTAAAGGATGCAGACACTAGGATGAGACCCTCACAGAAACCCCCAGAAACGAAAGCCTAAGTTAGGACAATATTTTCTAAGTGGGAGACATCCATCTTGTGACAATGTTTAGTTACTGTGACTTTTATCTCTGCCATGCCCGTCAAGCCACTAAATCATTGCATTTGATGGATGCTGGGGCAGCATGGTCACAATTGCTCATTGTCAGGCTGATAAAAAGGTCACAGCTTTGGATCAAAATCCAAAATAGTCCCTGCCACGTCTCTCAGAACAATAAATTTACCAATTTAGCTTTGGTGTTGGGTAGTACTGGTGTCACCTTTATCTGTTTCTCCTGAGAAAATAAACACAGCATCACCATCCCCATAGCAGCATAGTAATGCTGCGACATGCTGTTAATCCTCACAGCATAAAGCAAAGGTTTTGGGAGAATGTGAGGGAGGGCATGAGTTTGTGGGATGACTCAAAGGCTCTGCAACACCTCCCTTGCCAGACTAGAGACGGATTCATGGAAGTGGCTGAGCTTTGTGAGAGGTGATGATGCGGGTGAATCAGACCCTGGATGCTCACTGGAGCCTGCCGCAGCTGTGGCTCAGTGGCAAGGACACTGGTATTGAAATGACAGAAAAAAAGGGATCACCATACTGTGGCTCATGCTTATTCCTTTAAAAATTAGTATACAGTTTCAAGCATTATAATAATGCTAGTTAGTTCAAGAAATGCTAGATAGTTCAAGAAAGATGCAAGAAGTATGCACAGATAAACCATCTCTGATCCTAGCTCTTTATACCAAAATGTAATTTTTTTAAAATTCTCTCCCAGCTTTGGTTAACATGTGCTACCATGAGGTTGTTGACACCACTGTTTTGTACACACCCCCTCCCCCTCCATTTCCTTTTGAGTTCAGGTGGAGCCCAAGGTGATCACTGAACCAAACCACATGACACATCCAGAGTGGAGATGGACAGAGAGGGATGAGAATGAAGCCAGAGAAGGAGTGGATAAGATGGGGGACATGTGAGACTGGGGCCTATGAGAAGGTATGAGCATGGCAGAGATGGAGGAAGCACTGTGGACTTTATTCTCTGGCTGAAGGAACATCAACATTGAAATCTATGCTTGGATCTGTATTTGTTGACACAAAATCCACTGCCCAAACGTGGGGGGTTGGAAGCAGTTTACCTGCTACATTCCCAGTGCTATCTCAGGAACATAACTCCACGGGCTGGAGCAGTTGTAGTATATCTGCCTGTCTCTTATCTAATGTGTAACCTCCTGGATTGAAGACATAATGTACTGTCTATCCTTTCTGTGATAAAAATAAAGCATATAAAACACACATACACACACAGACACACAGAGTCCCTGGCCAAAAATTCCCTTAGGAGAACATACTGTGACTAGATAAGAAGGTACTAGCTGGCACGTAGTTACCTCTTCACTTCCTAACTGGGACACTCAGGGAAGGGTGGAGTTGGTGCTGATGAGGGGCCATAGTATAAGGGGGACAAAGAGATGTCATGGGATGGATAGAGAGGAAAAAAAAAGGACAGTAGAGAACATAGTGAGATAAAAAAGGGCCATAAAGAACGGCTCAAGGAAAAAGAAGTCAAAAGCAGACTGGACATTTTCCAGGCTTTCACAACCTCTCTGGCCAGCTGTAAAATCTGAGCATTTTTGGTCCATGGGCAGAAAGCCCTGCTAGTGCTGTCTTGAGGGACCAAACAGGGGGTCTTTGGGGCTCAGAGCATCAAATTCTGTATGAGATAAAGCCAGGCCCTGGAAAACTCCTAGAGGGTTGGCACGTGTTATGCATACACCTTGTGTAGTTGGTGCTCTACACAGGGCACCCCTTGAAGCTCAGCCTTCCTAGTGGGAGCAATCTGGTCTCTTCTGGGAGCTGATTTTTCCATGTCTCCTTTGCTATTGATTCCCTTCAGTGGTCCTGGGCAAATTTGTAGGTGATGTCTTCTGCTGAATGGCAGGTGTGACTTGATCTCCTGGGCATATGAGTAGGCTCTGCTGCCAGGTCCTGAGAGCTGTGTCCAACACATCAGAGGCTGGTGGGATTTGGGAAACACTGAAGGAAAGAGAGCTGTGAAGGAAAGGTGGAAGTGAAAGAGAAGGAAAACTAGGATGTTTATGAAATAACTTTGCTGGAGCTCCCAAGCCCAGTCCTGCCAAGGATGCATTTTACAGGTGTACACACAGTTCAGCTGGCTGGAGGATGGCGGCAGCCCAAAAGATCACCAACTGTGGGCATGGCTATTTGGAAACATAGCCAAAATGTTTGGAAACATTTTCACAACTAACTGGCTTAGACAATGGGGTAAAACATGCATTTCCCAGAAGAGGGCATCTCATTTTAACTTTGATTGATGGGCTCGAGTCCTGAGTTAGAACGAAAAGATAATATCTGTGGAAAGCCCACATACTTCAGAAGAACTTAAATCGTCTTTTTCCGCTGATGTCTCTGTGGTATTTATAAGAAAAAGTTAACTCAAATTTTAAGAACTGTGCTAGGATGAAATAGGAAAACATTTGGTTCTGAAAATGTCAATATTACATATTTGGATATTTTCTGCATGTGTTTTTTTAAACAAATAAAACAAAACATTGAAATTTATACTAGCTTTGCTAAAAATGTCAGTTCCATCAAAATGACATTTTGCAATGAGAAATTTATGCTTCTCCCACTTTTTCCTGACTGCTTGCACTTCCTTCAGAAAAAGTGT
The DNA here is from genome assembly GCF_001715985.3 of Manacus vitellinus. Taxonomy (NCBI): domain Eukaryota; kingdom Metazoa; phylum Chordata; class Aves; order Passeriformes; family Pipridae; genus Manacus; species Manacus vitellinus. The sequence continues at coordinate 1,182,663 of NW_021940291.1, read as the reverse complement.
CTGTCTGGGTTATACTGGGAACAAACACTTTGTGTGCATCCAGGGGGGTTTGCACATGCAAAAACCCTTTTGGTTGCTGGTGCCTGCATAGGAATGCACATATCAGGTAAATACAGCTCCTGCTCATGGAGCCTTCACCCGCAACTTGCTTGGATTGAGTGAAGGAGCTTGCGGCCATCTCATGAAATAAATTCAAGAATTCTCTGCCTCAGACATGTGGATCAGCCTTCTTGGGCAGGAGATGCAGCCCTTTACACCTGTGCTGCCAAATCCAGCACTGGTGCCAGCCAGGCCCTGCTGCTGCCCTGTAATAAAGCCACTTGGCCTGTGGCCCCTTGGCAGGGCCAAATCTGCACTCGCTCTGGGCATTCCAGCAGGAGACTGTGAGAAAGGACGACTCGAGAGCCATCATAAACACAGGTTGCACTGTGAACACCAGTCAGCCTTCAGACCATTTGAGTTAGTGAGGCTTCCCCTGGGAGCTCTTAGTCCTGGCTAACTTGAGGCAGGACCAATTAGAGCAGGGAGTAAATACACTTAGCATGCTCAGGAAAATACATCTAAAGCTGTTTATACACATTCCTTTGGACCAGTCAGCAACAAAAATGTCCTTACAGCTGTTTCCTCCTTTCCTTCTTCCCTCTCTCTCTGTGCCGCTTCAAAAATAAAACTCGCTGGCCTCACCTAACCCTTGCTGGGTTTACTCCTACTCACTCCCAAGTCCACCAGGTCTTACGTGCCACCAGCCCCTCAACTGGTAAGCTCCCCGCAGACTTCCAACTGTGGCATTTTTCTGGCTCCCCTCAACTGTTTTGTAATGTAATAGGAGCCAAGAGGAAAGAGGCTTGCATGTTTCCTTATAACTGAGGAACTGGTACTGTGTACCAAGTCACCTTCATCACCTCCGGCCACCTTCGTCATCAGGTTGGGGTTTTGTGTACAAAGTGCACTTACTCGGTACTAATGGCCCACTGACAGCCACTGCCAAAGCAGTGGGGGACCACTGTCTAACAAGGATGAGGTGATGGTGCCGTGGCCACAGGGACATTTTTCAGGGAACAGGGAACCAGGATCTCATGTCCCAGACCACTGCCCTACCCACAGGGTCATTCTTCTCCCTCACTGATATCACGCTTGATTCAATCCGTGTGTTTCATGATCGGTCATGTTAACTACGTGGCACTTTTCCTGTTTTCCAGGTGGGGGACTGAGACTTTTGTAAGGGAACTCCAGCTGAATGACGAGGTTATGCAACATAAATAGGGTTTGATCATAAAGCAAAATCTTCCCATTAAGTCTCACAGTGAACCAAGACTTTATTTCATCAGAAAAGTGAGGTACTTTGGACTTAATATCAGAAGGATTTTCTCTTCAAAGCCAAGATAAAACCTGAATATGACTAAATTCTCTAGGAAAAATAAAAAAAAAATTAAATCTGGACAAGATCAGTTGAAATTATTTACTTTATATTTTATATTACGTGTTGTACCACATTCTAAAATATTATTCCAGGGTTTTAAAAATAGCACTTTTCATCCTAAAAATGTCTCAAGACATTTGGAGTTTTGACAGAACTGTATTCTCCAAAGGAAACCCCATTCTTCCTGTGTTTGCCCTACCAGCTATTTGGCGATTTCATATGTAATACAGCTAAGGAGTGAAGCACCAACTGCCCCAGCCAACCACCCACAAATCAAAACTAATTATTGTATTCTCTTCCCAGTGACAGAGACATGGACACGTGAGACTAGAAGATGTCCACATAGGAAGAAACAAATTGTAATTAGATCAAGGTCTTTGCCAAGAGAATTTAAGCCGCACAATTACACCTGTCTTCCAAACAAAAAACATTCCCTCTGAAACAATGCTTGAAGGCCATCTAGATGATCAGACAGCCAGCAGATTCCATCAAGAAAAAAGACCATTTTTATATGTGTCAAGTCAACCAGCAATGCAGCACAATGATGTGTCCTAAAGAGGTGGAAAGAGTTAACCAACACTGCCCAGAAAAGCAGATGGCAACGTTTGGCACAGCAAGACTTGTAGCCATCCTGCAGAAGCACCTTTGTGATAGGAAAACTATTCAGTCGGTATTGAACATAAGCAAAGGAAAAAGAGCAGTCTTGCTGGAAAGGTGGGATTCAGTGAAATCCTTTTGTGCCTTTCCTTGAAAATTTTCAATTATTTTTCTTTTATTGGAAATCTGAAAAGCATTAAAGTGAAAGATCTTTAACATGAAAATGGATCTTTCATTTTCCAATGGAACCTATAAATTTCCATGGAATAAGTCAATGAAAACAAACATTTTGTCACTTACATCAACATTTTCCAGGAAGGAGGGAGAGAAGGGGAAACATTATTTTTGACAAGGTCTACTGATTGGCAGAGCTCTTTAATAAATAGATCAGGCCAGAGTGCATGACTCCAGTCCACATGGCAGAACTGTTGGTCCTTGAAAGGCTGATAGAGATCTTGTTGGCTGAGTTTCCCCCTGTGGTTGACAGAGCATTAGCTAAAGACAGGATACAGGCAACCAGTCCTGCTGAGAATGATTGCATGCCAAACCAGTGGCTGGCAAGATCTCTAAAGGCTTAATGACAGAATGCAAATGCTCACATAGAGACCTGATCAGCAGAGAATTTCCTAGCTGGGGAACTGCAGGCTAGCCACATACCATAACAGGAGTTTGCTCTCATAGGGCGAGAAAAAAACATAATAAAAAAGAGAGAAGTTCTGCTCTGCAAGTATTTCCAAGGTGGCTATAACCTTTCTCCAAAGAGACAAATCCAACATTAAACACCACGAGAATAAATCAGCTGCAGAGACTGGCAAAAGGCTGAGAATCTAAATTACAGCAAGGTCAATAGGAAGCAGGGGGCTGCTCAAAGGGAGCCAGAGTGAGAAATTCAGCACATCTGGTAGGTACAAAGCAACGCCCTTCAGGCAAACTCAGCCCCCAGCCCACCCCTATGCAGTGCCTAGAACTCAGCAGAAGGAACAACACACACAGAGATGGCTGTGGGGAGCTCCTGTCTGAGGGAAATCCGTCTGCAAGAGGGCGGAGGGGAGAAAAGAAAAAAAAAAGGCAGGTGAATAAATGAGAAGCAACAGTGTTAAGATTGTGCAGCCCATGTGGCTGCCTGAACAGATGTGAGCTGCTGCCTCTGCTGGCTCAGGGAGTGCTCTCGCTCTGGAGACACATCTCCTTGGCATGGCTGCATGGCTGCATGCATGCCACTGGCATGGTTGCATGGCAGGGCCAGCTCCACCACAGATCTTTCACGAGAGCTCCAGGGCAGTCATGTGCATCCCTGCCGTAAGGTGCAACACTCTTTGACAGCCCTCTGCTTCACAGGCCTTCCTGGGACCTAAAAATTGATGCAGGGAACCCTTAAATCTCCTCTAAATGTCTGTGTGGAGCTGGCAGGACTGAGAATTGGCAGAGGAGGGAGTCCAAGCAGATCTCTGGAGAAGAAAATAGAAGAGTAGCATGCAGCTGATTTTCCTGTTGATTTGGAAAGACTTCCCAACCAAGCATCCTTTGAATGTGTAATGAGTGGGTTGCAGCCCAGAACCATATTTACAAGAAAACGTCCATAAAACCTGTATAGGCTCAGAATGTACATGCAGAGTTATGGCATGGAAAGCAAGCTGGAAACCAGGGCAAATAGCAGGAAAAACAAGAATACAAAAGGTTTTGTTGGAGACAAAAGTAGGTCAGGTACTGATGCTGTTTTGGGGGATATATGAGAGAATCATAGAATATGCTGAATTAGAAAGGGACCCACATGGATCATTGAGTCCAGCTCCTGTATGGAGGCACAATTAGCTGGCATTGCAATGCAGAGCTTACTTGGGCTGTGGGACCACCAGAGCTTTGATAGTCAGGCTCCCCTGGAAGCATCACTGCTGTCTGCACATCAGTGGGGTAAGCTCTGCTCTGCTGGGGTTCAGTCAGACACCCCTGTGGGAATGCTTCCCAGTACAGCAGCATTTTGATTTGCTCTTCAGTTCAGATGGTGCCAGATCAATCCTTTGACCTCTGCCTGGGTTTAGACTTGCGTTTACCATGATGTAAAAAAGAAAAATTCGAACACTGAATACCCAAATACCCCAAAGATTGCAAAGTGTTGTCAACACTTACTAGTATTTCATTAACATTTGAATACTTTACAGTATAAGTCCCTTTTAACAGTTCATAATTTTTTTCTTGCATTATTTTTGTTGCTATTTATCATCATATCTAAAGAGATTGTCCTTTGTAAATTAACACAGAAGAACATGGGAAGGCAAATAGCCTTTGAGGGTGACATGGATGGTACAGGAAAAATAAAGAGAACTATAATATATATTCGAGCTAAATTAAATCTGGAGTTCTGGAGCTTGTACTTGATAGTGGCAAGGAAAGTGCAAGAAACCTTGCAGATGGCAGCTCTTAAGTGACCTATAGGAGAAAGTCTTTTCCAGCGCCCCAAGGGAGCAAGCAGTGATGTTGTGTGTCCCTCCCACTGGTCCCAAATATAGATGTTAGTACAGTGAAAAGCTGCTGTTATCCACAAGGGTGTCACCCAGCATAGAAGAATGCTGGGAATGGATCCTTTCTCCCCAACTCTTCAGCCCGGCTTTGAACTAGTTCAAGGTATTGGAACACCAGCATGAGAATAATATGTATATTTAAATATATAGAAACATATAAGGATATTTTTGCATTATTTAAATATGAACGTACTTATATGTTTACATTACTTTTTGTTCAGCTGTGGCTCACACTACTGACCTCTGCTTAGCCCACCCCACAGCGAGCAACTGAAACAGTGGCTCAGGTGACTGCTTTGCTCAAGGATTTGGAGGAAAAGGAGAGCTGTGGCCATCCTCCCAGAGAAACTCTCTGCATGGGGAAGGGAGAGCAAGGACAGAAGCTGAGCTCAGCATCACCAGGACAAAGCCAGTTGGGGTCATAGTCCAGCCTGAAAAGCTTATAAAGAAACATTTATAAGTTTTACAGAGTGGATTTAAAGCTGGCCATGGATGTAGTGACTAAAGCTGTAATCCTCAGAGGTATTTAGGCATTTGATTCCCCAGTCAAGCCAAACCTTTGAGGATCTGGGCTCCAGTGCAAGAACTTTCTACCTAGATGAACATGAATAATAGTTTGGGTAAAAGTACTAGGCATGTGGCCCTCAGGTCAACTCCTGATGGATGTGGTCCTACTTAATGGCTTAAATGCTCAATAAGGTGGGTCCCAATTCCTCAAGGCCTCTCTGAACTGTGTGGATTTCCCACACAGTCTCGACATATGCTTGTCTCTGCCTTTGCCAGCTCTACCATCCCCCTGACCTCCTGTTCCCATGGCAAGGCTGAGGTTTTGCAGCACTAAAGAGGGAGCAGGGAGACTTTCTGGGAAGACAGAAAGATATAGACAAATGCAGAGGTGAGTAAAGACCAGCTCAGTTAAGGGACTCAGTCAAAGAGCTGCTATAAGGTAGGATGGTAGGTGCATCTTGGAGATGAAGAGTCATTAAAATACACAGACAATGGAAACATTTTACTTAGAAGTGGTTATCCCCTCTTCTAGTGAAATACACTATTTGGCTAAAGTTGACATATCTCTGTGGACCATTTCAGTTTCAGTTAGTTTTATAAGGAAGCTCTTTCTTGGTAAAAAGTAGAGTAAGAGACTGACTGATGGTGGTTAGCTGATGTTTAGGACATTGGCCACACTTCAAATCCCTGTTCTGCCTGATTCAGAATGATTTCAAAAACCTCTGCAAGCAGAAAAAAAATGAGGCTGAGAGGTGATGGTTTAAAAAGGCTGCATTGGAATGTTTAAAATATGTCAAAACCTTTCTTTCTTTCTTTCTTTCTTTCTTTTTTTTTTTTTTTTGAATGGGAAATTCATCAAACCTGACACTTCCCATGGAGAGTTCTGGCTCCAATGAATCAGTATATTTGGACACCCCTTGATTCCCCCCCCCCCCTTCATCACCATTCCAGCCAAATATTCCTGGCTGGTTCTAATTATACAGCCATATATTTTTATACAGACACACACAACCAGTGAGTACACACGAAGGCTCAGAAATCACAGATCAGACAGGGAGGAAAGCGTTGATAAGACTTTAGCTGTTCCACAACACAAAAAAAAGTCTGAGAACCCTTTCCCTCCCTCTCTTCACCTCATCCTCCCAGGAAAAGCCCAGCAGCAGAGGCAGTGGGCTCCGCAGATGGCAGCCACATGCACTGGCTGGCTGAGTCCCTGTCTCGACATTTCTACACTTCTCTAGTGCCCTCCTCAGGTTTTGCAGAAGTTCACCTTCCTCTAGACGTGAAGTTCACCTTCCTTTAGATGCAAGACTGCATCTGGCCCTGCTGCCAGGCATCCAGCACCCTTGAGGGAAGGTGAGAATTGGTCCTTTCCACACCCAGTGAGAGGCCGGGGAACTGGAGAAGCTCAGGGAAGACAATGTCCTCAATGATGAAACAACATCAAGAGCTTCAGTACTTCAGGGTGTGCTTACAACCCTGGAGAAAAAGTTTTCTGCCTTAAGTCCTGGCATCCCCAGTGAAAGCCAAGGGCACTCAGCACCCAACAGGCGCCCAGCAGCTCTCAGGATCAACCCATAATTCAGGCATGCTCAAACAGGGCTGGTAGAAGGCATTACCTGAGCCCAAAGCTGCTGATAAGGTTTCAGTGGGGCTTCCTACACCACGTGCCCTAAGAGCAACCCTCTGAAGGAAGGGGAACAGGGCAAAGGGTTTTCTCTGCAAATGATGAAATGGTTAAAGTTGAAAACAAACAGGCCACCCAGCTCTCCCTTTAACCCTCCTGCATCAGAAAGACCCGAGGGCCAGCCAAATCTACCGGTTCTAGGAAATTATTTAAAAAAAAAAAGACATACACACATTGGGGGGTGGGAAGACCAATCTATTTTCACAAGAATCTGTCCTTGATTAGAGCAGAAACATGGCAGTGCGGAAAGAACCGATTATTCAGCAGAGTGTTCAGAAGAACAAATAAAAAAAGAAAAAAAAAAGACATATTTGTTCAGGGTGTGATAGAGAGACTTCCAAAGCGCATGGAGACAATTGGAAATTACGTCTATTGAAGCGGAGGCATTTGCTGCTCAGGGTGAGGAATCAAAGGGCAAATCCCGGGGAGGCAGGAGGGTGGGGTAGCCACCCCCGGGTGGGCAGTGACAGACAGGCTCGAGCGTGTGACCTCTCATAAAATCCTTCCAGGGGGCTTTCACATATTGTGTGGAGCATAAACTGATTTCCACACACAGAGATTCCTAATGAAGATGTCCTTCAGGAGGCAAGGGGAGGAGACGGGGTAATGAAACCAGCCTGTTTGCCAAGCAGACACTTACCCCCATCAAAGATGGCACGGATGTAAAATGGAACATGTGAAGGGATGGGAAAAAATGCTGTTGACCTCAACACCATATAATAAAAAAAGAACTCCATGTGAATTAAATTCGAACTCCCTGAACATCAGAGGACTGAGGGAAGGTCAAGGGTCTGCACTCCCCAGGTTTCTTATTGCAGACCAGACCTGGGCAGCTTCACGGAGTGCCTCTGGTTGAAAAGTAGTTATCATCTGCCTCAGACTGACCTGGTCAGAGTTTGAACCAGTCTGAACAGAGATTTATTAACCCTCGCAGTCAGAGATCAATAAATAGCTTCCCTTTGAGCAGGCAAACTGCCTGGAATACAAAAACATGGAATGAGCCTACCACCAATATGCTCCTCCTCCCATCCAATAAAAGGATGCTCTAATTCCCCAACAGACAGCAATTTCTAATTTCTACAGTGATTTGAAGCCTATTCACAGCACATCCAGGGCCCTGGATCCCCCCTATGTAGCGTATGATTTTTAGCTATATGATATGTACACTTCTCTGGGATCATTTGGAAACTATCCATACTTAGACCCTCATCATCTCCTCTGCTGAGTGTATGCTGCTCACTCAGTCTTAACGTGCTGGTACACCAGTGAGATTTACATGCAGAAGAAGAAAGAGTAGATGATATTCTTCAGGGACAAAGGCACCCAGTGTTTCATCTCTCCGATTACCTATTCACTGGAAGAAAGCGTGAAGGCTTACTTTAAAAATAATAATAAAAAACCTCAAAACATTTTTCAGGCAAAAGTCAAAACCACAGTGCTGGCATGCTTGTTCTCAGAACGGATAAGTGAAATGCGGGGAAAAGAAAGATGCTCTAACAAACAAGGTGTCACAGGATCTTTTCCATCAGCTCCAGTTAGCAGTTCTGCTTGACTCCGAAAAAGACAAGTCATTAGATTTTTATCTGTATTCATAATGGATTTCAAGATTTCCTAGACATGCCTTTAAACAAAGAGATGAAGCTCCTAGCTCAAGAATTCCCCAAGCTGCAGACCTCTAGAGGCTGGAGTCCCCACTGGAGACTCTATCATCTTCTGCTTCAAAGCTCCCCTGCGCATTTTCTGTCAGCCATGGGCAATTGTTCGGTGTGGGCCTTCACACCAAGTCATCCCTAACTTATTTCCCAATCGTTTCCTATGTGTCATTATTCTTACTCATTGAGTCCTGTCTCACATAATTCTGTTTACAAATCCTTCTGGCTGCCTCTAAGCTCCTTAACACATCTCCACCTCCCAAACATGAAATATTCTATTTCAGAAAAGTTTAAGGGTTCACGCAGGTGGAAATTGTCAGGAATAGCTCCCTGTTACTCACTCTTCAGAGGCTACACAGGGGTGTGACAACATAAGAAAACCCTTCCTGGGGCAATCAGATCACAGATTTTGACAGTCAGTGTTTTGAGACATATCCAAGCTGGAGCTAGAGCTTGGCACAGAAGACTTTCTCTTCCTTATAAAAGTTTTTGAAACTTCAGTTGATGTTCCTCTCCATATCAGAAAGAAAACTGGAGGGAAAGTTCAGAACTGTTCACAGATCATGATTAAAAAAAAAAAAAAAAAAAAAAAAAAAAAAAAAGAAAAGCAAACCAAAAACTGGTACAGATAAAAATAATTTTGAAATATTTGATTTGGACTTTTCCTCACAGTTTAATCTCCTTTTTCTACTATAAATTAAGTTAAATTTTAAAATGAAATGTTATTTCATTGTAAAAAACCTCCAAACTTCTAATCACTATAAAAAAAAAAAAAGAAAAAATGGTTTTAGAAGACTTGTAACAATTTTGTAAGCCAGAAAATCTGTTAAAATGATCCCATTTCCCACAAATAATTGCATTTTGAATATATTTGTCTTTTTTGTCAGAATAAAACAGGTAAAATAAAATTTCCAACCCATTCTAGAAGTAACACTTTTGAAGGTGAGAGATGCACCAAAATAAACTACTGACTTTGCCCAGCCCCTGAAGCTGCTTGAATGTCAGTCAAAGAAACTGGTGGATCCAAGAGTGTTGATGGGGGAAAGAGAGAGGGTCTGAACTTAACAAAAATACTTGTGCCAGCAAGTGAGGTTTTCCCCTTCTTTACTCATGTTGGCTGATCGTGCTGCAGAACATGCCCATCAGCAAGGGGATGAGGCACAGAGCCAGGACCTAAAAGTGGCCAGGGGACCTTGAACAAACACCTAATTCAGCAGAGGCTCGATTGACTGCAGGGGAGCCAGGAGATGTGGTACTTGACTTGACACTGGGCATGATGCACTTTTCTGGTGCATAAATAATGCTGCTTTCTATCAATTTTCATCAGCTTTACAGTGGTTTTTCATCTTCATTCAGTTCTCAACTGTATCTGATACTTTGTAAATTCTAAAAATTGATTCATTTGGGGCATAAGGGTTGAGGAAAAGAAAAGGGTCAGCAGATAGCATGCAAGCCAGCTGTTGATGTAGGGGGAGGTTGCCAAATAGCTGCTGAGGGATGGGACAGTGGTGTGGCAGTCATTTCTCCTTCAGCAGAGCTGGCAAACAGAGACAGAACATATCCAGACTTGCACATGAGAGCTTCCAGGATTCATTGTCCCTGACATCTTCTGCCAGAAATAGAGAGACATTCTGGAAACTGCATCTGTGTCAAAAGGCCATTGCTGTACCACCTTGGCTCTGAGGTGTACCTCTGCTCCTTTGCACTGTCATCCCCTGTGCCAGAGACCTATACTATCTCCTGGTCATTGCTAAGGAGGTATCCACATGCCTTGTCAACCACAACTAAAATAACTTGGATCAAAGCAATGATTAGGAGAAGAAATTTTCAGGCCTGTTTTACATGAAAGTTCAGGTTTTTCTGTGATTGTAGCAGCTCCTTTGGCCATTAAAAATAATCAGGATTTCAGGGTCTGACATGTTTTGCTTGCATAACTCCTATTTACAGTACTGGGACTAGTAGCTCTATGATAAACACACAAGTTCATCATAGTAAAAACCTTTTGAGTGAGTGATAGAGAACTCAGTCAACTGCCAACCCCACTGGAGGCATGGAAAAGAAAATGTCCAAAAGACCACTCCACCAAATTTTCTGGGGTCATTTTGCATGTTGCCTGATCAGTGGAGACCATAATGAAAAACAGGAAAGAGCTCAAACCTTGGAGGAACATGCCATATTACATAAGACCAAATGGCCAAGCAGTGCAGTAATTTGGGTCTGACAGTAACTGGTAGCAGGTACGCAAGGAAGAATGCAAAGAACAACAGTATAGAGACCAAGCAGAAATGGGTGTTTGTGTCCCTTGTCCTTTAGATATATCAGTGCACATTAGAGAACCTCCTCCTACCCTGGGGAAAAAAAAAAGACACTAGGGAAATATGCTCAGTGGCAGTGAAGAAAATGTTATAAATTACTTGGAGCCTGCCTCCCACCAACCATGGGGCAAGACATTTCATGTAGGCTGTGCCTCAGTTGACACCATGAGATAGAGATGTTGCATCACTGCAGGATGGAGACAATGAAACCATGTCATGACGGAAAAGTCCTGAGGTGTGAGGGATGAGGACCAGATGGGACCATTCCAGATGGGTAGGATGTATGGGTGTCCCTTTTCAGTCACTTTCCTTTTGGTGTCTGGATTTTAGTCCTAGTGCCATGGAAGTATTGCAAAAACATTGTTCATTATACAAATAACTTGTGATTGCCATCCATTGTACATCATTTCCTCTCTCTGACATGCTATTTCTTCTTTTTAAGAAAGATAAAAACAGCTGCCCTTATCCAGGCAAGAGGACACAAAACTTTCAGCATCCAGTCAAACCAGTGAATCATGCTTGGGCTCAAGTTGTTATTAATCTGGGGCTGAAACTGGTCTGGATGAATGATTCAACAAAATGTTGCACAGGGGTAAATTTAGGAAGTTCCTCAAAGCACCTAAGTGTGTAGAGGGAAAAGACATCTATTAAATGGCCCCCCATAAACATTTCACTGAGCTGTAATGTCAAACATGATTAAGTAACACAAGAGCACAAGAGCCTGACCTCTCCCTATCCAGCTCGCTCTTAGTGGGTAAGAAGAGTTCGGTGTGCTGCAGACAAGAAAGGAGTATTTTTCTTTCTCCCAGCTCAATAAAACCAGGGTTTATACACACAGCATACCAGACTTGAGCATCTTACACTTAAATGTAATACCCAGGGCATATGGAGTGAGCACTGGGCTCTGCCCAAATTGCTTATAAGCTGAGTAAATAAGAGAGGCGAAGGGAGAAGTGTTGCTAAGTGAAGAGCTGAGGCATACATGGGGGTTCAGTGCTTTCAGCAAAGCCCAAGGGAGATTTGAAAGTCCTTCACCCAGTCCCTCACCACCATGATGGGAGCACTGATCACCCTACCAGGCACTGGGTCTGCTGCAGCCGTCCACCTAGCTGGTGCTGCTGGGTCTTCAGACCCCTGCTAGCCCTTTCTCTCTGTGGAAAAGCATTATGAGTAAATAAATATAATGATTTGCTTTTATCATCAGAAGTCAAGCTGTAAACACCTTGCTGATAGATGGGGAGGAATTGTAAGGCCTAAAGAGCCAAACTGTTTTCTAAACTGTGACCAATTTGCGTCACCACTAGACCCTTTTTACACCAAGAGGAAAAGGGGTACTAGATTAAATTCATCTGGGTATTAGAGGAATCTCAGCTCTGCTATAGATAAAACCAAGCATCACTTTCTGGTTTTAGGTGGACTATTCTAAGCACTCCTAAACCAGCCTGCCTCAGCATCCCAAAATGCAACCTCTCTGCTGAACATGCCAAGGTTAGCAAGCCAACCTTGTGGTGACTGTGCAGGGGAGAACCTGAGCCAAGACCCCCAGACAATAGTTTCTCTGTCTGAAACTACTCCTGCACTCAAGATCTGAATGTGTGCCTTTGTTGAAGATGTGGACAATCTCAGTATATTTGACTCAATACAGATGAATTAAAAGAAGTCTAAAGGTTGTTATAGATAAGGTCAGACATTCTAGTGAGGTCTTCCTGGCTTTAAAGCCTGTGAACTTATAGGAAATGGGTATGAAGAAACATAAGAGAACACTCTTCTGTCTGCTCCATCTCTCTTGATGGGATATGCTCCAACAAAGACAATATTAATCTGTACTGGATGCTTTCATATGCCTTGTTTCTTGAATTTTCCTTGAGATTCAGTCTGTAGGAACATATATAGCAGCAATTTTCAAAGAGGGCAGAGTTAAGTTTATTTTGACATTGTAGCAAGAGCCATTATATTTCCTACTTTTCAGAAGTTTAAATTTGCATTGATTTTTTCATATCCTGCTGACGATTAATCCTCTATGCATTCTGGAACAATGTGAGACACCATTAGGCAATGTTAACTTTGTGCTGAAGTTTTTGGCATAAGGTGCTGCATGCTCTAATCTATTTGCAAATCAAAAGCCAACGCTTTGCACACTTCAGTGAAAAGCCAGAGGCAGCCTGCCCCACTAGAAAGGTCACCAGATTAGGACTCAAGGGAACTCTTCAAAGTTTTGCCACTGATTTACTGTTCAATCTTGGCCAAGTAATCTCTTTTCTTTGTGCCTCTAGTTTTCCTCCCACTCCTTGAGTTTTCTATTCAGGTTGTGAGTTTAGGGCAGGAGCAGCCCTCTCTTTTTGTGCTGGTCCTGTGCCTCATACAGCAGGCCTCCCTCTCCAGCATAGCTGAAATATGCCTACTAGATACCACCACAAAACAAAGAATTCAGAACCTTAACAGTTTTAAAGAGTTTGGCTTTCACTCACAGGATCTTCAGTCTCTCTCACTTGCTTCCTTAGCACAAAGCTTTTCAGAAGAGGTACCAGCCACTCACTGAGTGAGTAAATTCCCAGTCAAAGGGTTAAAATAACAAACTCCATTGAATAAAGAGGAGAAAAGTGTTTAAGAGGAACCCAGATCGTATGGTAAACTAGGTACTAGTTAATCAATAGTACCCAAAGGTGAAGGCCATGCGGAGGAGCCAGAAATCATTGCACAAGTTAAGCAAAGTTTAGCAAGCCTGATTAAGCAAAGTGTTAACTATTTTCTGTGAAAAGTTTCACCTTTCCTCTAACCTAGCTCTGGAATATATACCTAACTTGTGTGTGACTGACTCATATACTAAAGGGCTCAGTGGAAGTTTTGAGACCAACCCGTGGACAATACTCCTCTATTGCCCAGACAGTTCATATACTACATGTTACGTATAATTCTCCTATTCACTGGACTCTCAATCCAAACTCTTCTGGTAAAAGGGCTTGTGGGCAGTTTACTTTCTGTCCAATGACTTCACTGCAAAGGATTTTTCTTCTCTGTTGAGCTTGCCATGTGCAAGCTTTCCTTCCTCTTGTTTCCCTCCTCTTGTTTCCCAGTTTCTGGAAATAATTTGTGGTTTGGAAATGGAAATGCCCTTGTAGGCTTCAAACTGCTTAAAGCCTGCCATACCGGATCAGTTCATTGGATCCATCTAATTTGCTCTCTCCCCTTGCCAGCCATGACCAGTACCTGGTGCTTCAGAAGAAAACACAGCTTCACAGCAGCAAGACACCAGCTTTAGACAGAGTCCTTTCTCTGTGAAGAGCTGATAAAGCATCCTTCCCACTTCCACCCTGAACTGCCCAGATTTTCTGAGAGGTTTTCTCAAGGAAACAGCTAAAGGGCCGAGACCCCCCACAAGGATTAAGAGACTTAAGGGGGACAAAGTACATTGACAGATATCAAAAGAGGGCTTCCCAAAACATAGCACGACAAACACAGTTCAACCCCTTCCAGGACTGACTTGGCTCGCTTCCCCTCCTCAAAGAAATTGGCAAGCAAATCTTTATTGTAAGAGACAGAACAGAAGCTGGAGGGGAGGTACTGAAATCTGGGGATAATTCACAAAATCCTGGCCTGTGGTGTAGAAGGAAGTTAGTGTTATGTATCTATCATTTGTATTTCTTTTGTTACTGCTGCTAGATTTAAGCAGATATAAGCAACCTAATAATGATCACATCTCATTTTCAGCTAACATCTTTCTTGTCTGCTTTTAAACTAATGGGAAACAGGTGTAACCTAGAACTGACATTTTTTGGCTTGCTCATTCATGTCAAGGTTGTCTTGTGCCTCACAGATATTCTACATACTGTAGCAGGATTATTTTTTCAATTAAAGTACAAGTTAGTATTACAAAGATACCAGATTTGACCTCTTAGAAGTCTGCCATTTTGCCCAAAGAGCACCACCATACTTCTCCAAGCCTGGTGACTCTGTACGCTCATGCCTCATCTTTTCCCACGGCCAACAAGTAGTGGCAAAGCCACAGAGTTGGACTTTGCTCTCTTTCTCTGAAGACTTGGCAGAGAACCATCAGGAAGACCACCTGTACTCACCTCAGTCTGAGCTGGGCTTGCATTCATGCCTGTGATGGGTGCACAGAACCAAGGGCGCCACTCTTGGGATGAGGGAAACTTCAACCAGAGGTCATCTGCCAGAGGAAATGGTGGGATGTGTGGTGTTACATTGCCACCTTGTGGAGAGTTCCCAGTGGAGAGGAATAAAGAAAGATGGCTGACTAATGGGTTGTGGGCTATCTGTGCAGCCAGAACGCGTCCCCATTGTTGTGTGCCCATGGCTGGCCAAGCACTTGTGCCCTTGCTGTGACTGAATGGGTCACTACATGTTGCTGTTTCTCCTCCAAGTGGTGAAGCACGGGAGCTCCATGCAAGGCCTGGAGGTCCTATGCATGGGCAACATCATCCCGTTGCTCCAGTGCTGGCATTTGCAGACTTGGTATTGAAGTTTTTGTATAGATGTCGCCAATGTGAACCAAGAATCTGGTCCTAGCTCAGCCTTCAGCAGGTAGGAGTCTACATTATCACAGTTGCCACTAGCTGTTCCAGTGCTGCTATTCACAAAAGAAGAACATAGCTACACTCTGTCAGTCCAAGCTCCCACAGACTCAAGGAGAGAATGAAGGAAAATGTATTTCCTTTCGTTAAGTGCAGAAAAAGCCTCTTGTGGCAATGCTTTTTATATTAGTGGTATCCCCAGAGAGGTTCAAATACACAAAACCACAACATGCTCCTCCTGTTTGTGTGATGGAGTACTGTGTTGACAGACTGGAAGAGAATTACTGACAAATGCTACCATGTGGACTCTCACAGTGATGCCATGTATTGATTTCTATCTGGTGATGATGTGCACTTTTGCGATTGCATTGACACTATTATCTCTCTTAAGAATCTGCAGACTGAGTTTTTGGAGTGAAAAGAATTAGCATTGTTTACTATTTACTCAGTACTAGAGGAGGTCTGCAACTTTATGGGCCGTAACAATTACAATGAAAAAAAAATCACAGGTCCCTGCCCCAAGGCCCTTAGCAAGAGAAATTAAACATGACAGAGAGAGGCAGG
Organism: Manacus vitellinus; assembly: GCF_001715985.3. Lineage (NCBI taxonomy): Eukaryota > Metazoa > Chordata > Aves > Passeriformes > Pipridae > Manacus > Manacus vitellinus. The sequence continues at coordinate 1,166,870 of NW_021940291.1, read as the reverse complement.
CAAACCCTGAGAAGATGGGAAGATGGGTTCCAAGAGCAACAACATATGTAAAGAGACACATAGGTAACTCCTTATTGCCTGAGCATCAATTTGAAGAACAGTAATGGCTCTACAGGAGGTAAAATACATCCAGCACTGATTTGAGGGAGCAAGCTGTCCTCCCAGGTTGTCCTCTGCCAACCCATCCTGCACTGAATACTTGGAAGTAAATAAGAAAATCCCTCAGCTTTGGGAATTGTGGCAGATCACACAAGTGGGCTGAAGTTTTCAAGACCTTGAGAGAGGAACAGTCTTTGATTTCAAGGAAATACGATACCTCCTCAAAGAAAGGGTCACATTCTTTGAAACACAAGATATGGACAACTATGGAGATATTGGCCAACAACAACAGGACATAAATGCCAACATGTCCTGAGGGGAATAAAGGCAGTAAATTTGAGCTCCAGAGGTTTGCCATGGGATTTTTGCTAAACCCCAGCTAGCAGCAAATTCAATGTCTCAGAAACAGACCTCCAGAGTCTGAAATTGCTCTGCTACTCAGGAGAAGCACAGACAGTCACCTTTCTTTGGATGAAGGTCTATCCTAATAAAGGCAATGGCAGTACTAGAGTATATTTGTGTTTGGTTTTTTTTTCTGAGGTGTATAATTTGATATCTTGTGAGATCTTAGTTAAGAAATAAATACTTTGTAGTGTATGGAAATAGTAAGGCATGTACTAGACTTACCAACACGTGTTTCAATGACAACTTCCAACACATAGTTACTAATGGAGAGGCATTATTGTAAGTGGGACCATTATTAGCAAGATGCTTTAGAACACAGGTTGCTAGTCCAATAAGGTTTAATATTTCCAGTAGTAATCTAGATGACACAAAATCTTGGATAGTGGGATTTGCAGATAGTGTATAAATTACTGAGGTAGTAAAGAAAAAAAAGAGGACAGACTGGATTGTGGAGGGGGATACAAGAATTACCTTCCTAAATTATCACAATTCAATATGCGCATTTTACTAGAGTCAAGTGAAATGCATCACACCTGGCAATAAAGGCTGAGATTCAACCCCAGTTTTCTTCTGCCCCTAATACAGGCATTTAAGGTAAGAACACAGTTGGCCTAGGCTTTCTCTACAGTAAATGAAGAAAAGATGGCACCTCTGTGAGGGAAATCAGACTGAAGTTTGAAGGGTTGAAGCCAAGGCCCTATATTCAGGGTGAAAACCTCTGTCTTGCAAAGCTGTGCATAAAGAACACATAAGAAGCTGTGCATAAAGAAATTAACCACCTCAGCATGAGATCTCAGTGCAGTGGTTCATCACTAATACAATACTCAGGCGTATAAAAAAGGGATTACCAAGTAGAAACAGGAAAGTGGTTTTGTCCCTGAGTTGGTCACTTTTAAAATCATTAGAAGAATGATATCTTCAGTCTTGGCATCCTCAATTCAGGAAGGATATGGACATCTTAGTGTTCAGAGTAAAGCCACAAAAATGACCTTGCAAGAGAAAACAAGTCTTGCAACCCTATGAGTATAAGCCTTTAATCTACTGCGATTAGCAAAACGTGACTTGATATTTTCATATGTAGGTACTTTCTCATGGAAAAGAGTCCTTACAGACCTTTTAAATCTTTCAGCAAGAGACATAAACAGATTCAGAGGGAATTCAGGCTGATGTTAGACAAATGCCACTGTGAAGCAGGATATGATTTCCTCACTGTGCTGGTAGTTTAATACTAGATGTGTAATTAAATCACAAAACATTTGGAGTTTGTCAGACACAAATTGACGTTTTAGCACTTTGGCTACATGATTACATGAGAGTACTTAGGTTTAAAAGTATGTGTTTGGACAGTTTTTGCAGAGCAGGTGATGCATGGTAACTCATCAGCTTAAGTTAACCTATTCTTGGATCAATATATTTCATAAAACATTCACTCCATAGCAGCTCCTGCAAAAATATTTTGCAACCTAACTACACCCGAGGGGAAAAATACCACCGTCTATTCTTACCTATGGACAAAAGAAAAAGAAGCCTACACTAGGAATAATGGGTTATTAAGAAGAAGAGAAAAACCAAGCGGCACATCTTTATATCAAAGCAGTAAAAGTCATATATGGAGGGTGAGGAGGGATAGCTCCATTACTCCAGGCTCAGTCTTCTCACCACAGAAGCTCCACACTCTTCTGAAAAACCTAAATTTAATTTTGTGATCCTAGATAGCCTCATAAATACTGAAATAGTGTCAGCCTGAAGAAGCAACTCCAGTGGATGAGATCTCTCCTTTGTTTGAACGGGTGGTCTGGCAAAACCTAAAAGCATTAATTTCAATGGTTGTTGGTGCATCCTTACAATTACTACAGACAAAAAGGCCAGTTTTACATGCTTCCCTCTGTTCTTGGGCTGCTTCATAAGCCCTCCAAGCCTACAAACCCTTCCTATTCTCTTCCTCCCTGGTTGAGCCTCCAGCTTTATTTCGGATAATCTCAACAAAACAGTTCCACATTCACTACACATAAATCTGTGCAAGTCGATCATGCAGGGACAACATAAAATAAATGGAATTGAATACCAAGATGACACAGAGATTGTACTTGAGTGCATTATTCATTTCCATATTTAATTCATTACATTTCTCCTTCTTTTTTTTTTCTTTCCCCCCTTCAATTTATACAGAGCTGCAACACATTTTCCAGCCTGCTGTGCTGGAATGTTGCAGTGTCAAGGGACTTTGCAGTTAAATGTAAGACCTTGTTGTTGTATTGTGCACTGGGCCTTCAGCCTCAGGAAACCGACAGCTCCAAATTAGATAACAACCGGTATATCATCATCTTTGCTAAGTGTTTGCAAAGCCAGGTAGGGGGGCAGGAAAGAGGTTTCTTTAGAGTAGAAAAAGAAAGAAACTTTTCTCCCAAGGGATTAAGAACTTCTCTGACCATCCATCTTTGAAGTCTCCTCCTAAATATTTGGTTTTTTCTGATACCTGTATTTCTTGACCTGTTCTTTTGAGCTGGGAGAAGATATCTGCCTGAGGGCTCTCAGCAGGGTGTGAAGAGCAGAGGAGCTGTGGATCAGAAAGAGGAAAAGATGCCTTTTCAGGGGAGTGAGCAGGAAGAAATCCAGAAGCCAATTTCCTTTTGCACTTCAGCAGTGATCATTCATTATTCTTTAAGGGTTAACCTTGTCTGGAAAGCCCATGGGAGGAAGCATACACTGGTTGGTTGCAGGGACCGGATAGGATGACTTAATACAACATGTTTTCTTTTCTAGTCTTGATTCCCATGATTTTGTAATGAGCCAACCTTGAATCAGCTAGTGAAATTTCCCTTCCCTATTCTTTAACTCTTCTCTAAATTCACCCTTGCACTTCTGGAATGACTTGAAGTTTTACATTCTCCCCCAATAAGCAGAGAAAGGTGCTGACTTCTCTCCTTTGCTTGGGAGACAATGCTGTGCTTCTCACATCTCAGCTTCAGCCCTGAGCAGTTTCTACCTCAACCCAGTTGATGTTCCACTTGAACACTGGTAACTCTTTTCTCTTATTTTTGTTCATCTGTGTATGAAGTAATACAGTTCCATGGTTTCATGTTGATGCATGTAGAAGTGAAAAACAAAATACTTAATCCTAGCCAGATGAAAGGAAGGGAAAAAACCAAAACAACCAGCCTGAGTTCTTCCACACTCCTGTTTGGTACATTTTTCTTCTGAAGCCAGCTGTTTGACAGATGGTTTTAAAAGTGAAGTTGTGTTCACTCTTAGATAGGCTGAGGGTCCCATTATGTTTGTTCTCTTTTAGTCTGGAAAACTGCAGAAACAACTGGATGGAAGTCACTGTTGTTCAGGTTAGCAACTTCACTGTACAGCAAAAAAACCCACTGCAGCTACATAGGGATATGTCACTATGACTGAGGATAGAACAGTCTAGATCTGAAAGCAAATTAGGATAGGGAGGAGAAGCAAGCCTGAACAGGGTTTTTTCAATTGCCTTTCCTGCTCTTACAATGTTCACAAACTTGACTTTTGCATGGTAGGAGCTCAGTGAGAACAAAGATTTCTGTGACCTTAAAAAATGATGTTGCTCTCTGAGATCAGTGGGTTGCAGGTTTTTTTCAGTATATCTGATTCTTCTCCCCTCCTCCCCCCAGCCCCACCCTGTGCCAAAGAGAGAACTGCTAAATCTCCAAACATTTTTCAAGCCAGCAAATCTAGTTAGATCAGTTACTATACCTTATTTCAATAATTCCAGGGTGTTCTGCTTTGGTCTTGTGACTTAAACTCACTAGGGTCCCAGACACTGTCAGTTTCTGTTCTCTACCCCTTCCATGACTTCCATACAGTTGGTCAGGCTCCTTCCCCTCTTCATGGCCTCCTCCCATTCCTAAATGTCTTCCTGACAGCTTTTTTATTTTTATGGAAACTCTGAATAACCACCTGTCTTACACCTTCCCTTGACCTCCTCCTCCTAAACAGATCCCCACAATTTTGGTTGAAGGAACAATTCTCCACCTTTCTAGTCTTTTCAGGGCAAGGGCTGTCTGTTATTTTGTGCTTGCATGTCATCTGTGCTACCCAAAAGGCAGTTCTGGGTCAGTAAATGTCAGTGTTGTACTAGCACTCATTATGGAAGCAGGAGGGACAGAGAGAGGGAGAGGGAAAGCAATAGTGAGTGTTTGTGGGATTAAGAATGGACAAGGGTGGAGAATAATGGAGACAGTGGAAAACTCTCTCAGCACAGCCTGAACGAGTCTGTTTCCACAGTGTCATACAGAATTGCCATATGGCCAGCCAACAGCAATTGCTACCCTCCAAGGAAAGATGACACCTGGTATGATGGAAGAGTACAGATCTGACACCTCTCTGGCTTTCCCTGCACACAGGATTTTTTAAATTGGAAGATATGTCTTATTTGTTGGCCACTGGAATCAAGATGACACTGAAGTGAGCCACATCACATCCACACATTTTCATTATATTTCCACACATTATATTTCAAAAGTCTCTCGTAACTATGGGGAAAGAAACTACAAATCTCTTCAAGATTATTATATGACAGTGAAAAATTTATGACACAAGACCTGTTTCCAAATGGTATTTATCACACTTTTAAACCCATCCTCAGTACTAATAAACAACCTATTTTCCTGCTTGTGTGCTCTTACAGAGCAAACATGGAGCAACCCTGATCAGTGAATCCTGTTTTTCCTTTAATTGACCCACATACAGTTCGCTGCTGAAAGTCTATCGCAAAGCAGTACAAAAGTTACATGGGATCAGCTGTGCTTAAAAGCTTTGTGAAAGTAGTGTATTTTCCAGGAAGTGCTTGAAAAATGAGATGAAAGTTGTTTAGTGTGCAAAGGATTTGCTCCAAAGCCCACTGAAGCTGGTGGAAGGACTTTGATTGATTCCAATGGTCTTCAGATTAGAACCAAGGAGGGAAGAACTGGTGCCAGGCATAGAGGGTAACATGAAAGAAGTCACAGAAAATAAAGTACAACTTTATATACAGTGGGAGAAGTCCTAGCCATACTGCAAACTGTTAAAAAACCTATTGCTCAAATGGTCCGATGTGGTGAAATGTCCCAGATCCAAAACTTGTCCCTCACACCATGAGTCATACAGTGATACTACAAGTCATAGCACATGTTCCTCAACCAGAAGATAAGAAACCATGCCTCATAAGAAGACAAATCATCTCTCGTGCCTATGAGATGGTGTCTCTGCTGAGACAGCCAGTGTACACCAGCTGTTACGTTTTTCGTCTGTTGTACTACACGGACATACTTATTTATTACAGACACTGCCATCAGATGCCAACAGCTGTAGCTCATTGGCCTACAGTTGTTTCTGGTGAAATGCTTTTCAGATCAGAATATGTCAATCCATCAAACCCAAGACTTTTGATGGGGGGAGAGAGTTCAACCAATTCCCTCTAGTTTTAAATTCCATTTTTGTTTTTAAAATTAAACCACTGGTAATAAAAGAATAAAATATAAAGAAGAAGTCAATATTGAAATCAAATATTTTAGCTGATGTTAGAGGAAAAGGATTCAGAACTTGGGTTTTCATTTTGCAAAAATTTTTAAAATTCTGGCTGTTGGCCCAAGTTTTAAACCTAGGTTTGGTTAAAAAAGAAATCCTGAAAATGTTCACAGGATAGGAAAGTCATTTCCTGCCAACTCTATATTGGCTTACAGTTCTGACGCATGCAAGCTGGATTTGAATTAGCAGATTAGGCCCAGATCCAAAAAGGGACCTAGGCACTTAAAGTGGGACTGAGGTATGCGAGGCCCAGACAAAGGTCCTCCTCAGTCCCTGGAAATGACTGAGCTTTCAAAATTAGTAATTCTGCTTTGGAGCATGCCCAAAAGCACCTCAGCTTTGACAGGCAGTTCCATGCCCACCTACACTCTTCGCCTTCAACCATACCTTCCCATGTTCCCCTGGAGCACGCCCACCAATGCCAGGGCCCTTCAAACATGCAATGGCAGCTCCACTTTCTTCCAAAACACAAACAGAGGAAGAGGTGGTACCACCTTATCATACAATAGCTCAGCGCTTGGAGCACACACCCAGGCAGAGCTGGTTTCCCTCAGCCTGTGAGGACTCAGACTCGCACTACAGAGAGTGCCCTGGCCAGAACCCTCCCTCTTCTTCTCCCTGTACTTCAATGGCGTGCAAAAAATTACCTTCTTGGCCTTGGTTTCTTCTGCCAAGTTTTGTTTAAATACCTGATCTTGCTATTTTCAATGTGTGAATATATAAAGGATTGTTTGAGGAAAACAGACCTAAAAGCCACATGCTTTCTCCTCAAGAGAGTCTTTTGGATTTAAGACATCTCCTAGCCCTTAGCATTGCCTTTGCCTGTCTTGGACATCGCCACAATCAACATTGGCCCTTTTGTTTCCTATCCTTCCCCACATTTTGTGCATTAGGATGAGGCTCTGTGGGTCTCAACCCTTGTACCCTATGACACACATAGGGTCAGTTCAGCTCTCGATCACTTCTGCTGGCTGGCAGCTCTGGTACAAGGACACAGCCTGCTGTCAGGCCCCCGAGCCATGCAGCCCCACTGTGCTGTTATTCCTGCCTGTGCGTATACAGAGCAGGGAATCAGGCTTCCTTGTTTACATCTTCTGTTTTCTCTTTCACCCCCTCCTTTTTCTCCCCTCCTTCTTAATAAAGAATGTTTTTAAAAACAAGTGCCTGCATTTGAGCTCCTGCAAACCCTAGTTTCCTTGGAGAAATGTTTGGGCTCTTTAACTTAAAGAATTTCCGAAACATATAGGAAAGGAATTTCATAAACTGCTCATTGAAAAACATTCCATACATTCCCCTCTCATCCAGAGACACCCGTGTGTGGTCTCCGACAAGGTCAGGTTTGGGGCTACGTAACGGGGACAAAGATTCCAGCACTCGGAAAACAACAGATACCACAGACCATGGGACGGGGGGTGAAAGGACCTCGTGACTCCCATTGCTGGAGGCTGGGAGACCACCGGAAAGGCAACAGACAGTAAACACTGTGCGTTATCCCAGGAAGGAAAATCCCAGCGCAAACCTCCCACATATCTGTTGAGAGAGTGACATCAGGCTCTGCAGTGCTAAGGAATGGAGAAGGGAGGGGAGAAAAAAATAAAAAGAAAAAAAAAAGGGCAAAAAAGAGGAAAACAGTATTTCCCACTTATCATTTCATCTAAGAAAGGTGAAGACCTTGAAGGAGGCCCTTTAGAGGCAGACTGGATGCCGACTGCAAATGGTGAGCAGTCAGACTGGGAGATGATTATGGATGGATAGTGGGGTGGGAAGAGCACCCTGGGTTTAGATTGCCTCCTCCCTGTTTTGAAATCAGGGAGGCATGTTTGTAAGCCCTGCCATCCCTCAGGGCACTCTGAAGTTCTAGGAATGAGCGCTCTGCACATCTTCAGTTTACACTGTTTGCAGAAACTCTAACATTATTTCCAAACCAAGTACTCTGAAACACGCCAAAGGCACCATTCCTAATCCACTACCATGGACATGACTCACAGCAGGTCTTAAAACAAAATTACCCAAAGTGAGGAAAAAAAAGCATCAGGGAAATAGTGTCTTGGAGAAAGTCCTTCTCCAGTACCTGATGAAATGTCACAAGATGTGTTTTATTACAAAATTTTCCACTAAAGTCTACATGCTAGAATTGATTTCTGAGTTTAGATCAACTGGAAATACGTCGATTCACAAGAGATCTTTATATAAATAAGCCTGAACTGGAAAGCTTCTTTTTGTGGAAATTGGAAAGCAAGTCCATACCTGGACTCATACTGCCCTGCTTATCTTGTATCACCATTCACATTAGCATGGATTATATACCACCACGGGCACTGTAAAGTGCAATTATTTCAATTTGGTGAGGTATTGCTATTTTTTTCAGAGCTCCCTAATGATGACACCAACTCAATGCAATCAGGATCATCTGCTCCTCATGTCACTCCTGTAATTAAGCAAATCCTTCATTCTCAGCAACCACCAGCACATTAGAAAGACTTGAACCTAGGCTGCTCTTGCTTTGACTTAGCTCCATTAATGAGTGGGAGAAAAAAATAAGCTTCAACTGGAGATGTCAGACCTTTAGTCACCTTTACAAAACTATCACATTGCAATAAACTAACCACAAACAACAGCCTGCCTAGATTTCTGTAGCAAACCACAAGGAATGAAAAATGGCTGACAACAAATACACACTCTTAACATTACAGTTGCTTAACCCTTTAAATCTGGGATCCTGAGTCAGGAAAAAGAGAAGAGCAGGGTTTAATTACAAACAACCGACTTCATCTTGTGCATCATCTTGAATAGATGAAACAGCTGGCACAAATAAAGCTCTGCTAACAAAGCACAGCAGATTGCCTTCATTGCTGCCGCTGAAGGTTGTCTCTGCTCTCCTGTTTGTTCTCTCCCAGCTCTTTATAAATTCAATCCAGATATTAACAATATCCATTAGCTTCTCCAGAAGATTATCTCAGCTTTAGTGACTGGAATGCAGGGATTAGAAAAAAAGAAAAATTCGGTTTTGTTTTTAATAAAAGTATATGTTGATTTAAACGGATGGCTTTTAACATCTGTTGTGCAAGTCTTTGTGGTAATAACCCTCAGAGATTGTTGGAGAGGGAGATCATTTAGTAGGTAATAAACATCAGTGATTTCATTAATGAAATATTCTAGTATAGACATCGCAAACTGGGAGAGGCCAGGCTTCCACCTGCTTAATGATTTCATTGCTGAGGCTAAAACTGATTGCTGTTGGCAGGGCAGGAGATGCCCTGGTACCCCTTTCCCCAGCTGTGGGCATGGCTATGTCAAGGCACGTGCGGTGGAAGAAGAGTTGCATCAGGGACCTGTCAGGAGGCTTCTGACTGTCACCATATGAGGCACAGATTTTGAAATGCCTTACCAATAAGGGCTTGTCCTTAGTTCCTGTCATTGCTACAATCCAGCTGACAACTCTTTCTTGGAGTACTAGATTCCTGTTAGCTGGAAAACAGTGACACAGATTGAGCAGGGAGTACAGGAAGCTGTTTTGCCAGCTGGTGGGTCACTCAAGTGGCTCCAAAGAACTACAGTTCCTGGTAGAAGAGGTGAACACCTTCTGTAGGAATCTTTTTGTCTTCCTCCACAGAGAGAGGTTTTGAATGTAATTTCCAGCCAAAACTAAATTTCTTCTGTAAGTTTTTTATTGTTCTTCTGTGTGAATGTGTAAGGGAGACAGTTCAGAGACCAGTTTTATAAACAACAACAACAAAGCTGAAACTTTCAAAGACAAAATGATCATGGGGTGGAAGAGAGAAGTTCTTTCCTATCTTTCAGACCTTAGAGAGCCAGACATAGACCAAATGATGCGGAAATGTCCCAGCCCATATGAGGGCGCAGGTCACCCAGCCACCCAGAGTATGTTCTGCTGCCTATTCACACCAGTTATCCTTTCCCTGCACACCAGAGATCAGGGCCTGAGGGAGAAGAGTGTGCATTTGGATACCAGCCCATCATGGAGCCTTAGGCACAGACAAAGAGGAGCAGAAAGTTTTCTCCCTCTTCTACCCTTCATCAGCTAGTCAGCAGGGACAAAAGAGTTGGCCAGCACTCTGCTGTCCTAACTGAGATACTTGTCATATATCAAACCATCCAAGGAAGCATTCAATCCCATTTCTGAACACTGCTCCCTCCTCAGTGAGGAGAAAGGGGGCTTTGGGGTGCCTTTCTCCAGCCTTAGCACTGCCACGGAGGTCAGTCCCACATGAGCAGTGCCAGGGTAGGCTCTACACACTGGAGAGAAGCTCAGTCCTCCTTTGGAAAAAGCACATATAGGGAGTGTGATTTGGACCACAGTGTGCTGAATTAAAAGCATCTGAGAGGTTGTCCTCCCCTGTGGCTTTGCGGTGAGCTCAGGAAATCCTTTTTGAGCTGTGCTGAGGATCCCTTTGAAGATTCCTGGCTTCCTGCAACCTTTTCCTCCCTGTCAGCCAGCTAAGAGGAAACTACTGATGCTGGTTCCCCCCAAGACATCAACTGCTTTCTATTATTTGGGGGCACAGGTTTCCCCAATTCTTGGTAACTAGGGCCTAATGCAGGGTTCCCTACAAATCTACTGTGGTAAAGTCCTACTCAGGTCAGCAGGGAGAAGGATCACCTGCATGCCTACCTGCATCCAAGGTCTCTCTGTCTGTGCCCTCTATCCAGAAGGACAAAAGACACTGATCTTTGCTAGGAAAAAAAGAGCATTACTTAGGATTAACGAAAACAAGATAGCATGAGTGAGACCAAGTAAATGCCTTGGGAAGACAGGATGGTTTACGCATTTTCAGATGAGCTAACAGGCCAGCCCAAAGCCAGCATTTTCTTGATCTGCAAAATGAGGCAAAAAACACAACTCCTGTGACTTCTCTGGAATTACAGCTTTAGTTTGGTTTTACCTGTTACTTAGCACAAGTTCAGCCATCCCATTTTCTGTCAGTGAAGACAAAGCCAGTTCTTGCGATCAAGGCTACAGTGAGGGAAGGGATAAGAAAGAAAAAGAGAGAAGGATTGTTCATTTTCTTTGTTTAATAGGATCTGACAAACTGTCAGTTGTCCCAGTCATTAGGGAAACTGTTACCCAACATGTTTCATGCACTGGGTTTGCGACCTTTTTGTCACACAGTATTCAGAAAGAACAGACTGTCCCTTGACTCAGAGATGGATGTATTGAGGTTACATCTAAACTCTATGGCAGACTCATGCCATGATGTAGGCTGAGGTCATTGTCACTAGAGACAGAGGACATGACTGAAATAGGACTAGCCCATGTGCACAGGTTTCCTTCCCATGACCACTAGGACATGTGGAGGAAAAGAGAAAGATCATATATGCCCTGACACAAAGTCAGGGAGCTGAGGCATAGTCACAAATCCTCTAGTTGAGACTTATCTGGATACATCATTTACGTGCAGGAGCTTCTCAAGGACCACTCATGATCTTACCTCCCTGTCTGTCCTAGGCAAGTGGTAGACATCCCAGGTGGTCCCACAGAGTGACCGTGGCCCTACTGTGACACTTTCCACTTTCCGTGAACAAGCAGCTTTAGCACATATTAACTAGCAGAAATATTCTTTATTCATCAAAGCCAGATCCATTTGATGATAGATTCAGTGTTACCCATAAAGCTGTCAAGAATTTTTCACAGGTTTTATTAGGTTTTCTGAACTGGACGAATCACTCCTGAATGTTGTTGGAAATCTTCGTTTTTCTGTCTGACAATAGGGAGCTGTCATATTTCAAGACATGGGGAAAAACTGCCACTGCTTTCAACAGCAACTACAAAACTAAATGTTGGTTAAAAAATGTGATTTTGTTTGTTGGTTTGGGAAATTTTTCTTGATTCTTTCTAAGAGACTTAACCATTATTTAGGCATCTAGACCATAAATAAAATATTGGTAAATATAAAAAATATTACATTATTCGCAACTACTTCTGCCAGCAGCTAATTGCAAGGGTAGATTTTGTCATGGATGCCAATGGGAACAAAATGCAATGTTGCCTCCCAAGTCCTGGTTGCTCCTGCACTCGGTGGCATGGGAAGCGATGGTACACAGTTCAAAGAGATCTGCCATTTTAATAAGCCACTGAGAAGGGATACCGGAATGCAAGGTTTCCTCACCCAAATCCTCAAGCTGCAACCAAGCTGATGATTTTCTTTTTTGATACCTATAGTTTAGCACTTATTGCATCGTTCCTGTTCCCAGAGGAATGACTGACAAAGAGTCACACTCCAAGGAAAGGAGGCTGCAGAGACAATGTCCATTGCCTCAGCTGCCCAGTGTCTTGGCCTTCCTGCTTTTCAGCAAGGAATCCACATCCATCGCAAACTGCAGAGGGAAGAAGAGGACCAGGACAATGAGGTGAAATAGTGAAAAAGCAGTTAGTCACAAAGAGAGATGTACAAAAAAAACCTCCTTCGCTCTTCTTCAGGGACTGGCTAAAGCCCTTTGATCCAATCATGGCTCTAATGAGAAGGATGCCTCAGCTGTCCCTAAGCACACACCACCACTGGTGCTGGTGGACTAAGATACCCAGGGACCCAGGCCACAAAAGAGAGAAGTAACCTCAGCAAACAGCAATTGAGGAGGACATACAGTTTTGCTGCTTCTTTTATCTTTTCTTAACAGCCTAATTGGAGTGTAATGAATTTAGGGTTGGTGCTCACTGCCAGACTTGCTTCTTTGATGTGTTTTTGGCCTCTGTGCTACAAAAATGCAATGGGAACCAAAACCAAGATATTACACCTCCATAAAGTGTCTCTGGGTTTACCATGAGATTCCAAAACCTGTGCCAAGTGGCCAAAGCCACTAACAGGCCCATGCTCGCCAAGATGTTTGGGTAATGAATAAGAAGCAGAGAGAGATGCCACTGTGAATCAGAGCAAGGAATGTGCACTAATGGGAAGAGAGGTGGATCCCAGGCTGTAATGTGGAACAGAAGAGTACTGTGGCCCTGCTTCTCTGTGACTGCAGCTAACAGAGGCTGCTGGTGGTGTCTGAAAACCTGTGGCAGGCAAGGAGGATTTTAAAAGGTAGGAATAGTACCAGCAGGACAGGCACATGCCAACACAGCACCATGAGTTGCTCATACTGCCAACAACCAGGTCACTCTCAGGCCCAAGAGTCTTTCCCCAATCTATGTTAAGCATTCCTGCCTTAGCTCTTTGCAGACATCTCTTTCCCACATGACTCTACCACCTGACTCTCAGCAGGGCATCCCTAATGGCAAACAGTAGCCACTACACGACATGTGAGTCTCCAGCACAGAAACAATGCATGCTCAAGAGGCCATCACTCCCCACTGCCTGCCATACCCCCTGCCAGGGCCACCATCCCGCCTGTGGGGGTAGCAGAGTTGGCAGGCTGTGCATACAAGCAGCAAGCAAAACTTGGAAAGGCCTTCTTGGGGGACATCCAACACTACAGAGGAGAGGGAGCCCCCAAGTCAGTGATAATCTGCCCTTGGGCGCACATGAAAACCTGGTGATGCTTACTAATCAAAACACCCAAGGGCCCCACACACTATTTGTTCTTAGAGACAAACAGATAAATTATGAGAGGTTGGTTCTGAAAAGGCTCCATCAAGTGTGAATGTTATCTGTTTCTATTCAAACACCAACAAACCAAGCTCATGATACTTGAACCAGTGCATCTACTCCAAACATCCCAGCCCAAAGGAAAATCTAACTGCTTATCTGTTTCCCTGTCTACAATGATCTTACTCATGATAAAAAATTATGTGCCCAGCCCAAAGGAAAATCTAACTGCTTATCTGTTTCCCTGTCTACAATGATCTTACTCATGATAAAAAATTATGTGCCTCCTTGGAAAAGTCTTAGCCATTGATGGTTCACTTACTTGCAGAATATCCAGGGCTAAATTCCCACCCTACTTAAATCAGTACAACTACATCCATTTTAGGAAAGCTACTCCCAATTGACAGATGCTGGGAACCTGGCCCTGAGCCTCTCTTTGAATAAAACAGCCTTTACCCTGTGACTGTATGTTAGAGACATGGGTTACTGCTAAGATATGCTTCTAGTTAAATGCAGCCCTCTTTCAGCAATGATTCACATTTAGGAGCAGTTAACTGGTGCAGCTGTTTGGGACACAAGCCTTCCCTCTGCAAGAAAAGTGCTTTTTGGAATAGGTGCACTCACACAGCTTTGGTGGTAAGCAGTGATATACCCAATACCAGGAACTGTGCTCCCAAAGCCTGATGTTAGAGGCAGGGACAATCCTCTTTCTGCCTTGCAGTGACCCATCAAATGCAAATGGAGAGCTAGTTTCCTCCTTGCTCGTTACTCAGGGGAGAAAGCAAGGAGCCTATAACTGAGCCTCTCTGAGCCTTAGGCATCCACACCAGCCCTGTGTGGGTAGCATTTAGTAGGCAGTAGTAAATTAGTGCCCCACTGGACTAGCAAGACATGTGACACACCCCTGTGACCAAGAGGTGTGCCTGAGTTGCAGTGTCCTCAGGGCACGGATGCTGTGGGGTGGGGCTCCCCTGCCCTGCCAGTTTGCTTTGTAACTTTGGAAGCAGCTTTTGTGATCAAAAAGCATCCTCATCCTCTCAGTGAAATACATCTGTGTCAAAGCAAAACAGAAATGGGACACAGTCTGACCATTAACCCTGTGATTCCCCAAAGTTCCACAGGGGACTCAGTGCTCCATTTGCTGCCACTGCTTCGCCAGTTCCACAAGCACATCAGACCATACACGTGCAAGCAGACATACTCAGCTGAAAGGTTGGAACAGCTCCTTCTACTGAACATCTGGACTTACACATATAAACTACTCAACACTCTCTTCCAGAATTACAGAGTCTTTCATATCTTATCTCTCAAAAACCACTTATCAGCCCACGGCTTTCAGACTGCAGTCTCTCCCGTCTGCCAAAGTGGAACCCAGCCATGTAAAAACATGAATAACAGCAGCCCCTCTCTCCTCTCCCACGCTGATGGCTGCAGCTCCTCTGATGGGGGCTTGAACTTTGAGGGCAGCAGGAATAGCTCCATCTACCCCGCTGCTGTGGACTCACAGAGGAAGTTTAGCAGAGTTTAACACGAGGCAATAGATCACTGGAGCATGAATGCCTCCTCGCATCCCAAGCTGAGGAAGGTGGCAAGCTGAATGTACACATTTATTCTCTTAATTATGATGACAGACAATAAGGAAATACTTGTAAGCTCACACTGCGGCAAGTCACCTATGCTGCTGTGGCACTCAGAGGCTTTGAGCATGTCCTAAAACCTCCATGTTAAACGTGTGTATAAAAAAGACAGGTTTGTGCCCATAAGTGAACATTTAATAATGGGAACTAGTCTGGATTTTTTTGTCAAATGAAGATTTCTTTCTAACTAACTATTCCTTTTGTTTTCAGCTCTTACAAAATGCTCAAGAGAAAGTTTCATTTATGGGTTGATATTTTGAAATTTCTGTCCAGGAGGGGGGAGAATCCTTTTTATTGTCCTCTTCTGCTTTTCCTCTCAGTTTCCTTTTTAAAGAAAAGAAAGGTGCAGAGGAGGATGTGCAGAGAGGGCTTTTGAGCTTGTGAGCCAAGGAAATACTTTTGTTTTCAGATTCACTGGATATCAAAACTTCCACCTCCCCTCCCCCTCCAAACTTTTCAAATCTTTCCATAAAAATTCTGAAATGAAAGAGATTTCTTCATCTGAGCCATAAGAGATGACATCATTAGACTTCAGCATGGTGCTAAAAACATGTGTGCATACTGCAGCATCACATACCGATCTAGACATTGCAGTAATAAGATTCGAAGCGGACTAAGGAAGCTCTCAGCGAGCTGAGGGGACTGGTTCTGTGTCAGGCAGGAGGTGGAAAAGATGAGGCTGGGAGGAGAAAGGCAGTGATGTTACAGCAGAGGAAAGCTTAACATAAAACAGGATCATTGCTAGCTTTGGACTAGCTTAGCTAACGTATTTCTCAGTTGTATAGACCATACACGGGTTGTACATGTTTTTGTTCAGTCCAAAAGAGGTCTGTCGCAAGAACAACTGCCTTTGCTTTTGTTATGAAACCAAAGTTCAGGCACAAATCTCGGCTGATGGGTCTCATTCCAGCAGCTGATGATACAATCCAGGCAATAAACTTGATCACCAGGTACCGACTGAGAAATGGTGGGAATAAGATCCCTAATAGCAGTGGCAGGAAGGGAGGGTACAGGTGCCTTCCCTTCTCTTCCCTGAGCGTCCCCCAATCCACATGCACTTTGGCCCCCATCAGCCAGTCCTCTCTGGCAAAAAAACATGCTTTCAGATGCTGCTGCCAAACCTCAGAAATGTATATTGCTGTTCTGGCTATGTTCAGGAGGAAGGGGAAGGGAAAGCAGCGTGCAATTTTCAACAGTTTCTCCTAGGAGAGGGGCCCCCTAATTTTCTGAAAGGGGCCATGGAGGAGGGGGGAGAAAAAGCAAGAGGCTCTGTCCCATTTTAATCCCTTTCCCCAAATTAGTTATACATGGGGAATTCATGATGGAGTTCCCTCTTTGGGCTCTGAGCCTCAAAACATTTCATAACATGCAGAGCTCTTCTGAAACCTTTTGATCACATCCCTTCTGAGGCTGCTGTGTTTATGCGCAGAGCTGTGCACTTGGGCAGATGCTAAAGGGAAAGACAGGGAGCAGAGACATTCTGCACTTATGGCACCACAGGTAGGGTTTGCAAGACAACACCGGCAAAGGAGAAAAACCCAACACTAAACCACAAAACAGAGAATAAAACAACTGTGGAACAAAGACCACTGAGGCTCCTGTGAGAGCTCAGCAACATCAGCTACCAATCTCTTCCACGCTGCTGTCAGGACAAACCACCTGGAAACTTGTAGCTGGCTCTTTGCCATGTTGAAACCTAGCACAAGGAATGCCGAGTGCTTTTTATTCAATGGGAAATTACTCAGTCCACACAGAAACGACACAAAATCAGGATATTCACTCAACCTGATGGGCTGCATTGACTAAACATGTTTGACATCTGAGAAGGACCACTAAGCACCAAG
Organism: Manacus vitellinus; assembly: GCF_001715985.3. NCBI lineage: Eukaryota > Metazoa > Chordata > Aves > Passeriformes > Pipridae > Manacus > Manacus vitellinus. The sequence goes on along the minus strand of NW_021940291.1, from coordinate 1,149,809 downwards.
CCCAGCGATGATTTCCACAAGCCCAGGAGAGGCTGGAGAGTTTGGGTTACAGAGCATCTCCCTGCCCTATGTGTTTTGATTACAGTACTTCATAGCCTTGAAACCTAAAAGATAGAATAAATTGCTTCTGACCTTAAGTTGTTTAGGGACCTGCAGTGCAGTCACAGTTTTTCAGCTGACCAAGAAGGGCAAAAACCTCCCCTCAGATTAATGGGAATAAAGTCTATGAGCCAAGACCCTCGAAGGCGTTAGATCCTCTTTGAAATCAGTGGTGCTTAGACATTTTAGTAAGTGTGTTCAAGGAACTGGACTGAAATACCAACACTCACCCCCCTAAAAAATTATGTTAAGTGTCTGAGAAAGTTTACAAAGGTGACAGGGAGACTGTCCACATTTCTGGAAGCCTAAGAAGGGGTAACAGTGTTTTGCTAAATTTTACTCAGTGCTACTTATTAAACCAAAACTCAACTGGTTTAATTAAAATTCATGGTAAATAGATTTATTTTCTCCAGTGCCAGTGCTCTGTATGGACACATTCAAAGTCATTTACTTCTGTTTGGTTAAACTTCATAACTGACTCTTCTAAATGTTTCCACATGGTGGCTTGAATTTTTTTCTTTTTTTTCCTTCTTTTTTTTTTTTAAACTAAATCAATTTTAAACCAATTTTCATTACATTGGTGGTTTTACATGTCCACAAGGCCTGTGGGCCTCTTGGATTTTGAAACCTGGCATGAAATTCAGCCCAAAACGCCAAGTGCTGAAACCCAATGAAAATGAAACCGCTGTAATCTATAGGGGAAGCTGCCTGCCACTCACCCCTGCCCACACTGCTGGCCAGGCTGAGAACACCTTCCCCAGGGCACCAGTCCTGCACAGGACTGGGCGCTAGGCATGGTTGACACTTTCCTTTGGACACTGCCACTGCTCCATCCCAAGCAGGTTTGGGATTTGGCAACAGTGAGCTCAAATCCTGGCTGGTGGAAATTGCTTGAAGCGCAGCCTGTAGGAAGATCAAAATCCTGATCAGGAGCCTCTTTAAAACTGTGGCTTCAAAGCTAACTGGAAACCTGGCCCTGGGTTTCCCTGCAATTCAGCTTGGGTTTGCAAACTTGGCTGGTGTTAGGTTTATTGCACCTAGTTTGGGGCTTTGCTGTGAACATTTTGTGGAGATTCAGGTCTTGAAATTAAATGGGCTCTGTTGTTCAGAGCCTGGACTAGTGTCTCTAACATTCAGGAACTCCATACCAATCTGTTTATCTTCACGAATAAAGTAACTGAGGGTCTGACACTTTAATTTCAAGGGAGAGGTCATTGCTGTGTATTATCAAACCATTAAAATCAATGGATGGTTGGATGTGATGAGAACTACCTACTACTACATTCTGGAGGGCTTTAACTTACCAAAGTAACTTTTTAAACTGGTGAGGAGCCAGGTTTCTTATGGTCCTGTTTCCCCACCACTGTGTCCATAGTAAGGAAACCAAAAAGCAAAAAGAAGTCTTGCAGAAGTCCCCAGCACTTGTGATGCTTCAAAGTAAAGGCAGTAGCATTAGAAGAGACACCAGCAGAGATGAAGATTTTCTGCCTCCCGGTAGGTTTGGGGCAACAAAGAAAACCAATAATACTTTTGGTTTTCCGAGACTACTGCTTTTAGTTCCTCTAGAACTAGAAAAGAATGGGTTTATTTACTGTTGAACTATTCTTTCCCCCCCACAAAAAAACCTCAAGAATGGTGACCATTCAAAGCAGAGTGAAGACGGTTTTTGGCAAAGGTTCAGCGTGGCTCTTATTACTGAGGGGAATGTGGTCATGTTGCTAAGATAGTGGCCTGGGAGTCAGTTCTTGGCTATCCCACCACCCCATCATGTAACCTTGGAAAGTCACGTCTCCCCTCCATGGTTCCACATTCCTTGCCATCCTGCGCCTCTTGGCTATTTAGGCTGCCAGCTTTATGGTCCAACGTCTGTCTCCTACTGTTCTAGCTACCACCATAATTACGAGAATTTGATACATGCTGCGTTCCAGCACCCCTTCCCACAGAGCTTCCTTGGAGCAGCTCTGTCCCCATGAGCAGCAGAGCTGAGGTGGGAGTTAAGGCATGAATTCCATGGGGGTTTCTCACCCTCATCTCACCCTGTCCATGCACTCACGCTGCACCCAGGGACACCGTCATCCCTTTCACCTTTCTCATTCCCATCCAGCAACCCTTGGAGTCATTTACATTTATTGTGTTCACATGGTTTTCTCCTCATTCATATGTGCCCAGTTGGGATACCATGTTAGATTCTACCATCCCTTCCTAGGACAACCTGCTCCCATCATCCAGCAGAAGCACCTCAACATCCATCCCCAAAGGCACTATGAACCACTGTTTAGCAGTGATAATGCAAAGGTATGCTCTTGAAGCACAAAAAATATGAGGTTTTTGCCCTGAGGTGAACCTCTACCCTGGCACGCATTTGTCATGATTGATTGTGTAAAGCAACCTGACCTCAGAGGACTGTTAAGCTTTCTGGCAATGCCTTGGACTTTGCAGCCTGACATGCACACACCTTTTTGCAAGTGGTACTGCATTGCATGCAGTCACAGGGTCATTTGTGGCCAAACTGTGTAGTCCAAAGCAAGAGAAAGTCTGGGTGTGACACTAGCACCTCTTTCAACTAGGGCTAAAATTCTGCTCTGCCAGAGGCAGGACTTTTGCAATGAATTAGTGAGACCTTTTTCTTCACTGTTTTGCTCTAAGGATCCTTAACTCCAGGAGCCACCACACCACTAGAAGAGTGGGTTCTCCTTCTGCTCCAAAATATCTTTACAGTCTGTTCCCCAAGATGCCTTCAGGCACCAGCATGGTCAGTAGCTGCTAACTTATCTCTGGTCAAGGCCTCCCATGCTGGCACTGGGCATGCACACATGAAGGGATCAGTCCCTGCATGAAGAATTTTAGTCTCAACAGAGAAATGACACAAAGGGAAAGAAGTTAAACACTTTTTAGTGAGATCATCCTGCAGGGAGCTGGTAAAGTTGGGATTAAAACTCAGAGAGCACCAGCTAGCTGCCCTGCACACCAGGGCACTTTGCCTTCACTCCTCACATGGCACTTCCATGCATGTGCATGGACATATACATGTATATATGTGTGTGTACATCATACATATATATGTGGGTAAAGACTGATTAAACACTTGGACATGCACGGTATGGTGGCAAAGACTAAATGTGCACACACATGCACGTCACCACTGCAAGTGGCATGCCGTGGTTTGCCCTGCGCTATCTGTCAAGTGTTCACAGCCCTGCATGGAACATCCCTCCTGATCTCACCCAGCAAGAACTGTGCCCCATTTCAGCTCCTCCAGGTTAAGCCGACACAGCAAGCTGGGATTTCTGAAGGTGCTGGCAGGACAGGCAAATAATCACAGTGAGATACCATCTATCTCAGCTCCTTCTCAGAGTTTGGTAGCGTATGTTTTATCAACAAATAACATGTCTTTACTACTGCCAACCCTGCTGAACCACTGTAGCTGCAGACAAGCAAGCTGTGTTTGCCTCTCTTTCATTTGTCAGCAACACAATGGCCAGCCAAGTTCTTGTTCCAGCATCTTACTTGTTGGTAACAACAAACACAAGCAAAAAGAGAAAAGCTGATTTTTGGCTGGCTGTGAGGATGCAGAAGGGTAGGTTTTGATAGGTAAATTGAAAAAGCCCTAATATGAAAATCACTGGGGAAAAAGAAGCATCGGCAAGCAAGAATTTAAAAACAAAAAAGGGGGATGGTTCAGGTTTTCAGTTTCCCCTGTTTCTGCTCTCTGGGATGGTGTTGTATATTAATGCTCTCCCTTCACCAATATATGGCCAAGTCCAGTTCGACTTGCAACTCCAACAAACATATGGGATTTGCAAGTAGTTATGAAGATGTTCACCTATTTGTTCTCAGACAGCAATAATCTTTCTCTTTCCCACCTCTCTTACTCCTGCCAGTCCCCAAAAGCTGTGAGGACGAAGCTTACACCCACATCATATCCAGGACCACCCTGAGGTTTGTTGACACTTGAGAAGTAGAAGATATTCAGAGAGTAAAGGAAACCAGAATCTTGACCTCTCTGCAGTTACCAGTTTGGATTTTGCTGCTGTCTGACTGTAGGGAAGGAGAAGAAGGAGGGAAAAACATCAGAAACTTAAAATGGAGAGAGGACCGCAGCACAGAAGAGTTGGGCAGCTTCACCCCTACACCCAAACCACCCAGCATGCCACGCCTTCCTCCCTGAACAAGCTGAGGAAAGGCAGTGAGACCTGGGCAAAGCTGGTGAAGCACGGGAAGGAAGGGGAAGTTGCCAACAGACTCCTGCATTCCCCTCATCCCATCTTCCTCATCCTGCTTCTGAGCCCAAACAGATTCCCACTTACAATCACAAAACCACAGTTGGCACCATCTACCTGTGGTCAGAAGCTGATGTACCTTGGAGCTCTGGACCTAGATGAGTGAAGACAAAGGAGTTCCCAAGCAAAGAACCTTTTCTACCCAGTACCTCTAGACAGGAGGTATATTCTGGGATAAAATGTTAGAAAACAAGATGAGAACGTGTGACAGGTAGAACCTCTCTCCCTCCCCTGGGGTAGCTGTTCTTTGCCAGATGCTTTGCGAGGCACAGAGAAGAAAAAGGACAGCTGTATGGATTGTTACAGACATGAGGGAGAGCACAAACAGCACACCATGGACACAATCATGATGCTTAATGTGTTTATCAAGTATTTTGGGACCAGTGCAAGAATTCCATATGCAGTACAGCACAAGACGGGAAGAGCGGCTCAGATTTAGGTGACAACTGAACTTGGTCAGAAGGAGACCAAAAACCTTCCTCAAGTGTTTCAATTCCCAAGGGTTGCATTCAGGGACCATTCCAGGTCTGGATCACAGTCCCACTGTTTACAGTATGCAGAACTCATGGCAGGGAAAACACAGGGAAGAACTGCAACAGACACTAGTGAGGGAATATCTCTGGAGTATGTCAGGAAGTTGCTGAAAGGTAGGAACAGTTTTGAAACATGAGCACAGAGATAAAAATCTATTCTAAGGTGAGGATGAGCTAAATACGTCAAAGGCCTTTCAGCACAATCTGGACACATGTGAAACCATCTAAACAGTAAACAGCACATTTACTACTAATAGCCTCCTAATTTATTTATGGAGGCCCATCACATCGCAAATCTCTGTCATCTCCTTTGCTCAGCAATTGTCTGGCACTGAAGGAGGGTGCAGGAGCCCTGCTCTGCCCTGTCCAGGCTTTGTTACCTGGTTTTGGAGATAAGCACTAAACAGCAGAGCCCTGCAAAACACGATAAGGCCCACGCTTCAAGGTGGTTGACTGAAAATACTCATTTTCCAACTTGAGGATGTTTCATAAGCTGCCTTATTGCCTCAGAGCCCCTTGAGCAAGGGAATGAAGGGGAAATACAATCACAGAAGCCAACACAATCAACCCCAGGGTTGGGGAATCCCTCCTCACATGTATAGATGTGCATACATATATATATCCATGTTAGTCACTGCTATGGCAACTAAGACAACAAAGATATCCTTTTAAAGGCCCTGTGGTAAGGAGGAAAAATATTTTGCTATATATATCATTGCCTATTGACGTCACAAAATAACTTAAAATAAACTAACTTGTAAGTTGGGATCATGCTGGTCCTTTTTTCTCCTCTGTAGATATTGAAATAACGTTCACGTCACAATGAGCATCTGTTACCTTTCATGGAAAAAGTAACTGAAGAGAGCTGAGCTAGAAAGTTTCCTATAAAACCCGCTCACACCTCCTCACTGAAGCAATGTAAAAAAACCCCTCTCCTCAAGCAAGCAACGTAAAAAACCCCCTTCTTCCAAAACCTATGGAGCACTGTCTGTGGAGGGTCTCATTTACTCATTCATCAGGCAAAGCCCATGCTGACATCAGAGGGAAATTGCCAATGTTGGTAGTCAGTAAAAACTAAGAAGCTGAGGTCAGCTGCGACAATTAATTCAGCTGAACATCTAAACAGCTCACTGAAAAAAGGCAAGCTGACAGAGATGAGTCTGGGCTGAATTGTAAGAATAAAACATTCCATATGAAAGAGATTATAGGAAGTTCATTTCCACAGTCAAGATCTTGTAGATCAGGGCAATACCTATCTCTTGTGCACATTTATGTAACACAGTGCACAGTAGGACTTTGACTTGACTTGTACTTTTTACACTGTCACCAGTGTAACTATTTTATTAACAGCACTAATAAATAATTTGCTGCTATACAACTAAGAAATAGAGGTAAATGGAGTTAAGAGAGGGAATTTAGGGCCTTAGTTTGCACTAGGCTGTACCAATAAAACCATATGTGTATAGACATAATGGAAAAGCCCCTAGTCACAGTCCAGCATAATAAAGCACAAACAATGCAGTGGAGCATCAGCCCTGCAGGGGAACAGGCTGGATATTGGTTATGATTCACGCACTCAAGGCATGGGGGCATCTTTGGCATGGGACAGCTCTACAGCTCCTTGCCCAGTGCGCAGAATCAACAAATGCAGCATCTCCTATCCTTTGGCTAACAGGAGGAGGTGAGAAATACACCTCAACTTACTATGTTCCAATCCAAAATCATCTGTTTAGCTCTCCTTAGGAAGATCTAGGAGAGCTCTCTGAAGTCCCTTTTAGCTCAATGTTTTTTTAATCTGGCTTGAAGGATGCTGATCTGCCTGCATGTTCTACCAGAGCCCCACAGAGTGGGTTGAGATGTTCTCAGACCATGAGATATGCCATGATTCTCTCAAAAGCACCATGGATATTTCAAAGCAACAGAATTTATTAGAGGTTTTTTTGAAGGCAAGTGTCTCTTACTCAGTGTGGTGAGTTTGAACAGATACAGCAAATGCAATGAGTCACTTAAGCACTGTGGGCCGTTAGACACTATTAAGCCATCTGCAATGCCACAGTGAACCCATTTGCAATGTGCTATTACACAGCCACTTGATGTGTTGCGGATTTGGGCCTGTTCCTCCTCTCCTCTCCAAGAGTTTGGTTCCCCCCCCCTTTTTTTTTTGTAAGCCAAGCTGTAGCATACAAATAAGAGCTAACACAATTCAAGCAGGTTTAAATCAGTCTTATGAAGGAGAATCATCAATTACATGTTTTAGGTTTAGAAACTTGCCTTCTCCCAACTTCTCCCATGTCACCTGCTCCCAAAATCTCTGGAATTGCTGCAATTCTCATCTCTCTTGCTCATCTGTCAAGTTTCCCTCTAAGCACAAGGAATCAGTGTTCGATTTACCCCTGGACTGCTGAGGAGCACTGACAGCCCACACCCAGCAACATGATACTTCAGGTAGGTGCAACATCTCCATATTACTTAACTCCCAGTTGTTGTGCATTAAGATACACATCTGACTTTTCTCACATCTCCTGTTATCACCCAAATTCCTCTGCAGTCTCTTATGCCATCAGCCACTTCAGCTCTCCTCTACAACAATTTCCTGAAGTATTTTGCCTAGATATTGTCTTCTGTGGTTCAGCCTGCAGGTCTTCACCTTGCTGACTGCATAAAAGACATAATAGAAGAGCCCCTACCAATTTTAAATTCTTTACATCACCCAGTCTCCCTACATATTTTGTCTCATGATAGAGGAAAACAGATAAGCATCTTTCTGAAGATCTCAACCCTACCTTTCCTCACCTGCCTATATGAATTTAGGAAGACAACATGCTAATATTTCTACTTACTATAGTCTTCTTCAGCCCTGATTTGTGGAAGCTTTCAGAGAAACCTCTGCCACAGCACCATCGCTCATCCTTTTCCAAGGAAACATTCACAACATTCTCCTTCACAGAAGATTACGCAGACATCCAAAAACCCTTCTTACTGCTTTTCATTCCTTTTATTAATGCCAGGTGCCACCTCTTCCCATCACCCTAATTTGATCCAGATGGGATGTGCCAGGCTCTCAAAAGGGCCCTGCACCTCTCTTTTCAAAGAGTAAGCTGCCCTTGCAAGGTCTGTTCTTATTTTTTGGATGAGATGTAGATAAGACAGGTTCATCTAGGTGGTTGCTGAACACCAGAATAAGAAAAAAAATGTTGGATGAACAAAGTAGTTGGATCTTTTACCAAGGCTGAAGTACTAAAAATATGGATGGTTTTTATAGTACTCCATACTGTACCTAGAAAGCTATAGGATTGCTGTGGGACGAGTCAGACTGGTAGTCTTATGACTGACAGCTGCTAGTCCTGAGGTGCTTGATCTACTTGGCAGGGAGAAAAGCTAGTTCTGACACCACAGGCCAGAAATTAGAGGAATGCCTTTATCCACAAAGAAGAAACATATAAGTAACATGCTCTAAAGCAGAGATTGCATAAAAAAGGCTGGCCACAGAATAATTTACAACTGATCTCAAGCTGAATATGGAAACAGGTTTCTTTGAAGATGTCTGTCAAAGCCCCTGGTCACAACGCCAATTGTGGTTAAGACTGAAGAGAACAAGAAACAGAGAGGGAATATGGGGAGGCCTAGACTGAACAAAGTCATTTGTCAAGAGATTTGAAGCAGAAAAATAATGTGGAGTTCAAAGTCGGTGTCCAGAAAAAAAATAAAATTGTATATATAGCTACAAACACAGCTGAAACAAGCCAGAAGAAAGACTTGGTGGGAAAATGCTACAGCACAACCCCTGCTGTGTGAACAGCAGCTCCCTTACCTTGCTGAGTTCCTGCTTGGCTGCAGCGGGGGTACCTTGGTGGTGGAGGGAAGTGCTAGGGGAGAGAGGTAGGCTTGGGTGGGAGGGTGATGAGGAGCCAACTATGCACATACATGGTTTGATATTCTTGATCTTGGGAAAATCCAGAATGGGTGGGTTCGTTCTCCTCTTCAGGTAAAACTCCCCAAATCAACCTATTTTGGATCTTTACTCTCTTTGGGGTGAACCTGGTCTTGGCTGTGGATATTTTTGAGCGCTAGCATGCTGTGGCTTTCTCAATCCACACATGGTATTTCTCATCTTTTTGACTCTAATTCCCAACTTTACAGCCCGGGTCATCTAAAAGCAAATGCCGTTTGCGCTACTTGAAGTTGGCAACACTATTTGCTTAGACACCAGTGTCCAGAAAACAGTGGTTATGCTGGTAAGTGTATTTCTTTTAAAGCTGTATACAAACTAAACACATGAAAGTACAAAATGTAGCTGAACCAGGGAAGGGAGTACTCGCTGAAGGACTGAATTCTTGCCATGCCCTTGATGAGAAAATATTAGACAAATTGAGGAAAACATTGAGACTTGCCTTTAGTAGATAAGAAAGCCCTAAATGGAGGTTGGAGGAGCCCTAAAAGCATCACAAACAGCACATTTAGAAAAGCTCCCCTTGCCTAAAGACACAAAGGATGGGAACTGGGTGGGTTCAACCTGTGGACCAAAAGGGGATTAGAGGAACTAACTGGCTTCTCACAAAATACAATAAGATGGAGCCTTCTCCACCTGCATGCTAAAGCATTAAATATGTCAGAGGAGGATTATCCAGAAACCAGCATATGCTGATTCGCTTTTTTTATGCTGGATGTGTCAGCGAGGTCTTGGCAGACTATGGGGAAAAAAACATAGTGTCTATAAGATTTCAAGGTTGTCACAGATCAGTGACCTCAGTTGAGGTCTGTTATAGTCATTCAACAATGACCCCATCTCTTCTTTCATCCTAGGGATTCCACTAGTTTCATCCATTTGCTTGCTTTTCTCCCTTTTTTCTGTTTGTTCTGCAAAACAAAATACCACTGCCATGTTCCTTCACTGGAGTTTCACTAAGATTGGACCTTATCAGTGGAGCTTTGCCAGATATGTCAGAAAGTCATGCAGTGCATTGCCGTGGAGGAAATGTCATGTGACAGGATGCTGAGAACCTGACATAAAGGTGAGCCACTTTAAGCAGATTGGTTTAGAAGAGATGGGTAAAGCTCTGCAAAACCAAGTCCTCCTGGGTGGGTATCACTTGAGTTGGCCAGCTTCTTAGTGGATATAAATTGTCATAGTTCCATGCAAATCATCTGGAAAATGATACCACGGCTGGCAAGCTTCTAAGGTAACAAGTATACCACAGGGCAGTGCCAACTAATGCTGGCGGTGGATCTGCCCGTTAGCTGTACTGGTAGTATCAGCTTATGTGAACATATTTGTGGCTCTGGTAAACCTGGAAAAAATGACATTTCTATGGGTTTCATGAGAAGTGAAACATTTGATGCTTTGGTCTCAAATTTTCTGCTGTCTTCCACAAGAAACAAAGGGCAAGGTTTTAGGAATGGCCTTCTCCTTTTTCCCCCTTATGGGGCAAACGTAGGAAAAAGTGTTATCTATGGAATTTCAGAACTTGTTCTTTAACACAAAACACCAAAACCACCAGAAATAACATTCTCCTGGAAAATGTAAGCTTTAACTTTGCCCTAAGCCAAAATTGCATACTGATTGCTATTCATCATTCTGCTCCCCTCCCATGTACTCTATATGTCTCCAAAAGTCTTACCATGGCAGTCAAGGTTCAAGGAGTAGCTGGATGAAGCCACTCTTTCCAAAACAGGTATTCCCCACTTCTCTGTTCAAAAACGTCCTTCTCCAGAAGAGACTGGACAGCTGTTCTTTGTTGATATCCAGTCTCCCAGGACCTTCGGCAAACACATTCAGAAACCTGGATACAGTCTAGGATAACATTTCCTTCCAGACTTGTTATGACAGGTTTTTTCTGAGTTACCAGTGCATGCATGCAACCTGAAGTCCAGAGCACAACTCCATAGCCCTAGTGCTGTTTGTTGAGCCTGCAGCCCACCATATCTATCCAGTTGCAGGACAACTCATTAAAGGATGATGCTCCAGTACTGGAGCTGTGAAAGCCTCTACAGACCTTGGTGAAATCCAGAATGCTATTAGCTGCTTCTCCCTATCCTGGCAGTAGGAAACTTCAAAAGGCAGGTGTGCATTATTGATTTCTCCTCCAGCTTCCACCAGCAGGGATTTTCTTTGTCCCCTTCTCCATCTACTTCAACTTTTATAAAATGGGAACAGGATTATCTGTCTCCCTTAAGACGATCAGATTAATTAGGTCTCTCTTCCCTAATTACTCACCCCTCTGTGAAAGGATTCCTGCAGGTGTGACTATAGCATGAGCATCAAGAAAGGGCCATGCACAGCTTTATAGGTGTGTCCCATAGCATCATTATTTACTCTAGGGAGATCTGAAAGTAGTTCTTGCTCAAGGCTTGACTGCAATAAACAGTGTGGGCCTGTGTGCTTTGCATAACAGGACACCACAAAGGGCTGCCAAGGTCCAGCTTACTCAGAGTACATTAGCACAGCCCTGCACCACTGCACCTCTGTCCTCTGAGCCCTACAACATTCACAGGGCACTAGAGACATTCTGCATTGCACTGGGCTCACTTGTCCTCTTGGTGTTCAGCACCAGCTGAAGACAGATCTATACATCACTTTGCTTTCCTCTCCCTGTGTCTATTTCTAAGCCAACCAAAACACTCTTTGTGCTGGAGAGCAAGTCACCTATGACATGGGATCCTTATTTTTGAGCTAGAGGTGAACTGAAGACATGAGTTTGTCAGATCATATGTGGAACATGCTGTTTGCAGATGGTATATAAACATTTGTTTTCTTATTACTCAAGAAGGGAAAGCAGTTGGGAAAGCAAAAGTTTCTTCATTTTTTTTGCAAAAATTTAAGTTAATGAATGGAAAAAAATCAACGAACTTCTGAAATTCTTTTAGATAAACAGGATTTTGTCCTCAAAAAAAAAAAAAAAGAGGGACTTGGCAGGGCTGAAGGCTGCTATTTTTCATTAGGACAAGATGATGGTATGGCAGGAATGCAGGACAGAGGGGTGCAGATGTGTGAAAGCATTTAGGGAAAGGCACCTAGGGATTAGAGAAGTGCCTGTTCCCAAAACGGGTTGATCTGAGGTAAAGGAAACCTTTGGGATAGGAAGATAGTAAACCCCTCCCCCCGCCCCTTTTATAGTGGATATAAACAGTTTTACGGTATTTCCACCAAACCGAAGAAGAAAAAAAAAATAAAAAGATTTCTGCAACACACACATGTTCCCCATTAATTAGGACTGCTGTTAACAACACGTTGCGCCAGAGCTGCCAAGAACTGTCAGACGAAGGACAGGGAAGCCCACAGCAGAGGCTCTGCTGCCTCCCGGGGGGGCCAGCCACCCAACCAGCAACCCAGTCCCAGCCCTTCAGCTGGGTCAGCCCCCCCCCGCGGCGGGGTGGCAGGGGGTACGACAGGCAGCCGGGCTGGGGGCAAGGCGAAGTAACCAACTGCGCAGGCAGCCCCTGCTCGAATTCCTCCCCCACACACTCCCCTTCAGCTACAGACATTTTCCACAGAAATTCTGGCAGTGTTCACTTTTGGTTGAGACTTTCGGACTATTTCTGCCTTTTTTAAAACATTCTTAGGGGAGGCGCCTGCTACTTTTATTCACGTAAAGGATCCTTATTTTTATGTATTAAGGGATGCGAACAGAGGAAGTGAGGCAGAGGAGCAGAGAGCTGCTTTATGCTTTCATTCAGCTATACAACAACAACACAAATCTACATCCAAGCTGCCTTTCCTCCTTAGCAGGCTACAAATACACACTTTGCTGTAGACTTTGCTGTAGCAGAGACCACCCCTAGGATCCTGGTTTTCTCCAGCCATCTCTGGGACAGAATGCTGACTCCTGACTTCTAAGCACCTCTCACCTTCTTGCCTCCTGGCAGCTGCTTCAAGGGCTGGGAGTAGCTTTGTCCTTTCCCTATCTGATCCTCTCAGCTCTCTCCTGAACTACTCTTTTCCTTCAGGGTTCCTGAGTGCTGGTCTGGGTTCACCACTGCATGTGACTGAGGTTGCACACTGGTGTGCGCACAGGACTGACTCACATTAGGATTAAAGCAGGGTCTCGAAAAATCTTTTACTCTTTAAACAAATGTAGGAAATAACGTTGGAACAACGCAGCAAAGTTCATTGCAGGATCTTGAAGGAGGGGGAGATGATTATATTTTAAAATAAAAATCATTTCCCCACACTTGTATACTCACAGGCAGCATGTCCAAGCAGCCAGGCCATCAGCAGGCATCAAGACACATATCTCCAAGTTGCTACTCTAGGATCCCCTTGTGAGGACACGAAGGATGAGGACATCAGCTATCCACCAGCATATCTCTTAGACTCCTCAGAGTTTGGTGATGATCTGCTTGTTCTGGATCTTCCTTTTTGTACTCTTTAGGAGCAGACAGGAATTAGTCTCTCCACCCTGTCCTACCACTGTGAGTCATCCAAATGTACTCACTGTCTTTAGTCTCTCAATCTGGTCATCCTGACAAGTTGCACTAGATATACTGAGATCTTGATGACCTGCTAAATGAGGAGGGTTTTTGTAGCCCTTCTGCTGTTGCCTCCACACCTGCTTCGGCCTCACTCAGACCAAAGAGCACCTCTGCTACAGGTATCCACAGTAGGAACAGTCAAAGAAGGGAAAGGTAAAGACTGCCATCTTTTCAAATAACTACCTCACAGATGCCCATGATGGTGGCATTTCTGTACACACTCCAGCCCTCAGACTGCTGGGATGCAGGATTGTGCAGCTGTGTACCTGTATTTCACAAACTGGGCCAAACAAAACATCTAAATCATAACACTCATTTATGGTAAAAAGTTTGGGATACTGGGACACTTTGCTATTCTCATTCTTCCTTTCAAATTCCTAAAATGCTGCTGTTGGAACTGCAGCCCTGCAGTTTTGTGAGGCTTTATAGCTACGATGGTGCACACGGTTTTATGCCAAAAAAAGCATTGGTCCATTAAACTACATACATTCAACATCATTTCTACAAATATCATGTGAGGAAATCCTTGTAGCTGCTGTCCAAAGCACTGGTGACTTGTTCTTGAATGGAAAGTCCTTTCAGACATGCAGGAAAACATTCTGGTCTAAAGTTTCAAGAGCAGGTAGCGATTTGAGTGGGTTCCCTCTTACACATTCAAGGTAAGGACATCCAAAGGGCATTATTTTCGGATTACGCTGAGTGCCTTTCTGTTAGCAGCTTTCCTCCTACACATCTTGAACTAAGAGTGGAAAAAGCCACCAGAAGCACAAGGACTTCTGAAGTACTAGAGCAGATTGGACATTTTTCTAGGGTGTAAATTAACAGGAACCATTTAACAGTGTGAATATAGAACTACTGGATCTCGTGCACTTTGGGGAGCTCCTCGGATCACCTGTTCAGATCCATGTGTAATAAGGAGAATGTTCAGACTGAACTCCAAAAGGGCACTACAGTGCTGTTTTGAAGAACATATACTAAGGCTTTTGGTTAAAATACTTCGGTTTGGGATAGCTTATATTTTTGAAAATATAAAGAACTGCTGTAGAAATCTAATTATTTTCCTCTTATATACACCTAATCCATTTATTAAAAAAACTTTTTTTTTTTCCTTTTTTCTTTTTTTGAGAAAGAAAGCAACCTATGCAAAAACTTTCAAATATCTCTCCAAATATCTTTTCTAATGACATTTGAAAATCTAATTTCCCATTTGGGACACATTGCAAGAATCAACAATAGTAACAGTTTGATGTCTGTCTTGTTTCAACCCAGAGGGGTTGGGGGGGGAGGGAGGTTTGGCAGAAAGTACTATTGTCATGTGGGAGTCTCAGAAATGAGTTGTCTCCTGGCTAATATTCTTCCACTGGAATAGTAAATCAAATAGGCTAGTAGCCACGGCAACAGCCCAGAATTCTTAACTATCTCTATGGTTATTTCACATCATTTTGGGGCTACCCCAGTTCATACCATTATCACTCAAGACATTATTTCATAGTGATTTCATTAATTGAGTGCAATTTGATATATGAATAACACCCACATTCGTTTTAACAGAGGTCATGTTAACTGCACTTCTGCCTGAAAATGTAGACAAGTCAAGCTAAAACAATGTCACAGTTTTAAAATAGATACACAGAGACAGACTATAGTTCATAGGTGCAAAACAACTGTGTGATTTCTCTCCTTTTTCTCAGCTACAGTACATACCCTTCCAAGGAAGATTTGGGGAAAAAGTGGGGGCTACAGCATTCCTAACCCTACACCTCTCTTGCACCCTGCAAGAAAGGCTGCACTGGGCAATGGCATGACTTTTGAACGGTCAGTGAGAATACTACCTGACAAAATAAGGAGCACCAGAATGGGGCTGTGGCTCCTCTGTCAGCCTAACTACCCCCTTTAAGAAAACTAAGTATCAAAATTTGATTTGAAGAAGTCACAAAACACTACCAGCCCTGAACAAACACTTAGTTTAGGAACCATTCCTGGTCAGACAATGCAAAGAAAGGACAGAGGTAACTGCGCCCATAGCTGATGGAGTAACTGGACCATGAACAGAGAAAAGACCACGAGCAAAATCACAAAAAGGGCCCAATTTTCCAGGACAGCATATTGCAATGGCTGAGCATTGAAGTGCTGGAGGCCTAGCACTGTCTTGTATATACTATGGACGAGATAACAATTCCAAAAGGCTTCTACATGGCATGTCTTGAAGATGTTTCCAATCAGAGTTTTCTTTCCAGTCTAATGGCACTGATGCCCAAGAAAGCCACAACACTCCTGAGTTGGTGTTTTGTACCAGTGCTGCACAGCTGATCAAACAACAGGAGATTCCTGGTTTATCTGCTATGCTCATTTGTATTGCCATTGATTACTTTTTAAAAATGTAGACCAGGTTTCCTGAAGCAAACCTTTGGAGGACCATGTGTCAGATTACATAATTTGACTAATATCTGGGCCTTCTCTGACCAAGAAATCAAAAAATCCCACCCAACAAACCAAAACAACCCAGCAAAAAACAACAGCAAGTTCAAAAGAGTTCAAAAGACCCATTTTTCAGATAATTGAATAATTATGTATTCTGAAAAGACAAATCCTTTAAAGTGTTTCTGGTTTCAGAAATATTTTTAAAAACCCAGTGTTCTTGGTGCTTTCCAAAGTTATCTGAATTCCTTCAAAAGCCCATTCAAAGTTAAAGAAGAAAACCAATGTTATTCTAACAGAACAAAGCATTACTTTTTTATTTTATTACAAGATTCAAAATACAGTTGCAAAAGAAGAGCTAGAAAAACAGAAAGATTCAAGTTTATCTCGTTAATTTTTTGCTTTTTTGTCACCTGGGATTTTTTCTGTGGTGTTCCTCCTCCAGAGAGGTGCTTCAAAGCAGCTCTCAAACCACCCCATTGTTTCTCTTCTACTGTAATGAACCACATTTTATTCTGCAGCCTTGCTTTAGCAGCTTAAGAAATATGCAGGGCAGTGATTTTTCTACCTAAGCCCATCATTTCATTTAGGAAGTCACAGAAATTGCAGCTAGCAGCTCACATTATAAACATCCTAACTGTATGCTCTAGAGATCATTTCTGTGTACAAACAATTTCAGTCCAGTTTCAGCTACTGCAATTTCCCTGATAACAACTTGCTATGTTTACATCCATCTGAAACATTAAAACTCACTGGAGAACAGTGTGGGTTCTTGATTATTTATTTATCTGTTTGATCAACCTGAACAACCTACTCAGGATATTTTCAAAAGTCTGACCTCTAGGCAGCTAGAACACTGGGGGGGTTGGTGTTACTTGTCCTTTTTTCCTCAGCTGCCTAATCTCCCTTCCTGCTCCTTTAGTGAAGATGTTAATTCAGAGCAGAGCTGGCAGCGGTCCCCCTGCCACCCCAGGGGGTTCCTCCTAGCAGTATGCAGGCAGTCATTAGTCTCTGACTATAGTCTGTCAGGCAGTCCAAGCCACTGGTCCCTTGTTCAAGCCAAACAGGGATGTCACATCATGCCAAGTCATGCCATAAAATAGCAATCGAAATAGCTTACGTTTGAAATCCCTAAAGGGCAGCTACCTCATCAGGCTGGTGGATTTGAAAACAGACACTAAGGCGTAAGGAATGGCACTGGGGGCTCTGGCTTGCACAGGAGTGAAAAGGTTTAACAACAAACAACAGAAGAACAAAAGAAGAGTCTGAGCCAGGTTCAGCCTAAGCCATTTTGAGCCCCCAACTGATCTGCCTAATTGAGGATCTTTTCTAAGTAGGAGGTTAATATTCCACCTTAGTTATCAGGAGGTGAGACAGCTACAGACAAGGGGCATCTGGATCCTATGGTAGGATGAGCCACTTTCTAAGAACGCACCTCTGTTTTCAGTGACTATAGGAATCTTTGGGCATTTTGTGACATGCAGCATGAATGGGTGCCAATTAGAGTACTTTAGGTATTCTAATATTTTGGAAAAATAGCTTGCATTTAGCATGAGGACATGGCCGTAACCTTCAATGTGCTACTGTTATGAGCAGAGTTGCATGGAAAGACATATCCTTTACAAAAGGAACACATGACATTAAGAGGAACAACAGCAAAAAAAATTCTCCAATAAAATAACATTTTTCCCCTCAAAATGAATTTTTCCAAAGTCTATAGGGTTTCAAAAGCTAACTGGGTACTTTTGAAAAGGGATTTTCTGGTAGCAAACCATTTCTGTAAAAATGTGGACATAGCTCTCCCAGGGATCAGGATGATTCAGTGCTGTTGGAAATATTTAGTAGTTATCTGTAGTGAGATGGCAATATTTTGGTTATTTAGACTTCTGATGAGTATGGATTATTACAAATAGCTCATTATGGAGCATATAAAATGAGGTGGTAACTGGATAACTTGACAACAAATTATTTTCACTATACATAAGTGCATGACAGTCTATATTGGAAAATGACAAATTACATCATTCATGTGCCCTGAATTCACTGACTCTCTCAAGGGGGAGCAAAAATCTACGTTAAATAATGGGCAACTAAACAGAGACATATGTTCAATGTGCACCACAGATCAGAAAGGCAACGAGACGCTGGAAATCCTGCAACAATAGCTTTTCTCAAGCAGGAGCTGCCAGTTGAAACTGAGAAATGCAGACACTTCTTTTTCCCTGATGAATCCTCTAAAGGATCCATCTCTTTCCACTCCACTGAGGCACGAAGTTGGTAGCACCACACGGCGCTGGAGGAAGTGTTGCTTTGATTTTTGTGCTACCATGCATGGCAGTTCAACCCCGTTCCACACACCCTGTGCTGTGACTCCAGCCATTCGTCTGAGGCTGCTCTGCAAACTACCAGGTACTCATGGGTGAGAAAGCAGGTGTCTGATCACCTCTGATGAAACCATCCCTATCACTTGTGCATGCTACCTGCATTTGTGAGGAAAGGATGTAGAGCTGACCCTTGGAGAAAGGTTTTTTGCTGCCTGTGGAGGCAGTACTGCAGGATGACGCTGGAGGCAGATGCCATCCAGATTGTTGGGGCAGCAATGGGAGAAGTAGTTCCTCCAAAAACAACCCCAGCTAACGGAACACCTCCCGATTTTTTATCTCTATGCCTTCTTGCCAGGTGCACCTCTGGGTTATCCGTCCAGATGGAGGGTGGGCTCCAGAAGGGAGAGGCATGGGCAAAGGCGGCTGGCTGGGCAGTGGGTGGACAGGGTCAAGCCGGCCCTGAGATGCATGCGTGGCTCTGGCCCGGCATTTCGTCTGAGCAGGAGGGGGGCTGGCGGCAGCAGGCAAGCCAAGTCAGAGCATAGCCAAGCGAGAATGTTCTGGCAGCCCTTCCTGGCAGCCTAAGCAAAGTTATTTATCACTTTGTGCATTTTCCTTCTCATCTGTGTACAGCCGGCTCCAATGGCTCAGCTTGCATTTTGCCTTCCAGAGCCAAGCCAGTCCCTTGGCTCTGCTCGGTCTTGGCTGTCCATTCACGCCTTCTGTCTCCTCCAGCTCTGCCTGGAGCAGTGCAGGATCACAAAATAGGAGTAGGTGTCTATAGCCAGGGAAGAGACCGAAGCATCAACAACCTACATCAATGGCAAAGAGCACATCTCTCCCCTTGCTGGGCTAACGCCGAGCTGCTGTTTACTGTGGCTGCAGAGTTGAGCACAGTTGTTTCTGCTGCTCCCAGGCAGCCTCTGCTGGGGAGCTCCAGTGCCTGCCGGCAGCTATGAGGCATTTTCTTTCATTTATTTTAGGGATTGTGCCTTTGCAACGATTTTTTCCAAACTGGTGGATGTAACAACAGCGAATTTACAGCAAATTTTTCCAGTTCTATGGACTCTTTTCCATACTGCTGGTGTATTTTGCCAAAATGTCTAATAAGGGTGCCTAAACTGGGCTTGAAAATAATACCAGCTGCATTCAGATATTTATAAGGCTCACATTTGCTCTTGCTGAGGACACACCACACTCTTCTAAACACTGAACATTGGAAAAGCAGATCAATACTTACTCTACTACACTTTGCATCATCAAATGTCTGGGCAATAGGTTTCAGGCAAACGTCTAGGTTTCAGGACTTTGCCTAAAGAGAGAACCCCTGAATTTAGCTATCTTTCCTCTCCTCCTCCCTGAGCTGCCCATGCAGTTTTCTCTGGGGCTGCTAGATTTGGTGACAAAGTAAACAGCAAGACTGCATTTGACCTTGCCAGGTTTTGGGCAGAGTACTTAAAGATTTACGTTTCCCTACTGGATGTCACATTCTAGAAGATGCCTTGCCAGCTATACAAGGCCAGATCTTGACTACCTTCTAGCCAAATTGGTTCCAACAGGGCAAAACCTCCTATCGTTCTGATCAGACAGTTCGTTTTTTCTTTAATAATTCTGATCAGACAATGGAAGGCTACAAAACAAAACAAAGTGAGGCTGAAGGGGGCACCTGGTCTGCAGTGGCTTCCCAGAAGCATGTATGACAACAAAGTGCATTGAATAGCAGCTTCCCACCATGAGCCCCTGATTTTCACATCCTGAGAACTTTCCAAAACTGGACTGCAATTTCTCAGATTTTGTCTCTGCCTGAAGGTAGAAGAGGAAGTTGAGTAAAATCCCTTCAGACCTTCTGAAATGAGGAGAGAATGAAAAATTGCATTTTCTTATTGTAATAAAAATTCTAACCATTTTTTTCTCTGTAAAAGGCCACATCAAACTGCTTGGAATTTGAAACTTGGTGTGGGTATAGCTCTCATTACAGGCCAGATTCAAAGCAAGCTGAGGTCAATAACTGTGCCTCCTTTGATTTTGCCTGACTCTGAAGAAGACCCTACAGCTAGGTAAACAAATCATAGAGAAAATCGTTTGGAACAGTTGTGCCTATTTTCTACTTGGGAGTTGCCTGGGAACAAGCTCAGTTTGTTTGCAATGTGTCTATGGTTTAGATGTATTCACCAAAGCCCAGCTTTGCTCCATCCTCCTCAATTTTTATTTTAGAACCTTGCTCCATGAATAATCTCCTCAAAGAAAATATCCACCAGCAGATGAAAGGACATCTTTAGGTAAAGAATTTGTAACTAAATCATTTCTACACCTTTTTTTTTTTTTTTTTATAGCTGGGTCACAAGCAGATGATTTGTCAGTATTATGCATCACTTGTACATACCTCAGTGTATCTGAGGTCCTGAAAGCTGTTAACATTTCAGTGTGCTGCCAGGTAGAGAGCTCCCACATGGAGAGTTGAAGGCTAGCACTGCTGACTTCCCCCCCCAGCAAAGCCCTTGGTGGACCAAGGGCTGACTTGTACATCTCCCTGCAGCTCAAACTTCTAGACCATCCTTTCTCTTGGCATTGGAGCTCAGAGGTCTTTCTTTGTTAAATTCTACTTCAGTTGTTTTAATTCTGTTTTCTTGCTGGAAGAGGATTTGGTAAAACAAACAAAACATCTTACCAATGTGAATATTCACAATTAATGACAAAACACTAAAACAGGAAGGTCATTCCTTGGGGAGGGAGACTGATATTATTTTGAATGAAGGGAAGAGTGCAAAGATCTTGCAATATTTGCTGTAAATGGGTTGTTATGGTGAACATTCCTGTCAGCAAGTTCATTAGCTCAGAGATCTGCTAGTGAAGAGAGACCAAAAAAATATGTTTAAAAATTCAAGAGCAGATTAGTGGACAATATTTTGCAATCTTTGTTTAGCTCTGCTTCTCACTGAGAATTAGTAACTTTACTCCAGGCCAGATTCAAATAGTCTTACTCATGCAGAGCATCACCATGTTTTATGAGTAACCCCAGTGATATTTAGGGCTATATTTTGGAATAAGATTGGAATCAGAGAAAGACAGTGGGAGGCATGGGCTGAATCACCTTGATTAATAAGTGTAAGATTGTTAGTCTTATGTGTGTCTATATAAATAAACATAACGGGAATAAGGAGGATGTCTGGATTGACAGGCATGTGAGTGAATTTATAAACATCTTTTTGCAACATACAGCAGATTCCTCTTTTAACAGAAGAGAACAACACCCAAAAGTTACTTAATACCAGGAAAAGAGGAATTCACACCTTCAGAAACAATAGAAGATCAGGCCATTTTGCGGGTTATACTCTCAACAGTTCTGGCTGTTGCCTGTGATATTACATAAGATCTATGCTGCTCTTCATAGAAGTGATGGATGAAGTTTTCAGAGCTGCTCAAATGTCTTGAAAGCATGTGGTCCGTTTTCCAAAATAATAGGGTCCTTGGGATTCTAAATCCCATTGAATTTCAGCACTTCCGGGAATGGTCTCATTACCTTCTAAATCAGTATGCATTTTCCAGTTTGTTATGCTTCCCATTCCATTTTATCTCTGGGCTTCAGCCAACACCATACATCAATAACAAGATCATCAAAAGGCAGGATTAAAAAAGAAAGCACAGTTGTGCCTGCCTGCTCTGTCAAAATGTCTCCAAGACTCATTGCAGACTCCTGACGTTACCAGTGAGCTAGGAAGGAACCAATCCAAAGCTCGCTGATGTAAAGGAAAGTCCACTCATTTCTATGGATTTCAGTGGGGCTTGGATCAGGCCCTGGAAGAATGAGGATGACATAAAAATAACATGACATCTGCCAGATTCACCAATATGCTCTGATGTTTTGCCCGGCTCAATGATGCAAAGCAGATGGAGAGTACTGACAATCCTGGCCCTCTTCAATCACTTACTCCATCTCTCGGATTAGTTTTCATCAGGCGTTTTATTCACGACATAAATACATTTATCTCATTAGTGCTTCTGCTACAGTATTTCAGAAGAAAAATCACCACTTTTTAGCTTTATCAGAGAAAAATTTTCTGTGTTTTATCATTTGGGGACTACCAATTTTCAACAGGGTTTCTAAGAAGCCTATGATTGAGCCTCTGAGTTTTGCTGTACTTATGCAGGACTTGTAACTAGTTGAGTTTAGCTGCCTTTTTCTTCTATACTACTTTGGCCCAAGCAGAATGCACAATTGTGCCATTTGATGGTTGCACCCTGAAATAAGGCATTAGGACAATTATTCTGCAAAATACAAAGCTTACCTTTAAGTTCCAGCACATGCTTACATCACATCAAAACTATCACAAATAAATATGTGTATAGTTTGCTGAATCAGTGCCAGAAGATGCATTTAAAAGAAACTAGCCCACTTTGAAAATTACCCCACTCTGTCCCTGCCCTCTCCTGGCTATTGCTACACAAAAAGGAGATAAAATCCATTGGGAAATACTTACACATGAGAAGTTTTTGCACTGTGTCTCAGAAAAAAAA
Source organism: Manacus vitellinus (assembly GCF_001715985.3). Classification (NCBI taxonomy): domain Eukaryota; kingdom Metazoa; phylum Chordata; class Aves; order Passeriformes; family Pipridae; genus Manacus; species Manacus vitellinus. Next base: position 1,127,171 of record NW_021940291.1, on the reverse strand, counting down.
GAAAAGGCTTTGTCTATGGGTGACTATGTCTAACATTATATGCCAGGAACAAACAAGAAAGATGTAACACAGACTGGGCCTTTAGTATGCATGGTTACAATAAATATAGGTATTAATAGATATTAAAAGTTGCTGAATGACTGAGAAGTTGAGTAAATTGGATGATGTCCCTCAAAATGAAATAATCTATATTTGGCTGGTAATTCATTTCTTCCGAGATGCTTTTTGCTTGACTCTGCATATATTCCTCATTGCAGAAATAACTTGGGGAGATTGCAATCTGGCTCCAGCCTCAAGCCAGCTAACCCGGGAGTGAGCACTAGTGCTGAAACGTAAGATCCGAGTTTCCATATTCCCAACCAGACACATCTCTACGAAAGTGTCCCACATTATTTGGATAACAGCTACACTGCTCAGACCTTGCCCCCTGGCATAAGGACTTAACTGCATTCACACCACACAGGGGCCAAATTGGCCCTGAACACTTTTACACTCACATTTCACAGGCATTTCCAGAGCATGTCCTGCTTCTCAGAGCTGAGTGTGGCTTGGGGTGTCTCCACTCTGGAGCAACAATCTCTGGCCAGCTATAGCACATCCATGGGTTTTGGCCTGCAGTGGCATGTGTATGACCATGCTTGAACACACAGAGGGATAACAGGCAACATATTGTGTGCATGAGATCATGCACAACACTCACGCACAAGCCTGGGTTACTTAATTTTAGAGATATCTTTACTTTACAATGATCCATCATATTTTAGAGGTGAAAACCAACCTATGTGCAGAAGGATGAGTAAGGCACTCAGACAAACTTGCCACACACACTTTGGCCAAATGACTTACAGTGAAACTCTACTCCTGTAGCAAAGATCCTGCTAACTTACAAAGGAAAAAAATTAACCCTGTGTACCCAAATTTGCCCACTGAAAAGAAAGGACTGCTTGTCATATCTCACTTGTCATCTTTCTGGACTGTCAATTATTCAAGTCAGGAACTGTCTCTCTATGAGCACAGCCCTAGCACAGCCAAGTCCTAGCCATGGGTGAAGTGTTACACATCACAGCTCTTCTTCCTTTAGACTGAACTGCAATTTTACCATGTCTAATTTTGTCTTACTGCTCCTAATATTATAACGCTTGGCCATATTTCCTCTCCCCTCCATTCTGTTTATTTGTAGAAAGGAAGAAATGCCACAGAAAAATGGTTTTGTGCTGTTACATAGAGGTTAAGCCAGAATCAAGATATTACTGGAACAAATAGTTAGACAGAGCTGAGATGTTTATTTTCCTGTTGGGGCATAGTGATGATGAGATCATGTCCTATCACAGTCCATTTTAATTCCACTGCACCAGTACCACACCTAGATCCAATCAGTCAGTAGCAGTCCAGTTCCCCAGTCTTTTGGGCAGATTTCAAAGTCCTAATTTTGATATTTCATACCAGATCCACTGTGGTTGAAAAAAATCATTGAAATACAATGGAGCTGCCCTAAATAGACCACCAGAGAGTCACTTTACTACATGAACAGCAGCCCATTGGCAAGGGACCAGGATGCAGTACCTCTGTATAAGCTAATAGCATGGTTATGACTCTAGGAACTCACCAATTCTAGGGGCATCCAGCCGGGAAAATTATTTCCCATCTGATCTCCTACAGAAATCTCTCTTTTGGCTTCTGTCCACCATAACTGGTCCCACTCCTGGGCAGTGTGAAGAAACAAGAAAAGCTTCAGGAAAACAATTCCATGTGACTACTACACTGCAATCTCTGTTCAATTTGAAAGCAAGTCCTTGGCCCCAGATGCCTCATTGACTCCTCCTTCACCCCCAGGCCCAGCCATATGTATCTATCTTGTTTATTTTTGGAAGCAGAATATATTTTACATGTTTTGAATGACCTTGGGTGAAGCAGTCTTTCTCCAAGGTTTCCCCACCCAGACAGGACTATAAAACAATTGCCCTGTCTTCCATGACAACTGCACTCAACAGCAAGTAAAGCACAATCAAGAGATTATTCAAAAGGTCTCGTGAACAGTCACTGGAGTAGATTTCACAGGCAGCGACCTCATGACTGTAAACCATGTTTGATGGAGCATTTTACACTGCTTTAAATTTAGAATTCTTTGGGGAGCATCTGAGGATTTCTCAAGAAATAAACACTACGCTCGTCCTCCATGCACATGCATGTACGTACAAAAAGCTCCTTCATGGCATGGGGATGGGCATCCTGAGGCTCTGACCTCAGCTCACTCCTCGGCTTTTATCAATCACACTATATAATCAGTGCAGACTGAACGGCATTTGGAAAGTGGATTGGGCTGGGTTTTTTCTTTCTCTTTTTTGTTTTTCTCCTCCCCTCCATCTAGGGTATTCAAGGAAGAGAGCCTGTAGCCCAGATATGGCTTGGGAAGCATTTAATGAGAGTTCTTAGCTCACTAAGATGAGGTGCTGCAGTGGTACCTTAATAGGAGGTTTGGAGATTTCCCTCCCCTAGGGTAGATTCTCTGAATATTTTGAGGTTGTCTCTTTGGAACTGAAAATGAAAAGGTAGCTTTGCTGCTTCACAGATTCTTTGTGTCCTTTCCTCTCAGTAATCAAGTGAGGGCTAAAACCACCACGCAGGACAAAACCCTAAAGGGAAAGTTCAAGATATAATAGCACTAACTCGCAAGAGTATCAGCACATCAGGGTAGTGCCTTGGAAGATATAGCCTCTAAAATCCTGTTGATGAGAGGAGCAAGCCCCACCACTTCCACTTTCCCCTCTGGCTCCGTGGAGTTACCAAACCCAAACCTCCGCACTCCTTACTGGAGAAACTAGCAGCCAAATGTCCCTTCTCTATCCACATGACATTTTCACAGGAAAACCAAAATAAATTGGTTGAAGACAAGAGACGTTTGAGACTAATTTTCACAGCTCACCCTCACTTCATTCTTCCGCTGCACATCCATCCACAGCCACTTTGAAGCCTTCCTAAACCTCATCACTCAACTTCCTCGACTTTCCACATTCACGGCTCGGTACAACATTTCCCACACACCCTCCTCGCACTCTGAAAACACCCTTTGCTTGAAGTTCAGTGCCCAAGCCTTGTCAGTGGCAAGGAGACTAATCACATATCATCATTCAATGCTTCATTAGCAGCTTTCCCAAACCAGGGATCCCCTTCACTGTGAGCAAAGTGCTCACAGTTTTGATCTGGTGACAGCTGCCTCAAATTATGTATTGCTGCATTAAAACTTACTGCAAGTTAATTTCTGTACTTAACTCAACTCACCACACGTTAACACACAAACTAACAACCAATACTTAAAATGTGCCCTCTCCATAAAACCACCACTATTACTGTCAGTGTGGGCAGCTGGAGTGTTGCTTGCTGCAGAGCAACACAGAACTCTAGCAATCCCACTTAGATCTTGTAGTTTATTATACAGTTAGAGATATGTGACTACTGCAGACAAAACAAAATCATAGCCAAAACTTCACTTAAAATCTCAAAAAATATAAATCTTTATTATGCGTCAAAGAAGTTCGACTAATTCCATTGATTTTAAACACATTCTTTGTTACTTCCTCTCAGCTGGACACAGATACACAGAGGGAAAAACCCTTCTGATATACTCACAGCTCACAGCCTGACCCAAGTTGTTCTTACATGAATTCCAATTTCTGCTCTGCATCAAAAACATGTATTATCCATGAGCCATTGGCAGGACAGAATCCAAGACTTCAAGCAATAAAAACCACAGCGTTTTGGGGGTTTTTTTGCTGTTGGAGTTAAAGGGCTTAAAACTGGGGTAAATCCTTACAGTTTCCTCTAGGTGCTAGAAATGAAAACCTTAACCACTATTGATACTTTTGAGTAGCGGGGAACCTGATGTATTTAATGAATATATTCAGTCACTATATTACATCAGTCACTCTTATTAGCAAATGGACTTCACACTCAGGTCACCAGGAATAGTCCAAGATCATGCACATGTATAAAACTGAGCCCTTAAACCACACTCAGTCCCTGTGAGGTCACACTACTGTCTTCATTTTATAGGCAGGGAAAGACAAGTACACATCTGCAATTACAATTTCAGATATACTTCTCCGGACCAAGGTGAAAATTTTGCCCTTTCAAATGAGCTTGTTGCCACAAATCCCCAACAGAATGGCCTTTTTGTTTGGTGTTTCTGATTTCTTTCCATCTTTGCATATTCTGTGGCTTCACAAAAGTACCACCTTCACCCCTAGCACAGCACCCATTTTGGCAGCAGCTCTGCCTGCACCACCAGGTCATCAAGATCCCTGCTGCCAGCAGGGAGCTGATGAGCAGTCATCCAGCTTGAGAACCTGCTCAGAGCTGGGGGCACTCAAGCCCATTTCTTGGGTAGGTCTTTTCCCTCTCCCTCTCTTCCAGTGGGACCTCTGTGCTTCAGCTGTATGGACCAGATAGTCCTTCAATTCTCCTACTTTTAACAGTGCCCATCTAGATGACAAACTCTTCTACTCTCTGCTTTTGTACAGCAGTGGATGAAATGGAACTTTAATGTCAGCTGGAGCCCCTTGGCACTATTATATAAAAACAACGATAATAACAAGAGAGGTTTGCAAATTAGCAACCCTTGCTACAAACAGTGATACACCCAATTTAGCACAAATCATTGCAGGCTCTTGCCTGCTTAGTGGCTATTTTAATCACTGGTGACTAATGCCTGTGAGGGCTATTCCAGGGTTTGACGTGCCTTAAACACAAGAAAACAGGGAAATCTTGTAGAGAGAGAGGAGAGGAAGAGGGCAAGAGAAGGAATTGGCCGAAGCCAGAAGGTTCATCTCCAAAAAGGGTTCAGCTCGTACCATCCATTTTGCTGCCGTTGTTACTGCATTTGCTGGGGTCACTGACCGATTCCTCCTCTGAATAACAGCATCATTTCTCTTCTTTTGATGGGAATCTAGGAAAAACAGTCATGCTCTGAAACACAAACAAAGGCTACCTGTCCCTTCCTTGGTTATGGAAATGGGGGTCAGCCTTTTTATTTTCAAAGGGGGCAGAGTTGGAATGCTCCTTGGCACACCACCAGAAAGGAAATATCTGCTTAAATATTTGACAGGAAGAGAAAAAAGAGAGGAGAGGAAATAATGCAAAGGGGGGTGGGGAGAGGGAACTTTTGTTTCATGCAGAGGAAAAGGGCTGCATGGCTAACGAAGCCGCAACTCACCTCTGCACTGGCCAGCCCTGAGCTTCACCTTCATGAGGTGAGTGCCTTTCTGTTAAACCACTACACTTATTTTTCTGCATCTGACCTTTCTAAGGACTAAAAAAGTTTTCCTAGTTGAGTAAAGCTGAACAAAGAGCCACTAAGCACCACAACCCTCAACTAGACATGTGTTTACCTAAGCCACACTGATCTTTTTTCCTGACATAGGTTAAGGCTTACAAGTACTTGAACCCACCTGACAACATCCAGATCGCATTAAGCAACACTCTGTAAAAAATACCCAACAGCTTTCTGAAAAAGTTCTGGAAAAAAAAATTAATTTTAAATAAAATAAAATAAAATAAAATTTCAGGGGCCAAAAAAGGCATTGTTTGGAGCTAAGGGGTAAGACAATGTTTGGTAACACAAGTGACCAAAGTAGATTTGGCTAACAGCATCCAAGCAACATTATTTATCTGAAAGCTATCAAAATCATAAAATGATTTGGATTACAGGGGACCTTAAAGATCATCTAGTTCCAAACCCTATACCATGGACAGGGACATCTTCCACTAAAACAGGTTGCTGAAACCCCCATTCAGCCTGTCCTTCAACACTTCCAGGGATGACACATCCACAACTTCTCTTGGCAACCTGTCCCAGTTTCTCATTGCCCTCACAGTAAAGAATTTCTTCCTAATATCTGATTTAAATCTATTCCTTTTCAGTTTAAAACCTTTACCCCTCATAATGCTCCCTGATAAAAAGTTTCTCCCTATCTTTCTTGTAGACTTCCTTTAAGTATTTGGAAGATTGCTAGAAGGTCTCCCCAGAGGCTTATCTTCCCTTCTCCAGACTAAATAACCCCAACTCTCTCAGCCTATCCTCAGAGGAAAGGTGCTCCAGCCCTCTGATCATCTTCATTGCCTCCTCTGGACTTGCTCCAACAGGCCCATATCTTTCTTATGCTGGAGGCCCCAAAGCTGAACACAATTCTTCAGATGGGGTGTCATGAGACTGGAGTAGAGAGAAGATTAACCTCCCTCAACCTACTGGCCACGCTTCTTTTAATGTAGCCCAGAATGCAGTCGGGTTTCTTGGCTGAATGCACACATTGCTGGTCATGTCCAGTTTTTCATCCACCAACCCCCCCAACTCCTTCTCTGCAGAGCTGCTCACAATCCACTCATCACTCAGCCTGCATGCATGTTTGGGACTGCCCTGACCCAGATGCAGGGTCTTTCACTTGGCCTTGTTGAACTTCATGAGGTTCACGTGGGCCCACCTCTCTGGTTTGCCAAGGTCCCTCTGGATGGCATCCCTTCCCTCTAAGGTATAAGTAGATGACAGCTTGGTGTCATAAAAGATGACAAGAATGGGAGACCAGGTCTTCTGCTTTCTCTGGTGTACTCTGCCTGACCAACCAGCACCATGAAATCCCTTTACTCATGTCATGCCTGGGTAGAAAGCCACCTCTGAGTACTCATGACCATTTCCATCAGCACCTGCTAATTTCATGGCAGCCAAGGAACTCCATGAACTCTCCAGAGCTAGGGGGTAGAGATACAAAAAAGTAAAAAGCCTGGTAGACAAATATTGCAAACAGTAGGACAAGAGTTAAAAAATTGCAGCATTCCATTTCTGTTCTTTGAGGGCTAATGTGCAGCTTAACTTTTAAACAGAAGATGGGGGGGTGGTACAAATCCTTCAGCTGGCTTCTCCTCTCTACGGCAGCATTGCAAACACGCATATATTTTGTGGCCCCCCAAAATTCACTGAGGTCACTGTAGGTTTGGTTTTACGGTGTTAGAGGCTCCAAACAGGACTGATCATAAACAGCTGCTTCTGTTTTCAACTAAGAGGGGAATCTTTTTGGTTTATTGCTCTTGTGGCCACTGAGTACTAACACTGGAAAGCTAGTAATCCAAGTTGCTTTGGACCTATTTCTCAAAATATGTTGGTTTTTTTTTTTTTCAGTACGTGTTTGTTTACCAATGTGGCTCCAGATTGCTGGCTAAGATTTGTAGACCCCTGGTGTAGCTACAGGAAATATTTCTAGAGTGTTCCTTTTCTGAGAAGTCTGCAGCTTAAATAACCAATCTCTTCATGAGGCTTCTGCACCAGCTAGTTGCACTAAAGTGGTTTCTCTCTCCTTCCCTCCTCTCCACCTTTCTGTCCTCTTAAGCCATAATTTGGTGATAGTGAAGCTATCACCTCTGCAGATGCTGGTAGCAAGAAGATTGTTGTGTGGTGCATAGTGCAAGTCCCACTTTCATTCTTGCAGTCGAGCATTTTTGAGCTGTTCTTGCATTCTTGAGCTGTTTCACTTGGATCTTCTGTTTGTTACTCCCTGTATATTTTTTTCTTCAAACAGTAGATATGCCTGTACTTGTACCTCACAGATCAGACAGTAACCTCTTAATTGACAAGAGGAGGAACTGGAAGTTCTGGTGGTGGCCACAGTTGGCAAAGTTCACACATTCACTGATAAGCTCTCCAGGAAAACGTACCTTACAGCTTGTTCTGGCCTGCAACTTGCTAAGTACTTGTGAGTACAGAGTCTTCTGCAGTCACTCCATCCTTGGCCAGATTTTCAGGAAAACTCAGTGCACTGGGATGCAACATTTGTGATTTCATTAAAGGATCCTTTGGAAACCTGGCCTGTATTTGGTTGCAAAGAGGGATTATCTTGGAAATCTGGTCTTAACAATTATGAAGAACTCTGGAAAACTTACTTTTGCTTGTTTTGACACAAAGTGTAACTTTTGCAGGTGCTGCAGGCTCCAATGTAACTGTTTCAGTGAGGCCTGTGCTCTGCAAGGTGATGACAAAAACTCAAAATATCTTTTTTTTTTTTTTTGTCATCCAGAGATGCAGGGGTTCCATGCACAAAACTGTATCAAAACCAAAAGGGTTCCAGTCCTAACTCAGCTGAACTTTCAAAGCTGCTTGGAAACCTAATTCACATTAAACTTTATGGGAACTGGACATCCAAATTCCCTAGGTGGCTTTACAAAACACAGCTGTAACTAATTGCTGTGCAGAAAGGTTTGGGGAAAAGATTTTGATCTAGAAAAGGAGGGAGATATTTCAATGCCAAAAAAGCTTTTGCAATAGATTCTCACACGGTATCCACATTGCTGATTCTGGGCTATCTCGTCAATGAAGTAAATGGAGCCATTTTATAATAGCTAATCCTCTCTCTGTAACTCTTCCTGCACCTGCAGATGTTATAAACTAAGTGGGAGAAAGAATTTCTTTTGCTGAGTTTCTAGTAATCCCTGCCACTGCAAACTACGGGGCTGAAAGGTTGAATAAATCAAAACGACTGATGAACAATTCACGCCCAACTCATTCCTATTGAAGAAATTGTCACATTCCATCAGTGAGGCTGGTAAAATCTGTGACCATCTCAACCCTTATCAAGCCTTAATTTCTTCTTCCTGTTTTGGCAATAATTTAACGTTAAAGGTCACAGAGTGAAATGCTCAGAGTCAGGAAGCTGAGGAGTTCTGATTTGATAACAACATTATTTAGCCCCACGAAGCCCCACTTGGTATTTTCTGCTCCTTTGTTCCTTTTCAAGACTATGATCCATCTTCCACTGAAGACAATGGGAGCATTTCCACTGAATTTAATGAGACTTGGATCAGGCCTAAATGTCAGTATTACTCTATTAATATTTATGCTGTTGGAAGTATGTCAGAAAATATACAGGATGTGCAGAGTGGCTGAGTGATGAGAATCATAAATTTTCCTGACAGTCACTTCTTCACAAATCCTTAACATTTCTAATCTTACCATAGCAGTAATAAAATAGCAGGATTGTAACCTTCTCCTCTTACTGTACAAACCTTTCTCCACTGTAATCTGTATGAGTTGGCTCCAGAGTTGTAAAATCATCTGCATTGAAACTCCCTATCTAGCTCATGTCTGGTCTGTCTTTCTCTCTCACACACATATATAAGAAATTGAAACTGTTATTTTAGAAGTTGCACATTAAGTGGTCAAAATTAAAAGGTTCTCAAAACTGACAAGCTGTATGATTTACTGTGTTTAAGATTCTTAGCTTAGCAGTCTTCACAGCCTTCAAAGCAGAGGAACTAAGGAACCAAACCTGTTACTGCAAGGCTTCCACAAAAATGACAAGTGGCAACTGCCCTGAGAAGTTTTCTCCAGGCTGTTCTCTTTGGTGTTTCCTCTCAACATGAGGAAAGGGCCAAGCAGTGTGACAACAAGCAGAGTCTGCTGGCTTGCCACGGGAATGCCTGTCACCTCAGGGTGTGTGGCAACCACAGTGGTCAGACTCTCTTTGTGCAGCTGCTCCAACCTCCCTGTTGCTGTAGAAGTGATGGGCAGAATAGTCCCAGTGGCCAGAAATTTTTGTTTCCCTTGAATAAGTCTCCAGACGGTCGGATTCCTCCCTGCCTCACCGCCCCTTCCCAGTGAGCAGTGCTTGCCTGAGTGGGTGGAGGAATGCGGGCAAGCTCGCAGCATAATAGTCAACTGACCACCAGAGCTGTAGAGTAAGGTCACTGGGGAAAAACAGTCATTGAAGAATGTGGTTAAGCTATGCCCAAGCTATGCGGGAGGAGGCTTTGTCTCCTTTGGCATGCCGAGCCTGACCAGGGCCACAGACAGGATGGCAAGGGTCTGGGAGGCACTGAGAAACAGGCAGCAGCTGCTGTAAAGAGATGACCTGAAAGGGGTGACTGCCAGATATGTTCGCAGGACATCACCTTCTAACTCTGCTTAGTTACCTACAAGTTGTAGGTAACTTGAAATGTAGTACAACAGAACATGAAAATTACATACAAATTAGGTAGGTAGAACATAAAAAGGTTAATATAAGGGAATTCTGTGGTACTGTTAAAGATACGCTGCTTCCAGTATCCAGATTAACTCATTGCAGATTAAGAAATACACTCCAAGTTACGAGGCTAAATCACAGCATGGTTTAGGTGGAAAAGGACCTTTTGAGGTCATCTTGTCCAATTCGCCCTGCTCAAGCAGAATCACCCAGAGCAGGTGGCCCAGGACAATACAGTGAACTTCAAGAGAGACCTGTTCAAAGTGCCCAGCTTCTTTTGTATCTGGGTGGTGAACTGTTCCTAGGCAGAGTTTCCTCTGTTCCTGTGAAGCCAGAAGTCCAACTTCTCAGCTTGAGCCTATCAGTCCAAAACCCCAAATCTGAAGGATCCATTATTCATTGAGGGACATTTTTGTCAGCGCAAACATGACAGTCCTGGCCATTTCTCATGTTGCTAAACAGCAGTGTCTGCAAAAAGAGAATCTAAGCATTGAGGTTGGGATATTCATCAAAGCATAAAAGATTTCAGATACCGAAAGCCCTGAGATGCCAGGCATCTCGCATCAGTATGATCCCTTTGAAATTCCCACAGAAGCAGCTTTTGCAAGATAACTTTTAATTTCTGAAAATATAACAGAGCAATCAGTTCCACAGTGCCTTCGGATGGGTGTTTTATCACTCTTGTGATGGGTGAAAGGGCAGGAAGCAGAGGGACGGGATGGAATTTTGAGCATGACCCAAGTCCTGCGCCAGGACACAGGGGAGGGACACTTTCCGAAAAAAGAGAAGCTTTGCCATGGGGGAAGTGGACTGCCTTGCCTCCATATCCTGTGGATCCAAAGTTCCCCCTGAGCGTGACATGTCTTACGAAAATATGCATGCAGACTTCTCCAAACTGCTTCCCGCTCCACTCTGGCAGAAGGGCCACTTCTTGACAGCCTGAGATTTTAGCAAAAAACAGCCCTGCCACTCAGACCGTGTTAGTGCAATGGAAATGAGGGAAGAATCATGCCTAATATTACATTTTGGCTGGAGATTTCCTGTGGAAAACTTTGACAGGAAGAAAATTAAGTGTTTGATGAGATGAGATGTGTCACCAAAAGTATCAGCTCTCCTAACTGCTCGAAACTGAAGATTCAAATAATGGCAAAAAACCCCACTATGGTTCATATCATCAGGGCAGGAGGTTTTTTGGTCTTTCCTCTGCAGAGCCAGCATTTCCTCCAGAAGTATCCCAGACCTGTCCTCCTCACTGTATATCTCTTAAAAGATAGTGGTGCTTCACAGAAGCAGTTTTTGGTCTTTTTCATCTTTTTTTATTTCCCACGGAAAATTGTAGTTTTAATTTTCTCACTTTGGAGCATCTTACAATGGCTTGACTCAGAAAGCATTAAAAGCCTTTTAGCAGCTTTGGCTAAAACTAATTCAAATTTTGACAAGTGCTTATGTGACTGGGGTTAGTATTTCAGGTCCTACAACAGTTTATTGCTTATGACAATTATCATTCTCCTTGAAGTGTTCCATTTAACTAAAACTGATTTTTTCAGCAAAAATAGTTTGGAATTGTCCACTGTAGCACTGAAGGACAGGCAAATAAGTAATTTATTTCTTAGTTGCTTTGGAGCCCTCTCTCTCTAACCATTTACTATTTTCATTCAATGAACCCCCATGAAGTCCTTATCAAGCCTGAAATTACAGCAAAACTTTAAATTTGAGGAATTTTTGTCCAGTTTTCAAACTTATGTTGAGAGAAATTCAACATTTACAATCATTCTGGGACACCAGTAGTTCTTTCAGGCACTTTTTTTGTTAGAAAACATAACATGCTAGGAATTTAAACAAAGGTGATGTATCAGCAAACGACTCTCAGACAGTCTGATCTCATCTCTCAGCCACGCAACATTTGGGAACAGGAATGAAGTTTGCTGCCCTTTAGCAACAGACTAACAAAGCAGACAATAGTTAAAATACCCATACAATTTAGAACACAAATGCATCTTCTCAAACCTGCCACCTCCCTTCCTTTCCCACCCCACAGAAGATAGAAATGGACTATTTGTCATCTTATAAAAGTTCTCTGGAGCAAGAGGAGGGATGTAGGCAGTCATTTTTGGTTTAGACATGGAGGCAAATAGCACCTCATTTTTCAAGCATTAACTCAATGAGAGCATCACTAGCATCATCATAAGCTCAGTTACAATCTGGACAAGATTTTGAGGAGTTCTTACAAGGGCAGCTAGAACTGCATGGCCCCAAGGACCCTTGATTAGGGGGAGAAAGCAAACTCAAAGCCCTCAAGCCAGGATGCAAACCTGGAGTGTGAGTTGGTGACCCAGTTTCCCTCCTCAGTCTGCATCTGGTGTTTTAAACCCTTCAGACCAGGGATTGTCTCTTATTGTGTATGAGATGGAAAGCACCCAAGAACAAAGGGATCCTGATCTCTGGGCATCTCAGAGATCTCTGTTGTAATACCAGTCAAAAAAAAATTGTTTTCTTACTTTTTCCGAGATTCTACTTCCATTCGGGACATGAACTGGCATGAGTAGAGGTTTAGGGAAATAAACAAGAGAAAAAGGAGAAGATCTAATGAGAGTTGGTATCCTTGGTATGCTTACTGAGCCCAGGAAGCATTTCCCATGGCTGAGTTTTTTCCTAACATCTTCTCCCTGTGTAATTTTTTGTGTCTGAGTAAGTTCTGAGATTTACACACATTAGTGGGACATGCCTCCTCACCAACTCTAAATTTTACTATATCTGTAGAAACCGGATTATTTTTGAAATCTCTACTCCCTTCATAAATTAGATTTAAATCGGCTTGAGAGTCCTAAGGAAGGAAATGGAGGGACAAGCAGGGGCACAGGTTCATATACAATATACATTTGCATAAAGTTTATTTCCTTAGAAAATTGGCTAGAAAAAACATGCAAAATACTTTCTCAGGTCTTGGGTGCTGGAATTAGATCTGCCCTAGTTTGCCTACATCTACCAGTCAAGGCAAACAGGGTAATGAACATGCCCATTAATGCACACTGCACTAAGTTGTGCCTGGTTATCTCCTTCAGAAAGGGGATCAGACCACAGAAAGCTGAGTTAGATGTAGAAAATAAAGAGTGGCCTTACTGAGCCAGACTGAAAGTTCATCTAACTGGGTATCTTGTCTTTATCAGTGGATAAAACAGACATATAAGGAGGAATAAAATTCAGCAGACATATTTAATACTTTCCCCCAGTGTTCTCTTCATTTCCAAAAATTTTTACTCAGCAACTTCTTAAGAATGACATCACTACACATTTAGCAATCTCTACAGATTTCTCTTCAATGAACTTATGTTAATTTGTACTTCAGAGAAGTTTGCTGGGATATGAAGTTTTGCTGTGTTTCCTGAAGACATGGGCCAGTTTTGAAATACAGCTTTTCAGCTTGCTCACTTCTGAAGCCTTGGCAAAGAGGCAGCGGCTACCATGCAACATCCCAAAACATTCCTCCTCTCCTGCAACACACCAGGGGAGAGCACAGTGCAAAGCAGCTTTAATAACCCTAAAGCTGGACTGGGCTAGAAAACATTAAACCCACACAGCCTTTCAGATACCAGAAAATTTATTAAGATAAGAAGAGGTGCTGTCCTTTTGCATTTAAACTCTCTCCCCAGATTAGACAAACTACAGCAGTTAAAGGATTCTCATCCCACTGTAGGCTGCACCTACAAAGGGTTTTCCTGGCACAACCAAGCTTGTCAAGACTGTGACTCCCCGCTGTACTTGAACTCACATAACCAAGCGCATAAACCTCTGGAGTGGAGATCTGGCTGTGATTCAGCCCAAAGCAGACATAAGCTCTGAGCACCTACGTTTGCTTTGTGCTTGTTTTCCACAAGTCTCTCCCCAGACAGGGCTCTGACCCAATTCTCACTGAAGTCCACAAAGGCAGCCGACCGGCTTTAGGAGCTGGATGGCACCCAGCGCCTGGATGAGTGAAATGCTATCCCACAGCTCCAGGCCTCCTGCCCCTGCAGCTCAAAGCCACCACGACTTCTGCATTCCCCCCCCAGCTTAGCGGGATGACCAGTGCCAGCCCTGGCACAAACAAAGCTGCTCAAATCCAATGTCACCATCCATGCAGGGCATGATTGCCACTATCCTCTGGCACCCTGACCTCTCCCTGCCAGTCAGCCACAAGAGCATGCCACATCTTGTGTCCACATTTTCTTTCCTAAGAAAGCCCCGAAGGGCTTCTTTGGCACATTTCACACTGCTAGTGAACAGCTCCCTTTGGCTTCCATGTTTACATCCTTGTGGTTGTTAATTTGAGAGAAGCCTTTTATTTTAGACACACACACACCCTAACTCCCTCTGCAGGGGGGGGAAAATGTGACCTTTAAGATTGTTTATACCAATCAACAAGAAGCCCTCACGCTGCCGAATTCCAAGAAACACGAGACCGTCTTGGAGTTTGGAAGAGGGAGGGGAGCATGGGCGAGGAGAAGGAGCAATCAAGGTCAGGAGTTCACAGACAGGATAAAGCAAAAGGCAAGACAGGCAGGCGGAGTGGCAGGGCATGCCCTCTCCATTCAGAGAGGCAAGGCGAGCGCTGGCATCTCCACCAACGATGTGTGGCAGACCAGCATCACAGGGCATGGAGCCGATGTCCCAAGGCGATGGGAGGAATAAGCTGGTTGTGGTGGACTTGCAAAATGAGGGTGGCCATTTCATCCTCAGAAATCCCTCACGGGTCTTCTCCCAGCCTTGCAGCATTTCACTGACGACCAAGAAAGATCCGGGATGAGGAGAAATTATTGCAGTCCAGTTTTGCACTCTGGTGCCCGCTGTGATGAATAAAGTGTTTTTGACAAGACAAGGAGAAGGATGAAAATATTTTCCCACTGCTGAACACAAAAGTAAATAAATAAGTAAACAGACAAGCATTCAAATCCAGGAATTTCCTTTCATTGCCAGCATCAGCTTTCAAGGGAGTAGCACCACAATTTTTTTCCTAGCATTGTACTCAGTCAAATGAGCAAAGGTTGTGGTTTCAGGGATCCAAACTTCAAGTGTCCTAAGAGGGAGAGGAAGCACTGGCAGCTCAGGACTGGCATGAAACCCACGGGTGTCTTGTGCACAGAATGTCAGTACCAACAGATAGATGGACTTGCTTCAACTTCAAAGGCAGTAACACCACCATCTTAGTAGGTTCAAGACTGAGTCATTGAGGGGAAGAAGAAAAAGGGCAAAGCATCAATAAAAACCATGGGAGAATAAATGTGGTGGGATAAACTGAGATGCTGTGATACAGCACACCACTTTTGGGCATCTGGCCCAGTTCAAGGCAGGGGTTTTCAGGACAGAGGTACATTTCTCCCTCTGAGACCTCTCCCTAAACAACACATCACAGTGGATGTCAAACTCAGCCCCAAGGTATCTGGCAAAGAGTCAGCATTTTGACAATTTCAGTTACTTTTTTGTGGTCAAAGCTCCCTATAATTCTATACAGTTACAATTATAGGGGTGCGTCTTGTTCTCATTTACATGTATCTTCTCCATTGGGTTACACAATATAACCAGAAGTGGTATTTGGCCAATGCATAGCTTTTATTTTTTATGGTGTCTGCTCAGATGTATTATTTGTGACACATTAGATACATTGGTTTCTTAACTAATAAGCCTCAGAAAATATTTTTAATGAAAGACTGTGATTTTTAAACAATCATGTTGCTGCTTCTCTATTAGCACTCAAGGATTAAATAAAACTGTGAGTAGTTGTTAGCTAACAATTGGTTACTGAAACACATGAGGTTTTTGTCTTCCCACTACTGAGGCTAAAGAAACGATGCTCCTACAATCACACTGATATCGCCCATCTGAGTCCTCATTTCAAGGCACACGCTGAATTTGAAACCACCACGTAGATTTCTCACCCATACCTTCAGCAGCATTGAACATGCTGTGAAGGAGAATAGCAGATGGATGTCACAGCTGGCCATGCAGACATCAAAAGTAATTCTCTTTTTAAAGGCAGTTAGTTGTTCTTGGGCTTTTTTCTTTTTTTTTTCTTTCCTTTTTGTTTTTTTTAAGCAGTGCTACCACAGTTTTTCTGTCGGGTAACATGGGACTTTGACAGCATCTGGGATTTGTGTGCTAGGACAATCACCCTGTGCAAGCCCTGCACAGCTGCACTGCTAGTGGAGTGACAAATGTACTCACTTTCCTTGCTTGAACAAACTACCAGAAGTCTGCTTATGAATATGAGCCTGTAGTAACGTTTGGAGGCTAAGGCCACTCATGTCATCTCTGATACTTATGTCCACTCATCTGCCAACATGCTGTTTACAATCTGAAAGATACTTCTGTTTTATTCCTGCATTGTCTCATCGGTGAAAGAGATTTGCAGGAGAGAGAGAGCCAGCCTACAGAGCCACCAGTTGCTTGTTCTTCCCTGGGTCCTGTTTTCAATATAAGTGCTTGGTTTAGGTTATTGTTCCTCCTTTTTCCCCTTCATTCATTTTGGCATTCCGTCTTGCCATGCAATTGGAGCTATTCAACTCAAAGATACAAAGGATTCATGAAAATGCTTAAAGACCAAACGGGTTCGCTCATCGACACAGACTGTGTGTCTTATTTTATATGATTTAGGGAATAGTAGTTCCTCTGAGAAGTTATTCTCAATTCAGATCCTCAGGAAATGTGTCCTGATGGGATGTAAATGAGAGAAATGAAATGCAGATGATTCCTTTATGGCTTCAGCTCCAAGGAGGCCCATGCCACATGATTATCTTTGCTCAGCTACCTTCTGGTTACTTCCAACTCAAGCACTGCTCCTACCTGCTTAGGTTCGCAAGCATCGCCCATGTTTCCTGTGACTACTGCACTACCAAGGTAGACAGCAAAGGAAATCTGGCATTTCCTTCTGATTTTCAAGTTCTGATTTTCAAAAAGCTTTGAAAGTCACAGTAGACCAGTTCCAAGAGTCAGCTCATCCTTACAAATGAAAATGCAGATTCAGCCTGCCTAAATATTGCCAAACCCCTTGTACACAGAGTTTCCCATTTGCTGGCAACAGCTCTTCGGAAGTGCCTGTGAAGTAAGAAATACCAGGCACAGAGATTTAGCTGGAAACCAGCAGCAATCTCGTGAACTGTCACTTCTGCTTCTCTTGCTATTTTGACTTCTTCCATAGCATTGGAAAATCAAAAGGAAACAACGTAAAGGAAAGAACACTCAAAAAAAAACACAGACATTGACACAGCAAAAATCATGTTCCTCCTTCTTCCCCAAGACACTGAGATACCAAACCCAGAAGCATAATCTTGCTATTCTGATAGAAACATTTAATGGAACATTTTTCTCCATTCCATGATACTTGTCCATCTTATCATGAGACAGCATGTACCCCATCAAAGGAAAAATTGTGACAGAAAGGTCAAACACTATCTTCTCTTTCACTTGTTACCCCATCCTAGTGACCCCTCTGATTCAGTCATCAGGAGGAAACACCAGAAAACCTCTGTTGTTGAATGGACCTTTTTGTTGTAAAAACAAGGATGTCCTGCTCACACTCCCCCCCCATTCAAAAATTACAATCTTAAAGAGGACTTCTTGAAAGAATCGTATTTAAACAGAATATAAGTACATATTTAAAAAAAAAAATAAGAAAAAAATCAGCATAATAATAAAATTGTCTCCAAAACAGAGTTTAAAATCCCAAAAGCGGGACCAGATAAGGGACTCCATGAACTCAAGTGAGGAGTTCACCCTGCTGTTGAAACTGAAAGCACTTCACACAATGTAAAGATGGATAGTAGAGTCAAACTAATGTAAAGGCAGATAGATCAGTAGTTTGGTCATGGCCAAAATATGGTTCAACCCCTGGAAACCCAAAACCACAAAGGACTAAAGCAAAAAATCTAATGATAAATCAAAGATACCTGATACCTCCCAAGCTCTCTAGCTCAACAATCTTTACAACCAGCAAAGGGGCTCAGAGCTGTACTTTCTTTGTGGCTATATTCTTAAATATCCAGTTTAGGTAAAAGAGTTTATTATTCCCAGGCTATGGTAAATATCCTAGCTGCAACCACAGCTGTAAAGACAGGATTATTTTGAGCATCCATCACCCACCTGACTTGAGCCTTGTGTCTCATCACCTAAGTAGGGGGTGCAAATCTCATTATAACCACCAGAGTGAGTCATGTGTTACAACTTCTGTGTGTGTCCATTACACTCAAGAATAACCTCCCAGATCCTCCAGGGGGAATGGCAGAGATGGATGGACATCTCTCTTTGATCTGGGGAGTTCTTCCTCTACCTCCAGTTTGTCTCCAATTGCCTCCGAGGTCATACTATCAGGACATAAACGGCATCCCCTCCCACCCTTGCATATGAATCTCATCTCCTATCCTCAAAAACCACAGGCTACACATGTTTGCTGTTACTTCCAGATGTGTCCACAACTTGAAAAGCGGTGATTTCAGAGGAAACAAAACCTTCAGAGTTAGCAGAGCTGAGTGTCCTCCCTTATCTTCAGTGTCTGCCCAGATTGTCTACACAGGCAACACCAAACAGTTCTGGGGGACTCAGTAACTCACCACAGAAGTGTCAGCATGTGGACATATTAGAGACACAGTGCAACTTAAAGTCTCTGTCTCAGCTCACTGTCTCAGAATTCACTCCTAGAGATCTTCGGCTAAACCCCTGCTAATAGATATCTAACAAGAAATTATTTTGCTGTCCTTCCCCATGCTGGAATGAAACAGATGTCTGCAGAACAATAGAAGTGATGGCACTGACTAGGACCTGATTGCCTCGACAGATGCAGTAGCACGTACAACACTAATATATCTTAGTCCTAATGTCCTCACTCATGAAACCCTGGCAAAAGGCTTTGTCCTGCAGACATCTCCAGCCCTGGGTCTTTCTTCAGTAGCCACACTGGGGGCCCCTTTTGGTGGTCAGTCATGGGTATTGTGATGAGTAAGCACACAATGTCACTTCTGTGTGGTGCTTAATTTTCCCTTGAAGAAGTCAGAAGGAGGAGAGAGAAAGGAGACAGCCTGACTCACACCAACACCTGGAGTATTTGCTCCACAGCCAGAGTGCTGCTGAAACAAGAAGGATTGTCCTGACTTTTGGGAGTCCTTTTCAGAGCAGCTCTCTTCCTCATCAGCTGGTGACAGCCCACCCCCTCCACACCCTGTGCTGTGGGAAGTTAATTTAGAAGCCAACTTTGCCATCTGTGGACTACCCCATGCTGGGAAAACCCTCAGCTGGGGAGATCTGTTGTCTTTCCAGAGTGGCACAAAGAAACTGGAGCGTGGGAGAGAACATGGACCCAAGAATCTCTCTAATTACTTAACAAATTTCTCCATGCATCTCCCAGATTCCACCTCTTCCATTCAAAGTACCTAAACATGTAGTGATGTCTGCTGTTGACATCAGAGAAGACTCACAGCAGCACTCCTGCTGCTGCCCTCAGCTGAGTCATGACTCATGAACAAAGGGGATTTTTACCATTGTTATTTTATTATTTTCATTATTTCATTCATCATCTTAATTTCCTTCTCTCACTCCTGGCCAAAAGAGGAAGAAAGACATACACATACAAAAGAAAAGGGGGGGGAAAAAAAAGGAAAAATCCGCCAACATGGTCCACATCTGGAAACTGATTTCCCAACCCCAGAACAAAGAGTTCTGCAATTGTGGCTCCAAATCTCCTGTTTGTGTACTCCCATTATGTAAAAAGTCCTATAATAAAATCTAATGGAGAAGAAGTCCAAGAGCCAGCAAGAATTATTTGGAATTTATTAGTGAACAAGATCTATTCAGAAATCCTTGTAGAACTATAGACTGGACTAACAAAGTTATTAAGCTAAAAAAAACCCTGTAGGAGCATTTTGGTTTCAGAAAAGTTCTCCCTGTAGATCAGACTTGGCTTAAATCAATTCTTTAATCCCAGCTGAGCTACTGTGCCATTTCTGTTAATTTCCATGTTCAGAAATATCACTCTTTCTAAAGTTTAATGCTATACAGGGATGAGAAAAAACTATGAAGACACAAATAGAATGCTAAGAAGAGAAAAGATAAAAAAATTCCAGAAATCATCATTTTTCAGCAAGGAAAATGGGAACAAACAATTCCTAAGAGAGTTTAGGATGTTAGTCATTTTTGACAGCAGAAAGTTTCTTAGAATGGGTTAAAAATCTACTACTGACACTTTTAACAGAAAAGGAATTTGCAAGTCAAAGAAATGCTTGTGTGGGAAAAAATATTCAAACACATTCAGTTTTTAATTTGAAAACTGTAACACCATAGCACTTCAACAGAAAGAAAATGCATGCATTGTTGAGAAATGGCACAGTGCACCCCACTGGGGCAGAAAGAAAAGGATTATTAATTGAGAACTGTTGAGGAGAGGACATTCATTTGAGGACTTCAAAAGAAGATGCTTCTCTAACCTGCTTTATTACGTACAGATATGCCCAAGAGCCATGTGTACTTTAGCTTCCATTTCCACCTCGGGTGTAGCCTGAATGGCAACCTAACTCACTAGCACAACATTGAAAGCCAGGGCTCATGTACAGCATGGATTTGTCCATTAGCTCCAAACCAAGCATCCACAACTGGATGCATATGAAGGAAGCTACATTGTTGAACAACCTCCTGGTCATAAACTCTTTCCTCACCCCTCTCTTTTCTTTGATGTTACTGTACTTATGTTCAGCATTGAATCATTGGACTTCACCTTACATCTGGACCCTTGGGATGCATTATAGGCATGGAAAGAGAAAGGCACTACTTAATACTTTCCAAGTACAAGGAAGAGGAGATTCCTGGAAAATCAGGTTAAGACTGTCCAAAAAACTTCTTCGAAGAAACATGCCAAACTGTATATAGCTATTTATGGTGGAGATGGAAGTCAGACTGCTCTTGAAGGCAAGCAGCTGCTGTCCAGACAGAGGTTTTAATCATCATTCCAGTTAGTCACTGAAAACCAAACATATCCTAAGTAGGTGGGGAATAAGGGTTATGCCAAACAAATAGCCTCATTATTCTGCAGGAACTGCTCTAGGTCATATATGTTTACCTACATTTGTATTTAAGAAGAACCACGGATCCACAACTTGAATTTTGAATGTAGAACTTGAATTCTGAAACCAATCTTCTATCTCCATGCGTGGAATTACTCAAACTATAACTGAATTGTTCAAAATTTTTTTTAAAAATGAACAGCATTCAAAAGAAAATTCATTTACTAGCATTTTCTCTTCCCCTTCCTCAATTTTTTTTTTAATTTTTAAGTTAAAAAAACCTCACAAAACCAAGAAACTTTTTCAGCTTTATTTTCTTCATTCTTCCTCTGCTGCCTCTCTTTTCATGGCAAAACAGAATAAAAGTTGATGAGAAGGTGAGGGGGGAAAATAAAGAACACTTTAACAAAATGTTTTCATTTGTGTCTTTTAAAACTGGAAGTTCTCAGAGCTGTTTTCTACTATTTTTCTGAGATGGTTTTCAAATTTTGCCTTGCTTGCATTTTACTGTCAAATGAGAAAACTGAACTTTTTTTTTTTTGAGCTATGCTCAAAAGCATTTGCAGGAAACACTATCAGATGATCTGTATTTCTCGTGCCTTCCCTAACACACACACACACACACAATCCAGGAACAAAACATTCTTTCTACCTGCAGATATGCTCAGCTCTCAAACCTAGCCCAGATGTGATCCAGTGACTCAGCTCACGTGCTATCTGTTCTTCTGTGAAGTATTTTAATGCTGGATCTCAGAGTCAGTAGTCATCAGTCTCTATAACACACGACTGCAATCTTCTGTTACCAGACTTACCTCTGTCGTAGTTACCCTGCTCAGAGCAATGAAAATTTAGCAGAGCATACGCTCAGCTTCAGGTCTCAGCAGTCTGCAGCCTCCTTCCCTCTAAAGTCATAATTTCTCTTATTTAGAAGCAGCTGAAACACATACTCAGTTGTCTGGTTTGCATCCCAAAGACCCAAGTTAACCAGCTGAAGAGGTCTTGCATCTCCCCATCACTTCCCTGAACTGCTTCTGTCCCTCCTAGGATGCCAGCTCACCTCAGCACATAGCAGTGCTCTCCATTTTACCCCAACTGTTGCAACAGTCAGTCCATTTCTGACACTCCAGGTCTTGCAATCAGGTGAAAAGTACATTTTTTTGTTAATAAAAAACATTTTCTAGCCACCTTCATGCTTGCTTAGGAAAACTTGGAGATGCGATTTGCATCTGAATTATCTGAACACACTTACAGGCTCACAAACCAGGCAGCTGCTGTAAAGAAGTAGGTACATATTTCAGTCTTGTGATTTTTTCATCCAGCATCATGGTGTGTCAAGACTTGCCTCATGACTTTTGAATGCTGATGAGTCCAGCAACACTGACCATGAGCTCTGAGAAGTTTTGATGCTTTATTGCATGGGAAGTGGGGACTCAAGCTTGTGATGCTGATGCCTTTCAGTGCTATGATCAAGTCTGCTGTGTGTTTCAGTACTGTCCCATGGAGATGGCATGCGCAAGCCCTGCCTCACCCATTCTTGTCCAAGCCAGCCCTCTCCCTTAAGGACTTGCGTGGGGTAGAGCAATCCTTCATGGGTGCAAAAGCAAGACTCAGTCCTGCTCCTCAAAGAAATCCATGAGAATTTTTGCCTTTGGCATATTAACGGAGACAGGGTCTTGCCCAAAGCACATACCAAGGGAATAAATCCTCCAGAAATATGAATTCTTTTTGCCTCATACCAAAACATTCATAGTAAGCCCAGGCGGCACTCCGCAGCAAAACATTGGCAAGAGGAAATGCTAATAAAAAACTAAGACATCAAAAAACACCAAGAAAAACTTCCCAGAAGAAACAAACATTAGAAGAATATGCTGCCCATTCAGTCAAAAAAATGCTAACAAACGAATGCTGTCTCATGATGAAACTGAAATATTTACAGGAAGAGAGCACAGAATTTTGGCTGACAAACACAAAAAGTATCTTCTAGCACAATTCTTTTCTGTGCACAACAAAGGGGAGACAAAACAGAGGAGGGAAAATGGGGAAGTAAGGGGAGGGTGAAAGAATGGGGACAAAAAAGCAGAAGAGGAATATGTAAAGAAACTGATGCAAAAAAAACCCAACAAACAACAAAACAATAAGCAAGGGGGCACAACAGAGAGTAGAATTCACACTAGGAAGTCTTGCTGCTCCCTAGTTACCTGCAAGTAGCCAGATTCATTGGCAACTAACTCCCTTAGGCAAGCAACAGAGACTTTTTACTTGCCCTACATAAGAAGTGGAGCACTAATGGAGCCTGCCAAGAGCATGCACAAAACATTAGGCTGACCAATGGGACAATTGGGACCAAGTGAGTGGAAAGAACATGTCGATTATTAATTAATTTGTTCTATGTTCATGTCATTCTAGATGATTACATGTGTTGGTTCCCCAGCCTGAGCGTTCCTCAGTCACTAATCCCCATGATTCATGACCGACAGTTGCTCAACACGGCTGTCAATGACTTCATCATGTTGCATGGAAAATCCTCTCTAGATACATGCGTGTGCAGTGACTCACTTTGACACCTTGGGTTGACATTTGCAACATGGGCCAAGTCTGTCAATAAGACAAAGGCACTTCTTGTGAGGTTGCCAAGCCATTAGGTTGGATATCAAACAATGGAGCACTTAGGAGAAGGCAGGAAAAGGTAGCCCTCAAATATTCAGTTCATGTATGCAACAGCTGAGTGCATTGGCACAAGAAAATACTCAATGCAACAGCTCTTCTCTGGCAGCAGTCAGAAACAGTACTACAGAGTACAAAGTCTCTAGTCCATTTTCATGTCATAAGCATGGAGAACAGAAAAAATACTCTGCACAGCACTTAAAGTCCACAAGAAGGAACATCCCAGGAAGCTCTCAAAGACCAAGACAGATCTTTCCATTTAGAGAGAATAAGATATTTCAGAATTGACAGTCATCAGGAAAAGCCTGAATCAGAAGAAAAATATTACATAAAATAGCACTCAGGTGTCACCTGGGAAGAAGAAGTAAGATATACCATAAATCCAGGCATGTGGGATACAAGAACCTCCAGCCAGGACTGGACAGCAGAGCAGCTGTCTCAATCCATTTCCACCCTGGAGGCACACGTGAAAATGGGAGCTGTAAACAGAAAATCAAATAAATTGTTTCTCCTCTCCGTTGGAGAAACTGAAACTGAGAAGGTGTTCATCAGTTCTCTCAACCTCTTCTGCAATCCTTTGTAAAGTCTGTAAGAAAAATCAAAGCCAAAAAGAAAGATCTTGGAAAGAGTATGTAGTATGAGTCCAGTATTGCATCCTACATGAAAAAAAGCATGATGCACATAGAGATGCTCAGAGGGAGTATAAGGGAAATGTTTTCACTGAACAATGGTTTTAAACAGTGGATGAAAACTACTACCCTAGTGGCTCTGGTGACTTGGTTCTTTCTGCAAGAAAATAAGCATAAGCGGGTAAAAATCAAGTCATTTTGTTTAGGGAAACCTGAATTTTCCATTTGAAATGAGATTTTATCTTGCTATAACTTTTTTTGTTTGTGTCAAGTCTAGAACCTTGAGTGCTTCATTGTACATGGAAAAAAAAATCCTTTTTTTAGTTTTTAGTTCAGCAAGGAAGTCAAGAAAAAGTTGTTTGATTCCTCTCATCTTCCCTGGTGTATCAGTCATCCACTCAGCCCTATTCCCAGTCATTTCAAAAGCAGATGCACCTGCTTCCCAGGCATCCTGGAACTGAGGCACTCACAAGTGCCTCTCAACCACTATAGAAAAAAAAATTTGGCAACAGTAAAAGAGACTGTAGGTAGCACCATGATCTCTAAGAAACCCAGAGTTAATGCTGTGAAAAGAGGCACAAGCAAGGCCTGTTGTATCTGCTAGGATTTGCTGCAGTTCTGTTTGTATAATCACAGATGCTCTGCAGCAGAGGAGGAAGGACAACCTGATGGAGGACACATCTCCTAAGTGAGAGTGTCCAAGTATCCTGCTGCTCCTTCATAGGCCTGGTGTTGGTAGCAGCTGGACTTGCAGTTGTCCTCACCTCATCATGTCATCATAGCTCTGGGGAAATGCTTTTTTCCATCTAACTTCAAAGCCCCCCAAGCTGGTGTTGACCCCATGGGGAGAGAAATCACAGCTGTTGATCATGGCACCTATTTGTTCACATTTTGCCAAGCTAATAGTTAGCCAAGGGCAATATATGATCACGTCAAGGAGATTTACATGGCACTTTAAGGCTCTTGCACCTTCCTAAGGGCACAAGAGAAGGCATGACATAGCCAGCTCTCCCCATTGCTCCCCAGAGAATGCTTTACTCACCACAGCCATGCCCATTTCTTTCTGCATCCCTCTGGCCCTGCTTCAATAAGTGACACCCATTCACATGCCAGGCAAGCCATGCTGCTGTTCCCCTGACTGGAGCTACTTGTTACCCTAGATCAATACTAAAAAAAAAATATTAAAAAAAAAATAGCTCTCCCTTGGGTATCATGCAGCGCATTCCAGTTCCTCCCCAGTCAGTGTTTGTGCAGTGGTTTAAATACATGAAGAGTTACATAAATGCTAACTATTATTATAATGTTCCCCTCCTTCCAGTCAACTCCCCCCCCAGACTCACAGAAACATTCCCCACCTCCCATTTTAGCACGTTCATGGCATCAGAAATTACCCTGTTTTCATTTACCCTGCCCTTTGCCATATGATCCTGGCCCTCAGAAGCTTTAAATAGTCTGCATTATTATGAAGGCTTGTTAGGACTTGTCCCTAATCATTCCAGGAATAATCCTTGATAGGTTGTTTCAGACTGTGTGTGAATATTTGTACAAGCACAGAGCTCTGGCTTGCTTAAGTCCCTCTCAGAAGGGGGATTGAAGCTTCATCTTCAGTACAGAATGAATGGCACATAGTGGGGGCCATGAGTGGCAATGAACCCGTTGTGTCTGCATATGCTAAAGTTCTTTCTCTTTCGAGAAGATCTAAAATGAAAAGGTACATTTCAGAAAAGAACAGGAGGACCATATCATTATGTGTTGATGGATGCCGAGCAGCAGAAATCAACCTGCCCTTTAAATGCATGGACACTAAAAATGGTGCAGTCAATGCTTCCCAGAATTGTGCTTGTTACAGATGGCCCCAGAGCTCACACTGTTTGTGCACAAGAATTCCTGTGTTAAATACTGAAATATAAGCTCTCTGCTGGGGCCACAATCCCTGTTGTCTACCTTAAGATGGTGATATAAACTGAGAAAAGAAACAGAGGAATCTGATGATTAATAAATCTGTTTCTCAAAGGCTGGCAATCGCAATTTCAATGTCATCTGCAGGATAAATCTGCTTTTCTGACTTGGTTTCCAGATGCAAACTTGAAGAAAAACAAATCACACAGGAGCATGACAATACAAAGACTTATGCCATGTAGGCTGCAATGTGTATCAGGCAGGGCGAACAGATAACTAGGCCTTTGTTTACCTGGGGTCACATTAGTCCACTGAGATAAAACTACTGGTGTTTGGAGGTTTTTGCAGTCATAATATGCATTGACAATATTATCTCACCCACTACATTCTCATGACACCATACATACCAAAATGGTAAGTGGGAAGCAGCTGAGAGGCACATGCTCAAACAATATCATGACAAAATGCCTTTGCACCACAGATCAGCACTCAGTCTGTCCAACCATGTAGCCTTAATGTTTTCAGATGATCTTTGAACATTTTGCTGGGCATCTCACCATCTCTAGGACACTAGAAGTGGTATCTGAGAGAACTAAGATCAAGAGAGGAGGTTTTGGTGCTTGTCTTTTCATCTCTAAAGCTTCTCATAGGTATCAAAAAAGAGAAAGACTATACAAAGTCTTTTGGAACCATGAGATGCTGATGTGGTCATCAGCAGGATGGTTTGGAGATTTTATCTGACATTAATATCCTGTAGTTAAGTGCTTGGTAAAAAAAAAAAGACAACAAACAAACAAAAACCCAAACAAACAAATACTGCCCTCCCCCCCCCCAGAAAAAAAAAAAAATAAAGGCAAGTTATTTGCAGCACTTCTATTTATTATGTGGGCTACCAAGATGAAATCAGCGCTTAACAAAAGGGGAACAAGGGAAGCTGCCTAAATGCCTGGGTGGAAAAAGGACAGCAAATGGAAGGAAGTGCTACATGAAACCACACAGACTGAAACTGAGATAGGTGTTAAGCCTTGAGACCCTGGATGCCAGGGGTGCCCCTACTGTGGGCCTATTGAGGGGATCACAAGCTGCCAAACAAAGACATTTGGAAAAGCTTCCAGCCATGCTGAAGACAGTCCATTTTCTTGATAGGGAGTTGGCTCACCCACAGGAGTATCCACCTTCTTATGTGGACATCGCAGGCAAAACTGAAATAATATAAGAAAATTCTTTAAAGGGAAAATTCCTGCATTGCTATAGTCCATGAAAGATTTTGCAAAGGAAATGTCATTGTTTTGCACTGCAGGCAGCCACACAGAGACAGGCAGAGGTGAATTTATCTTACCTAAGAGCACACAGCTAAACCAATAACAGAGCCAAGTATGGAGGAGTTTTGATATTCTGATCATGGAACAAAATATGGCTCTTCAGTCCCCTGGCATCCTAGGCCACAGATCTGAGGTCACAAAAGTGGGAATACTCAGACTCTTTAGGAAGCCACATATTTCTGCTATAATACAAAGTTGCTGAAGAAGATGGACTTGGCTTCTTCATGGGCAGAACCTTCTGAGGGCCAGCACTGGCTGCTCTCCTTAAATACAGGTATTGGCAAGCAGGGAAGGAACTTGAGCACACTCAGCACTAAAGCATGGGACATTTCTTCAGGGTGCAAAGTCAAATTTTGCACAAGGGTAAACCAGTGCTGCAATGAGCAGACAGTTACAGAAATTATAGCAGTGGCACACTCAAGCAAAAAATATTCTTCAACATATGCAAGGAGAACAGAGTCTGTAGAGGAGACAGAAAGGAGTTACACCTAAAACAAATAAATACATAAATAAAAATAAATAAATCTGTGAAAGCAGGTCCTACTTTAAAGTTGGAACTCAAGGTGAAAAATGCAATAACAACCAGTCATTCCTAGAGAAGCTCCCCTCAAAGAGGAGCCTGAGGACACTGTGAGCACAGCCTCATTCTAATGGATGTTCAAGTAAACACGCAGGGGGGTCCTTACACTATTTCACCATGTGGACCGCGCTGAGTTGTCCAAATTAGAAACTGAGACTCCCTGCAAACTCCAGAGAGAAGGGCAGACATTTTTTGAACATGATTCAGAGCCCAGAGGGTAGGAACCTAGCTCCTGTTCTACTTATGTGGTCCAAACCGCCCCCAGAGGTGCCTTCCCCTCTTCTTAGTCCACACTCAATGTTTAGGCTGCCTGACATAGGTTCCCTACACTAAATGGTGAATATTACACAATGACAGCAAATTCCTGAAATCTTCTCTATGTGGTAAGCATGGTATGAGCCCAGAGGGAAATAACAGAATCTGAGATGGGGAACCTGATTCTGCCTCATAGCCTGGAATGGCAGAGTTGTAACAAACACTATTTTTCTTTATGACTGTTATTTATTTTAGAACTTTGATGAAGTCTGGTACATGCTAAAGATGGAAGAAGAAGAAGCAGCTACTTTGTGCATCACTAGATATGTGCATAAAATGGAGTCCTGTTCTCAATAGGAGGAGTAAAAGCTCAGCTATTCCAGATGATAAAATCAGATCTTCTGTAAAGGTGCTATGGAGAGATCATACAATAACTGCAAACATGAAATAGAAGATTTTACTGAACTCAGAAGGACTAAAAGGTGTTGACTTAATCCATGCTAATAGTTGTGCTGGACACAGCTGAATTTGAATTTTAAAAAAGAGCAGTTTCAGCTCTGGATGCTTTGAGCATCAGTCACTACTGACACACAGCACATTAATTATTTAGCTATAGTTAACTATTGTATTCTTTACAGGTTATCAGCCAGGAATGACACATTCTCTTCAAGTATGAAAAAAAATTACATACAGGAACAGAGGAGGTAAAACTGCCGAACAGGATTTTGTATGTTGGACATTGTAACACCTTATCAGGCCTCAGACGCGTGAGATCAGAAATGCCAGCTGGAACCCACAGGGCTTATCTGGGCACTCACAAGCATAGGAAGAACGAGAGCCAAAGGAGTTTTATTCTATATGAATCCCTGAATGCTGCTGCTGTAGATAAGGAGCAAAGTCCCAGGTTCCACTAAGTCAATGACAAATCTCAGTTTGACTTCATTTGGGCTGGGATTTCCTGCTCAGCATCAAGGGGTGAAAACCACACTAGGCACAGGAAAAAGGCAGCAGAAACTACTGAACTTGTGCATGGCTCATAGCTGCAATTGTTTTGCAGCCAGCATGAACCTACCTGCAGTAGATGGGAATGGTGGCTGATGGGTTGTTTGGTTTTGGTTTTTTGTTGTTTGGTAGGTTTTTTTTTTTTGCTCAGCTAGTAGCCAGTCCAGTTTCCTGAGGTTTAGGACCAGACTTTATGGGGGTTTAGGGATAATTTTTGGTATATGAGGGGTTACCCTATGCACAAAGCAACAAAGCTTAACAAGTCACCTATTGTTGAAGGGGCTCCTGGGGCAGAAACCCTGTTCTCATCAGAGACAACCCTCTGTTCACCAGGAAACAGAAAAGGTGTTTACACAAAAAGAAGAAGAACAAACTCCCTGTCCTTTGAGGGCATCCAAAATGCTTCAGGCTACTCCTCCCCTGAGTAAGATATAGACCTCAAAGACAACAGCAGGAAAAAAAAAGCAGGTACCATGCTCTAAGTATTAGAGTAAAAATCTCACCACTCATTCAGTGCTAACATGCTCTCTGATTGGGGGGCCCTAGTTATTGCCATGAGACAACATGTAACAAATTTCAACCTGCTGTTGATGTTGGTACTGCTTTTGAAAATAGTCCAAATTTAAAGCGAAAGAGAGGCAAGCGCTTTTTCAGTTTCTTTTGCCTGTTTCTCATGGAATCTTGATTCTCCTGTAATGGTTGTGAGAGCAAAAGGAGCACCCACGAGCGTGGTGCCTGCATTGCCCATAAGCTGTGCCAGCAGAAGCCGCGGCAGGGCCAGCAGGGATCTGGGGAACCTCTCCCACCTCTTTCCAGCCACCACAGTGACCTTCCAGCCCACTCCAGTCACCTCAGCCCAACACTTTGCAGGAACGAGGCCACCCTCAGCCACATCGCAGCTGCCCAGGCTGGCGTAGGACACCCCAGTGCCACCAGGAGAGAGAGCAAGGGCTTGTTTTCACCCTTTGGTGTTGCCTCCTCTCCCTTGCTCTGGGTGTGTGGGCTTTTTACATGCCAATTAAGTGCAGGCTGGGGCTGGGGTGGAGGTGCAGCACGCCGAGCCTCCGTCTCGCTGCCTCCGTACTGTCACCTTCCATTAAGCAGCTGGCGGCCGAGAGAAGTGGAGGGAAAAGCCAGCGGCATGTTTGGTTTGCTGTTTTTGTGGGCACTTTACAACTTCAAAGGCTTCCCTCTGGTTCACAGGGGGCAAGGGGCAGAGGTCAGTAGGCACGGTTTGACCTCCCTTTCACCTCCTCCCCGAAAGAGAGACACACACACACACACACACACAGGAAGAAGAAAAGGAAGACGAAATCCTGGCAAACACTTTTATCCTCTAATCTTTCTTCGCCTTAGTGCTGTAGAAGCTTTGTCCAGCAGACAAATGCCCTTCGAAGTCTGACACTTCCATGCTGGACTCTTCTTCCTCTTGTCCAAGGAGAAAAATAAAGCAAAACACAGCACAACAGAATCGGGGGAAAAAAAAATTAAAAAAGGAAAACCTTGCTCTTAGGGGCTGCATTTTCTCATTTTTTATTTTTTGGGGGGGGAGGGGGGGGAAGGTTTTTTGGTTGTCTTTTTTTGCCCCTAGTTAAATAGCTATTCCTCTATATGTAAGCCCACCAACTGCATATGGGAGGGAGAAAACAGACATGATTGTTCAAGATCCAGCTTGGGATGTAAAAAATGCATTTTCTTGTCTTTAAAGACAGCATTGTTGTATTTATTTATTTATTTTTAATGGCAAGGTCGCTAGCCGGGGGCACTGAGGAGTATGTTCGAGTTTCAGAAAGCTCTCCACAGCTGGTGATTATATCCCTTGCAGTGCATACAAAGACATTGAGAAAGCAGCAGAGAAAGTAAACAGTATCACTTCTGGGGATGGAGGGGGAGAGGAGGAGGGGGGCAGAGGAGGAGGAGGAGAAGAGAGGCAGATGAAATTTAAACTGGCGGTCAGCCCAGGCACCAACTTAAAACAATACAGTGAGAGGAAGCCAAAAAGGAAAAGAAAAAAATGAAGCAGAGGGGCGTGTATAGAGACACGCAATGTGTGCACACGCGTGTGAATGTGCGCAAAGCAAAGCTACAGCAAGAAAAGGAAGGGATGAGGTTGCAAGCCCAGGTTTCGAGAGCCATCCCTGGAGGTTCATCACGGAGCAGAACAGCTTGCAAGGGGAGGTTTTGGGGGCAAAGCCATCATCCTCAGTGTAAATACATCTACAGGCATTTCTAATCAAGGATAGTTGTTCATCTCTCTCAAGAATGAGGGAAGGGAACACACATGGTCCAGAAACAGCAGTCTCAGCCCTGTTACCTCCTGCATCCTTAAAACTAAGAAAGGGGCAGGCAAGTCCGGGCCATAATCTAGTGGCTGATGCCCTTCTGTCTGGCACAACACAGACTTGGGCTATGCTTGTCTTTCTGCTTTGGAAATCATGCTCCTCATTGACTTGAGGCAGTTTAATCTTAAGCTACTGCCTTTCTCCAGCATTTTGTTTTGCCAGTTCGGGAGAAAACAGAGTCACGACTGGGTGGTGTTTTGGAGAGCCAAATGTTTTATGGGTTACAGCACAGGGTACAAACTGGATGCAATTTGGTCCAAGCCTCTGCAAGCCCTCCTCACACAGACTAGTCCTGGGTGCTGGCTGTGGCTCAATCCTCACCTAACAGTTCTGGCTGTGTTAGATCTTCTCTGGTCATGCTGACCTTGAATTCACTGGAATAAGGTTAATCATCTTAGTGTGGGGGAAGGGAGAGGCAAGCTTTTTGGAACATCCATCTGCCTGGGAAAGGCTAACAAGCCCTCATTTATAGACGTCTATACATGTGCCTCAGCAGAAATGTAGTTGGAAAGCTTCTGGAGAGACAGTGTACCTTAAAAAGATCAGAGCAGCCTGTTCTTTGGGCTGCCCATGCAGTTTTCTGCTACCTTTCTCACCCAGAGGAGTCAGGCATCCAGCAGGTTGATGTGTTCTCTAAAGCACTCCAGCAGTTGCCCTCTCCTCCAAGAAACAACACAAATCTTGAGGCCACAGCTGCAAGTCCTGGCAAACTATGGCTCTCACCCCATATGGGAGAGCAGCGATGCAGCTACATTTCTGGCTGAGCTTCAGCACCCTTGGTGGTATTTTACAGGACAGGTTGGTCAAGAGACATGAACTCCAAGTGCTTACTACTTAGTGTGTTGTTATTTTGAATTAAAGGCCTCTCCAGACAAACACTTCTGCTAGCTCACTGGCCTCCTGTGCAACAAGACTAGCTGGCTCAGTCCTTCTCTGACCAGGATCTAATCCTTCACTCTCTATCACCAGTTTGAGAAGGGAAGATGCATAGTAATAGGGGGCTTTTTGCGCTATACTTTGCTGCTTCTACATATGGCCTGGAGCAGAACCAGACAAAGCAGACTTCACTGACAAATACAGCAAACAGCACTGCACTCTACAAAGGGTTTCTCAGTTCCCACCACCTTGTGAAGATTTGGTATGGATTCAGCTGATCTGGCAGCTTCTCGGAGGGCTTCTTGCCCTATCTCCTTGGCACGTGTTGCATTTAAAATCTTCGACCACAAAAATTTTCAGCTCCTACAACTGATTTCTCAAGGGTGATGGTAAATTAGATTCTTAGCATCCCATTAAGTAGGGCCAATAATTCAACATTATTTTGAGACTTAAGTGACTATGGTACTGAAAAGAGATTTCATTTCATTTTCATCAGACACTCTAAATT
The DNA here is from genome assembly GCF_001715985.3 of Manacus vitellinus. NCBI lineage: Eukaryota > Metazoa > Chordata > Aves > Passeriformes > Pipridae > Manacus > Manacus vitellinus. Next base: position 1,094,078 of record NW_021940291.1, on the reverse strand, counting down.
TAATTTATGCACTGTTTACTCACAGGTAGTTTTTGTCTTGAACAATGTTACTTACAATAGGCAAAAATCTAGTTAGATATTAAGAAAAAAGATTCACATTTAAAGCTAGTACTGGAATGGGCTGTTCAGAGAGGTTGTGGAATCTCCATCCTCAGAGAAGCTCAAAATTGGACTGGGCAAGGCCCTGAGCAACCTGAATTCATTTGGCCCTGCTATGCAAGGGCTTGAACTGATGACCTCTGGAGGTCCTTTCCAACCTATATTAGTCTGTGACCAGGAAGGCCACGTCAGAACCTGCCCAAGATACATACAGTACCTCATGTCCAAGTACAAACATCAGCATGGAGGCACCCCTGTTGTGGTGTTTCCAATACAAATATTGCCATGGTTACCTTTTGATTAAAACAAACTCAGTTATATTTGTCTGCTTCCTAAGGGTAACTATGCAGTCAAGCTGAAATAAGAGATTCTGAGTGCATTAAATCTCAGGTGTTGAGTCTGTGAGCCCACAACCACCTTATGCATCCAACTGCAACCAGACCATGCAAAGGGGGAATCCAGGTGGCTGAACCCAGCAGACCAGCACTAGCAAACTCCAGGCAACACTGACACTCCACATGGGCAGAGTCTGGCTTGCAGATGAAGGATGGGAGCAGGTCACCAGCCTCCTCTCCATTCAAGCATTGACCAAAAGCAATCTCACTCTCCGTTCCTGCACAAAGAGCAAATTGTTTTGGTTTCAACCAAGTGAGTCCATCTTCACTTTCCTTGCAGGAAATGCACTGAGGTCTTTTTGTGGTGAGGAAAAAAAAAAAAGTTTCTATAAAAAGTAGTGTCTTCGCCTACCTAGGCACGTGGCTAACAAATATAAAGATCACCATCTAGTGGCTTACAGGGAAGATACCATCTGTCATATGTCTGCAAGTTTGATGACCGATAAAGTTGTTGTTACAACATATTACAATTTATTCTTGCCTTCAGCTTTTAAGTGAGTCAGGCACCTACACAGCCACGGACACAGACAAGTTTCTCATCCACAGAAAACTGATATTCATTTCTCCCTGCAATCAAACACTGACCTCTTCCTCATCCCCCTTTTTCCCTTCACCCCTACACAGGATTTGGGCACATGGTAAGGGATTTATGACTTACTTTAAGGTTCAGAAATTAGAAATTAGATGCCTATTGTGAACCAAGCAAACTCCTATAGCAGTTAATATAAGGAGGCAGATAAAAACAGAGGTTGATGCATCCCATCATTTTGCATGGAGAAGGAAGACAGCTAGGATGAACCCTCCTTATGAGATCCCACAGCCTGGAAAACCAGTTACCCAGCAAGTATGAAAGCCTCTGGAAAACTTGGCCTGTGAGCAGCCCATGGGATAGTTTATGCCAACCCTTTTCCGTTTGCCTCACTGGAAATCATCCAAGTTGAAATATTCCTGAAATACTCCTCAATAGAAAGACACATCTCCAATTTCTGACAAAATTTTCATTTCGCTGGAATAGTTCTGATGAGTTTTAGTTCTTGTTCTTTGAGGAAAGATTGGGAGAAACATCATTATAGGTACCTCTGGAAAGTTCTACTCATTCCAGGGAAGGTCTTACATTAACATGACTGTGATGCTCCTAGTCCATAATCTAGCACAAGTACTCCTTCGAATCTTTGTGCTGGGCCACATAGGCCACCCCTAAAATATCACATCCAACCACATACTTCAGAGGCACGTAAAGAGATGAAGTGCTACCAGTGCACGGGTCACTCATTTCAGTGGTACTGAATGCCACGTGGCAAGGCCAGATTTGAAGATAACAGAGGACACAGTTTAATTCTAGACTGCATTCTCTGACTACTTCACAGAAGCAGCCCTCCACATTTTTACCAAGCCAGTCTAATGGCTTAGTACCACAACCAAATCATATACCTAAAGCATCATTCTGGCACATCTTCATGTCAAGTTCTCAATTTTCCAGGCTGTCTAAACCCACACTGTATTGATGGAAATGATAGAAATATGCAATGTATCAGTTATATTGCATATTTCTAACGGCTTCCCTTAAAGCCTACAGGTGGATATCATTCCCTTCTCTAACATAACTAGTGATAGGATGAGAGGAAACAGTCTCAGGCTGCACCAGGGAAGGTTTAAATTGGGTATCAGGGAAAATTTCTTCATCAAAAGGATTGTCAAACACAGGCAGCTCAGGGAAATGGTGGAGTCACCATCCCTGGAAGTATTTAAAAGCCGTGTAGATGTGGCCCTTAGGATATGGTTTAGCGGTGGACTTGGCAGTATTTTGTTAATGGTTGCACTCAAGGATCTTACAGATCTTTTCTAACCTCAATGATTCGATTTTATGATTTCTTTGCATCACCCAAGATGCAGCCACCCGTTACACATATTTGTGGTTATCTGGAGATAAAGAAACTGGAGTATCAAAATCCATCTTCCTCTGTGATGATACAAGATAAGGAGAACTGTGATCACTAAGGCACAAGAAAAACCACTTACAGAAACCACCAAATTTGTATGGCATTCATCACATCTCTCTCTAGCTGACAAAAATATATATCTATGATAGTCAGCTAGTCTCCTGTTACAAGCTCTGGAGAAATTAAGAAGTACAGAACGAAAGTAGCTTGGACGCTTCATGTAAGTTGGGACAAACTAATCTGTGGGGTTGCTCATCCCCTTCTCCTCAGAGGGCAGGCAGTCTAGATAAGCAACTTCAAGGGTTGAGGTTAGATTGGAACTCCATGCTTTGAACTTGAAAGGGATATGGTATCTCTTTGTGGTCTTGGGATCTGAACAGCAATCAACATGAACAAGAAATTCATCAGCGCTCCTAGTGGTTACATTGTCCTCCAGGGGACTTTGCATCCGGCTCAAATGATGGACAATTTTCCATAGTCTCAGCAATAGCTTTTGTGGGGTATAAAGGCAGGACCCCTGCAGACCAGAAGTAAGATTCATCGCAGTGGGCCTAGAAACCACTGCATGCCTTTAGTTAAATTTGGCTGCTGAAGGGCAGCTCTAGTGGGATGAGGCAAAGAAGTGCTATTTTCCCTCAGGAAAGTTAGCTTTATTTTCTAAAGGTTAATGAGAAATAGAAGAAAATTAGGCTAGCCAAAAGAATGAAAATAAATGGGTTTTTTCTTCTTCTTTCCCCCTCGTTTTTCAGAAAAAATGCATGGCTTTGGTTTTTCTGCAGGCAGTTGCTTCATATCAGTGTACCATGTGGTGACTCAGACATGTTGTTATTACAATCCAAGCCAAAGGGGAGATACATTTTATGAGATACATGACTTCCCCTTGTCTTTCCATACTGTATGCTTTCCTAAACAAGGGAAAAAACACAGTGAAAACTTTGAGGACAGTTTGTAGTGCCTCTTGGCAGGTTGTAGACTGACAAGCTTTCAGCTAGCAAAGCTAAGAGAAACTCAGATTGGCAGCAAGCTCACATGCAGCATCAAGGGCAGAATTTGGTTCTAAATTCCAAAAAGCATTAGAGGGTAGGGCAGGTAGAACAGTAAAGATTTAGAGCTTTTAACATACACCTAAATGGAACTAAGAGGAAAGGGGTTTTGGTGAGAGCTGATCTAATGCCTACAGACTCACCACTGGGATTCAGCTACTTTTGCTCAGCTGACAAGCAATAAAGCATTCAGATGCAATAAATCCAGTGCACTTAAACTAGATGTCCAGAAGAGCCAAGACCACCTGTAAATCAGGTTGCTTCTCCTATATTCCCCCCCCCCAGCAAAAATTGAACTGTCTTAGTTGCACACCCAGATAAGAACAGCAAAAAAGTTATATATCCTGAAAACACTCTGTGAAGGGTTGCAAGAGCTCTCAGCAATTTGAGTGCAATGCCCCACATTCAACCCTTTGGTGTGAATGGACAGTAACTACTGTGCAAAACTCATCTATGGTAGGGGGGAAATCTGGCCTCCAGCTGACAAGTTTTTTTTCCTAGACACAGGTCTGCCTTTTGAACTCCAAAACCTTTGACCATTGTGAAGCCACCAGGCCTCAGGGGCACATGAACTAAAAATAAATAAAAGACTCGAGGTGCATCTGGTGGAGCCAGTGATTTCAGGGAGAGGTTACAGAGGTAACATTTTGACTGTGTTTAAATGCTGCACAAAGCCAAAAGTGTTAAGAAACCCTCACCCGTCCCATACAGGTAGAATATGAGAGCTTTTAAAGTTTAAAACAATCATCCAATCAGAGGAGATATCAGATGGCTCCAAGTAACAAAGACATATTCTTTCGAGTCAAGTTATGAGAAGTATTCCCTAGGGGAATGCCATACAAATCATCTGATCTACTAGATGCTTGTGGCACTCACCACATGTTTTCTGTTCCTTCCCAGAGATGATGTTTCTCTGGCACTAAGAACATTGTCATTCTCAGTCTACTCTGACAGGCCAGATGTATGCAAATAAAAAGAAAGTTCAGTAAAAATCTAACTCTCAGACTTAGATGCCTGAGTTCTTTGAGGGAAGAGAGGAAAATGAATTCCCATTACATTTCAGGAGGGCTGGGCATCCCAGCACAGGCCAAAGATTTCGGATAAAGAGCAGAGGAAAAGTTTTGAATTATTCCAGAACTCCTTCCACTACCTCACTTCCAGACAGATATGAAGTGACAACACCCTGAAACAAAGCAACACAGCCGAGGAGAACATTATCAGATTACTCAGAACAATTCCCATTGTTAGTGACCCAGAATTCGTCACTTAGAACAACCTAGAATTGGGATCTCAGCAAGTGCTCAAAGCCACTTAACCCTTTCAGTGGTGTCCCCCACACCACCACAATAGAACGGAACATAAAAGAAAAGCATCTCTTATTGCATCTGGAGACAGACTAAAAAGAGGCAGTAGACGACTTCTACTAGACATAGCACATTCTCAAAGCAACATCACTATAATCCAAGAGTGAGGAAAAGTCAGTGATTACATGCCTGCTAAATTATTTGGAACTGAATAGGACACCATATCATGACAATGAGTGATAGTATAAAGCTCAAGACACAAAAAGAAATACTGCATGTTTCATGTAACTGGCAGGAACACATTCCACATTTCAGTGTTTTGGCAGGAAAATACAGGTTTGTAGTGGGACTATGTACTCAAACTCCTCATTGATTTACAGATACAAAGAATTGCTAATGCAACCTTAACATGAGGAGGATGGTTAGCAAATCTATCAATAATGCCGTTTTTTCGCCATCTTTTTGCATAAGCACACATACCCACATTTTCTCTCAGTTAAACTTTCAGTTAGAACTCAATCAAAGAGGAAAAGTAACACTAAGGGACTTTATTTTTTACTTTTTTAAAGGCCAGGCATTAATGTGACAATCTGTGAGGCACTAAGATGAAGGTCAGCAAAATTGCAAATGATGTTATTCAAAGCCAAAGGAGAACAGCAAGGAAGAGAGCTGCAGCAAAAGCAGCCTATAGTGACCCAAAAGAATGCTTGCAACTATCTGCTTCTGGCAACAGCCTTCTCTTTGCACAGGATGGGGATCAGAAGTGTGGTTCTGTGCTGCTGACCTGTTGAGGACTGACAGCCTTTGAATTCCAGTCAGGACACTCGGACTCCAGCACTATGATACATGTTAAAAATGAACACTGGTTGACACAAGTAGGATACCATTACCTCACCTAGACTAGCAGCACAAAAATCTAAATTCCTGGGAGATTCAAGTCAGTGGATGTATTCATGACCTACTTCTAGGGTACACAACAGTCACAGCTCTTAGCTGAAAATGGTTGTAGAGTGGCATATTCTCTGTTGCACCTGCTCAGTTATTTGGTACAGAGGAACTTTTTTGGTATTTAAAGCCAGTAGATCCTACCTATTTGGAGGTCAATGCACATGCTTGAACACTCTCCTCACTCAAAGTTAAACCAGAAATCCACAAGAGCTTTAGGTACAGTAGGAAAGAATTGAGCAATTCTCCTCATCAGTGATTGACTTGGATACAGTTGAATATTTGGCACACACTCCCTATTCACCTCCTAAATGGTTTCCAGGAGTGAAGAAGCTGGACCATGAAACAGCAAGCACTTGCACCAAGATCTGTCCTGCTGAGTCATTGGAGCTACAAAATAATGCTACAAGACAGTCGCAGGAGATGTGATACTGTGAGCTGAGCTCAGGAAAACTCCAAAAAGAGGATTCTCCCAAGAAATGTCTCCCTATACTCATAATTCTTTACAACACAGCAATGAGCAGATTGACTATTACTTACATATGCAAGAAACACCTGCACAATAGATGCAGATGCACAAGTCAGAGGAACAAGTACTTGACCCAAGCCATGGCAGCCACCAGCAACAGTTGCCCAAAGCAGACCAGTCATCTGTGACAGATGTATTTGTCACTCTCCCCTGCTAATAGTTCATGAGAAATGAAGATCTTAACAGAGAGCAGCCAGAGTCACTCTATCGAGGACCAACTCCGGGTCATGTATTTTATTAAGGCCGTTCCTTGAGGAACCAGAAAATGGAGCAGAAAAGAACAGAAATCTCTTAAGAAAGATTAGTGGAAGAAGTTAAAATGCAAACACAGCACAAATGCGCAGCAAACTCTGCTCCTCAGTTGGCACATCCTGCACTCACATGAGTTAGATCTATCTTCACCAAAAATAAGTTGATATGTGAATAAACAATGATAACAACAGGGACCACAAGACAAAACAGTGACTGGGTAATGGCTCTTTAGTATTCTGCCATCTCACATTGTGCATTATGTTGTATTAAAGACCTTCCTCAACAAAATCCAGAAGATGCCACAACTGCCACTTTGCAGTGATTCATGGCAGACAACTCACCACCTGTTCCTCACAGGACGCCTGCGTGGACTACTATCCTAGACCTCTTACTGAAGAGAAAGTCCCACTGTGGTAAGCAGAGTGGGAACAAGCTGTTCTCTGTAAGAAGTGCCTTCATCTTTGTATAATCTGTTGAGAGAGTGCCTGACTTCAAACAGCCACAGTGTGTCTGAGGCACTTGCAGCTGTTTCAGATGTGGGGTACTGAGTCACACAGCAAACACATAAAAAAAGGGGATTGAGAACAAATTTTCTGTGCAGATAAAGTAGAGCTGAGGGCCCCATATATTAATAAAATGGCTGCTAGCCAGGGAGACTTCTAAGCCTGCCTTGCTGCCTGCGGCTAGGGAATGATTGCAGCAGGCAATGCTCAGCCAGGACCCCCCAACAGATTTTATTTATGCATGTCTGCTTTCATCTCCCCCTTGGTACACAATAGCCTAAACATTGTCTCCATCCTGAACCATACAACTTGCATATTTGCAAACATCTCTTCATCTTAAGACCACAGACAGACAGATTGGTCTTGGGTCATTGAATTCAGTCTTTTGTATGAAATCTATTGTATGAACCAACTACCATATAATCCTCCCTGATTTTTATTTTCTTTAAAGAACAAATGAAAAACTGGTTTTGGTGTCAACAAACAATCCCAGAATCTGATATCTTGACTGTTTAGGAAACTCATGCACATCTCAGGCAAATATTCTTCATAGCTAACCAGCACACGCTTCTTTTCTTGGCTGTTAATTTAAGCACAGAAACCCTTCCTTGGCCGTCTGCCCTTACCTGACACACAGATTCCAATAGCTGCAGCACCCTGTACTTGGAGAACTCCTCCACATCCAAGTGGCTGATCTTCTTAACCAAGCTAAGCATATTAACCTCTCCAAGAAGTTCATCCTTTTGAAATCGATAAATTGAGCTGCGAGGGTAGTTTTATTTAGTCTTTAATTTCATTTAAAAATTAACCAACTCATAGTCAGTAGCCATTCTATAGTTTTCTAGTTTCTGTTCCTAAAAGAAGCAGCACCAAACCTGACTGAAGTAGGAAGAACAATCTGAAGAAATAATTCATCAGCCATTTCTACTAAAAATTTCTTTTAATCTATACCTGATAAATCAAAGCCATCACAACACATTAAATGAGTCTGGGGCTATGGAAGACTCTCAGTGCTAGAAACTCATAGCCAAAATTATTTTGACCAACACACATCCATTTGCATCTATGCTACCCGTACCAGTTTCTTCACAGAAACATAGTAATATTTCTACATACACAGACAGGGTTATATTCCATCTCTACCTTGTCTGAGCAACTGATCACATTGAACAATATTTATGTTTCACCATCCTTTCTTTTCCCCCAAAATGTTCACTTTTGCACCTAGTATGATTAATTCAAGCTCCTACATAATTTTACATTTTATTTATCCATTACCACATGCTTATTTACCTGATTTTATCTCCTGAAACTGTAGATGTTATGCTCTGTCTTCACCATCCAGGCTTCTCTGTGTCCTTATTCGTTCTTTAGCACCATTCTTCAACTATCACTCTGGGCTACACATCTTTCTGTGGGGATTAGTTGCTTTTCTTTACTGGCATCCCCTTTGTTTCACTTTCTTCCAACTCTTCAGCAAAACCAACCTTCATTTAAGGTCTCCTCCACTAGTAAACAACTTCTCCCATTCTGCCCCCATAATCATACAAGTCCCTCACCCTAGGTGGAGACCTACCCTTTGTAGTCTCCCCCCCCACCCCCCAACACATCAGCTGAAGATAAGTGGTCTCAGCTGCAGCTCCAGCCTATAAATCATCTCTCCCATGCACTCCAGCTGTTCCAGGTCTACATGGCCTCTGCAAGAAACCCTCAGTAGGATAATATCCACCAACAGAACCTTCCTCCAGTCACACCCCTGTGCTTCACCAGCCTTTGAACTGTCCCAATAACCTTGACTATAATTGATGTCTTCCTCTCTCGAAAAGAAAGGTATGACCACACCATCCTCCTCTCTAACTATTACTCCTATAGCCACAAACTGTCAATGAGGCCTTGCTAGTCAGTGGTAAAAGACATTTGCCTGGATCAGCTCCACCACTTAATAAACTCACCTAGGAGCAGAGGTAGTCCCTCAGCAGTAAGGTTGCTGACCCTCTCCAAAGACCCAGCAGACAGACTTGTGACAATCCTGTCTAACCCCCTAAACTAGGATGGTCTCCTTGTTCCCAAGAGCAAGTCCTACACAGCTCCCTCCCCAAACATTACACCAGTTTCTAACCTGCTTGTTGGCTCCCATGGGTTGGACCTTCTTCTACCTTCTACTGCCACAGAAGGGACAAGCAAAGCTGAAGTTTGCTGGAATGATAGATGGGAACTTTCAGTCCTTTCTTACATGGAAATATCTCTGGTTCATGAGGTTCTCCACAGGCCCTTTGGACTGGAAGAAGGGAGTAGAGGGTACAGGGAGGTGGCAGTATGTCTTTCCTGAGCAAACAGGCATAAGTCTGGTGCAGACCATGTCTCCACATGGCCTTCAGAGCTGACCCTGTGAATGAATGAGGACAAGTGACACCAGGTCTACTTCCACTAACAGCTGCTGTCTTGTGGACCAGAGAACACAGCACCATCATCCAGCATGATCACCAGCTCAGACCCACTACATCATCTAGCAGTTCAGAGTTAGATTAGTTTTCTTGTTTACAGGGATGAAGGAAAATGTTTCCAGCTCCATAGTCTTCCTGTCTCATATTTAGAATTCAATACTATCATCATACTCAGTACTTATTTTCTAGCATCTCCAGACAGAAAAGGAGAAAGTGACACCCAGGCTCCAGATTCGTGGTGTGGCCCATCACTGTCAGCAGCCTCTTCTAAAAGGAGATTTGATTGACAGTGGATGGGCACTTAGACAGCCCTGGTGGAGAGGTAACCACTGTGTTCATTGTTGAGTGAAGACCCAGGAAGGAATCAGAGGGGAAAAACAATATGATTAAGAGAAACTCTGCAGTACAAAGATTCATGTGTGGATCAATTCTATAGAATTATTTCACTTCAGTTAATGCCAGCATCTTGCACTTCTGAATGCAGTGAAAGAATAAAGAGGTAGGTGAGAAGCAGGGAGGAAATATTAAGAGACAACACAAGTGAAGAACTGAATGAATGGAAAGAGTGAAAGAGAGAACCAGAAATGCTGAAAACATCTCAAAAGAGACCAGCCTCTCAATGCATCACAAAAAATAAACACATTTTTAAAAGATGGTGGATCAGAATGAATGTAAGAGTTAACAAAAGCAGGCAGTTTTTAAGAGGAATTTCACTACAACGTCCCTCAATCAGGTGCACACAAAAGGTCAGATTCTCCCCTGATATCACTCCATTGACTCTAATGAAACTACTAATTTGCACTGATGCTGAGATTATACCTGACCCAATATCTACCTACCCTTCCTAAGATTTATGACAAAGCTCTTTTGAAGTCAATAGATGTGTACAGCTATGCATTTACAGGTATCCAGCCCCAGGCTTTCCCCCCTTATCTGGAAAGTTTAGAAAATGTGACACTGTTGATGGTGAAGGGGCAATCTGAGGAAATTTCCGCTTTTCTGGTATGGCTGGGCTTTGTCTGTTCTCTTCTCTACATCTGGGTAATTGCATTTCAAGTGAAGGCTTTCTAGCCAGCAAAAAGAGGCCCTGCAAAATGAGTTAGAGGAAACCACAAGTTTGGCATCAGAACCAGCATCCTTCTCTGAATCCTCATGCCGAGTCTGGCTGTCTGAAAAGCTCTGCTTGAAAAGGAACACAAGATTTTTTTGTATGTATGTGACAACAGCTGCAAATATTTCTCTTTGGTACATCACATGCACGCAAATCTATCTCCACTGACCCCCAGAGATGTGAAAATATGAGCCATGATAATAGATACAACAACACCAAGACACTGAAGAGAGCACACAAGTCCATAGTAGCTCCTCGTGAAGACATGTATCCAGTTTACACACAAAGGTTTCACCTCAATACAACTGGCTATCCAAACAGTGAGCACAGATGCAGCATCTGTGGACATCATGCTGGACCCAGTCCCTGTGATCTCTGTTGCAGCGTAACTCATGCTGCCCAGGTGGAGCTTTCATCCTTCTGAATGTCAGAGGGGTTCACAATGAGGCATCTGCTACTGCCATAGGAAAGGATTTCAGCTTCCAGATCTAACAATAGAGGCTTGTCCTTCCAGATCCAGAGACTCCAGGTTCAGTTCCCACAGATGACCCACCCAGAGTGGTTGTCAGAGCAACCCTGGCCTTAGAGGTAGAGGCTTACTGGAAATGACTTTGTAATCATTTGAGCTCACTCAGGAGAGAGGTCCAAAGTTGTGCATACGCAATCCTCTCCAGAGCGGAGTCAAATGATCTGAAATCCCACCTGGCCACCTGTCTGCACAAGCTTTTACGCAGACCAGACCCACAGCCAAATTGTGCGTGATGAAGCAGGAAATCTTTCCTTGGCATCCTTCCTCCTGCATCCTTCATCCCCACTGCCTTTCCTTCTGAGTGAACACCATCGTGGTGGAACCTGCCAGCCCAGCAGCATTGACATTTTGTGTTTATCCACACCAAGAGGAGCTGTGATCCTTTGCTACCAACATCCAACCTATATGAGTGGGGACGAAGCTGTGTGACCTCAAGGACTAACTGGCCACCCAACTAACATAAAAATAATGGAAGTAGCTTCATGAAACAAATCAAGATGACTTAGGAAACCAATGGACAACTTCTCAAGGGAAAACAAACAAGCAACAACAAAACCAAAAAGACTGGGGTTAAAAATCACTTCAAAACCATGCTAGTGCAAAGCATGCTGTGTATTTACAGTATATTTTAATCATGTAACTGATCAGTCCAGTGTAACATGCACCACATGTTAAGATAGATGCAGCAGATATAAACCCAGTCTGATTCATACAGTAAAAATGTGTACATGCAAACAGAAATATAATAAATGCATTTCATACAAAGCATTTCTTCTTATCATTTTAAATACATATCTCAGTTGTTTTGTCCAGTTTGTAACCCACTTGAATATTCTGGGACTGTCCCAAATCCCATAAGGGTCAAGAGCTCACTGACTTCAGTGGGTGTTGGATCAAATCCTACGAGATCAAAATTCATGTAAGGACTAGTGTTTCAGTGTGACTGGGTTTGCATTCCATACAGAACACACTGTAGTTACACCATCCTTACAGTGTAGCTACAGCATAATGTTACAGCTGAACTGCTACAAATATGGACTAGGAACAAATTTAGCAGTGTGAATGATGAGCAAGTCCAAAATACAATATATCTATTGTCTGCCTCTGCCTAGGCTCCTGTGAAGCATCAGCAGCAAACATTCAGCTAGTGTGTTTTGGCCCCTTCTTACCCATTCGAGTCATTAATCATTCATCTTAATTATCTCGGTGTTATTTTGTGCTACTCCCCCACCCACACCGCCTGTCTGTTTGTGGTATCCATCTGTTGTTCCTAATCATATACTTGGACTGCAGGATCTCTGGAGAAAGGGCCATTTACTCATGGCATGTGCACAACACTTCATGCACTTTAGCCTCAGCACCAGTCGAGACCTCACATTGCCTCACTACAAATCGGACTAACTAATGATAACTGTCAGATATGCTGTGTATGCACAGACACACACACAGACATAAACCTGCATGTATAAAACTCTACTGGAGGCAGGTATGCCTGCAATTAAGGCAGGTGCCACCAATATCAGGGGAAGGAGGAAAGAGAGAGGCAAGATGAAAAGTTTTGAACGTGAAATTTTAGCTGGAACTATCTTCTGCCTGCTCACCCCCTCTAGCTGCAGCACCAAACAGCGCAGGAGCCTCTTGCTGCACTTGAGTTACAGCACAGGTGCCCAGTGCATGAAAACACCTTTCTTGAACTGAACTGTTGCATTGTGCACAACATAGGGGAACATCTAAGGTGTTCTTGGGGTCTGATGCCAAACACGCTAACACTTGCATGGACTTCCAAGGGAGCAGTGTTAAGGAAATGTGTGCTTCCACAAAGCTCACCATGTGCACTGCGGCATGGAAGGAAACAGCAATGTCATTGAGACTGAGCAAGTCTGCCCTGGCTTTAAGCTACTTGTCATTTCATAACTTTCTTTTTTGTTTGTTGGATATAGTCAGAAATGGCTTGAAATGCTAGTGATATGTATTTTTATGAAATCTGTACCTGAAATGGAACATTTAGCTGGACCTGGTCTGGAATGAATTATTGGGCAAAAATTTCCAGAACTAACTCTCCTCCACTAATACCATTTTCCTTCATATTTTGCTCACCAAGATGCACTTCTCCTGCTTTACCATGTTGACAGATACATAAATATCAAAGTGATCTTCTTCCTTATTACTTACTTTTACTGCAGATCAAACTAAAGCTCACCCACGTATTCCCTGCCAGGTCCCAAGATTTAAGTCTGGTCTAGTATTTCAAGCAAACACAAGCAAACTCTAGGAGGCATAGAGCATCAACAATGTTTAGCCCCTTTTATAAACTCATGTGCACTGAAGAGAAGACATTCACACAGCCAGGGCTAGGAGCACCAGCTCCCTCCAAAATCCTGTGCTCTACACCAGCCATATCTGGGATGTGCACGCTCAGAGCTGGTGGGAGAGGCTGTGATTCTGCAATTCAACAAGCTCTTGCAGCCCAGTCTGATGGGTCTTCTCCCAGAAAAGGATATTGAGACATTCTCCATCACTTGTGGGACCATCTCCCATGATGAAAAATATGACTGGAGGGTCAGTTGGAAGGGACAAGGAATTGGTTCCATTCCATGAATTGACTCCCTGCATGTTTTAGAACTAGCAGAGGACTTCACTCTGAAGAGCTGCCATTCTTCTGCCAACAGTGAAGATGGATGCAGGGACTTTAAAAAAAAATAAAAAATTGTCAGGACAAGGCCTATACAATGGGTATGTCTGGTACACTGCTAATGACTATCATCTGGGTGCAACAACGGTAGGATGAGAAACTATTTCTTAGTGTACACAGAGCAAAGGAAACCCCTTAAGCAAACATACCAGTAGAACAATTAGATGGTTAATCACAACATTGGCCATGAGAGGTTTTCTCCATTTTTTCACTTCAAAGGAGCAGTGATTAATAAACAGTGTTGATCTTCTGGAGAGATGAGTCAGCCCCCTGCCCACACTGGGGTTATCCTCACACTGTTGCTGCTGCTGTTCAGAGCATATGAGTGTTCCCTGGGGAGGAGAAAAGTTTCATTTAGCTTGCGATGCTCCACACCAGATCACATAGCATTGCTTTCCACAGCCTCCCTTCTAGCATTCCTGGGAGAGCACCATGCATATGGATGGGGAGAGAACTCTGGCAGGGGTTCTCCTACACAGGGAGCATTCACCAACTCCAGATGAAGACAATAGAGGAAAAGCCACTGGGTGGATCAGAGGAGCTATGGTAGAGTTCAGAGATTTTGCTTCTTTGTATCCAGCTTTGATCAAGGACAGTAGCAAGCGGAAAGATATCCGTATTCGCCATTAAGACCATGAGATGAATCGATCACCTTCTGCTTTTTATCCAAGTCAATTAAAGATGTACAGGTGTTGGGTAACACAGCAGACCAGAAGATGGAGAGAATCCCTCCTTTGTTCATTACTAGCCTGGAAGAAAGATGCCCAGACCCAGGAGGAGGTGAGCCTCAAGCAGCTGCACGTGACAGGCACTTCACACAGGTTCTGCCTAACACTTCGGAGGCAAAGGTCTGATCATAGATCACAAAAGACAGATGGGTCCCAATCTTGTTTCCACCATGAGAAACACATGCTGGTCCATGGTCTGTATCACTCTGCCTTTCTCTCAAGGAGAGGTGAATACATCTGTGGGGATGATGACACCAGAAGCCCAGGCAGCAGCAGCAGACAAATACACAGTGTGGCTGTTGCCTGTCTTGGGACACACACCAAAGAGCTGAGAAATACAAAGGGAAGCCTCTCTTGAGCAGACCAAGAAATCTGTGTGTGTGTGTGTGTGTGTCTGTGGAAATTTAACAAGGCAGGCATCCTAAAAAGTGAATTCACTTTTCCCCTCATGTGCCCTTTGCTTTGTCCTCTTACACAAGCAGTAGAATCTCCTGCTTGGGTTCGGTGATGACCCCCACGTGAGCTACATCACTGGTATACACCTATTCCCTGGCTTTGTAAAACAACTACTACTCACCACTTACCATCCACTGTGCCAAAGGCACTGCCACCAAGATGACACACCCTTCTCAGTCCTGTTCCAGCATTACCTGTGCTCAGGTGGTCCCACCTGCTCTAAGGTCTTCTACAGGGTGCTGCCAACAAACCAGTCTCTCCCACCATGGAACCGTTCACAATCAGTGAAGAAACACCAATTCACACCAGCTGCAATACTAGCGGGATGTTTTAATGCACTCTGTCCCTATTACTACCCACAATAACTGCAAGATAGACATTAGGTCTTCCACAAATTTCCTCCCTGCCTCTGCTATGAGGGCCCTCAGGTCCCCAGGACATCACTGCCTGAAGTGCACTTGCCGAGCAGCGCACTCCAGAGGAAGG
Source organism: Manacus vitellinus (assembly GCF_001715985.3). NCBI lineage: Eukaryota > Metazoa > Chordata > Aves > Passeriformes > Pipridae > Manacus > Manacus vitellinus. The sequence continues at coordinate 1,078,622 of NW_021940291.1, read as the reverse complement.
AGATGGCATCCTGGTGAAACTGCCTGATCCTTGGTGAAGTCTGGAGACAGCAGACTGATTTAACAACTCCATGCATAATAACAATCACATTCTCTGCTTAACAAGAGACAGATAAAGTGGTGTGCCATGTTCTAAGAGATGTTTACAGGACAGAGAATGTTGGAACAACCACATGGCTTCAAACCAGGGAGTGATGTACATGAGGAACCTTGTTTCAGCAGTCATCAAAACCAGAAACTAAGCAGTCTGTAAACAAAAATGATATAAAAATTCTCTTTTGTGGTAGTCAATAAGAAATTTTGCCCACTCAGGCTACTTAGTTCTAAGCCTTCTCACAGCAGACTTATGCCTTAAGACATCAGAATTCTTCACTCAGCCTTGCAAAACACTGCAGTTCTCCTACACAGCGAGTGTAAGCTTATGCTTATTTTTACATATGCAGCCAGATCCAATGGAATCATTAGTGTATTAAAAGTTTATCAATTCATTGCTAAGAAATCATCCAGGTAGGATTTTGCTGAACAGAAGTGACAGAGATCTTCCCCTTTCTCTGTGTGTCTTGTGTTTCTGTGATGCCTGCCAGACAAGAAGGAATCCTCTCATATGTCATATGGATAGATACAGACCACCTGGTCTCAGCCACCTAGGTTCTCCCATGGTGCAGGTGACAACCATCACTGAGGAAACATAGCACTGAAGACATTAACAGATATTAGCCTTCCCCTCACAAACACCTTTCCTAGCCAGCACAAGAAGGGTTAAACTCTCTGGAAATAAGGATTCCACTGCAAAAAGCCACCAAAAGTGCTGCACATGCCATTCATTGGGTGTCATCCATCCTACTACCTTAACCTTTCATCAGAGTTCCTTTCACAGCTTATAAGAGTTGTGCAGACATCCAAGGCTTCCAGGCTCCCCCTTCTCCCGGGGCTTGATCTGAGGGCAAAAAGTGGAAATTCAAACAAACAGTAAACAAAACCAAGCTCTCCTAAGTGTGAGCCACACATTTGTTTGGAAGCTCCTTGGCTAATTTTACTCACTGTTTCCCGCTTGCTCTGGAATTTCTTTTTCCTTCTTTATTTTTTTTTCTTCCCTGCCTCAGTTACAAGAAAAATGGGGGTGGGGTGGGGGAGGTGACCCACAAAAACATTAAAAGAAAAAAAATTACTCCCTCAAGTATCTGTTGTTCCATGTCACGGACCTGCCCAGCTCTCCAACCATAGAGTCAATGGATAAGTCGTAGTATTTTCTCCTGGATGCCCATCAGGTGTCTGATGGCAAATCACTTCAAACATTGCTGCTTCCTCCAGATTCCATAGGTAGATCTGTTTATGGACAGCCCAAGCCAAAGCCTGAAACATCTGTAGAACTTGGCTCCAAGTCAGTCTGATCTGAGCTATCCTAGAAATTCCAGTTTTGTCTGGCCCAGAAGTTTTTGGCCATCTGCAGAGTGGAAATATGAGTGGAAACATGTCATCACAAGATGGGGGAAATTGGGAATGAATTCTAGACAGGCTACTTTAAGCTCTTCAGGATGGCTTCCCAACTGGCAGGAATCTAGCTTAGCTGTAACAGTCAGTGAAACCACGTGGGCTCATACCACCCAAGATTCTAGCCTTCGTCAGAAAAATTCACAGCATTCCAGGGTTTAATGGACAGCTGACAAAAAACTTGACATTTATTAAACTTCAATAGTTTTTTGCCTTCAGCTTACAGTAGAAGGACATTCCCAATTCCCATGAGAGAATTCCAAGAAATCCTCCAGCAAGCTCAAATTCCTGACACCAGCATTGCTTGGCTGCCCAGGCACATCATCTGGACACACAACCCATTGTGCTTGGTGTGGCTCAAGCAGACAGCAAATAGATTATCTCCTCCAGAGGCTTTGAAAAATCTTTTCAAATGTCACTTCTTTGTACGTCACAAAGAAGCAAAGAAATACAGAACCTTCACTCTTGTATCAGTGACATTACTTAAGAGTTCTATCAGACAGTCTTTGCCCATGATATTAAACCATTCCCTTAAGGGGAATGTGGAGAGGAAAGGAAGGGTTTTGAGGCAGTTATTTTTAAGCCAGGACAGTGGCCAATCACACTATGTTGCTTCTGGTTTCAGCCAGAGGTCAAAAGATTTTGGTGTCATCTTTTTCATATCTCCTGAAGCTTGTACTGTCCTAGATGAGGCTGTCAAAACCTTCGTGCCTCCTAGCCCACATTTTCCCACAATGGGAAGGATTATTTGAATGAGGATGCTCTGACACTGAAGAAAATCTCTAAGGTCTGACTTCCTTAAAATAAACAAACAACAAAGCAAACCAACTATACAAGATGATTGCCCATGTATGTTGTAATTGTTTGCACAGTTAAAACATCATTGATGTACAGAGTCAGGAAGAAAGGTTGCTGGCATTGAGCTGTCTTTGCACTGAAAAGTACAGACAGAGCCAGCAGTGTTGAAAATTAAGAGGAGTGCACTGTGGAATGATTTTTTTGTGGGGTGAAGGGCAGGCCAGCAACATATCAATTGCACTGTCACAGGTCTTCCAGGATGTTGTTCACTACGTATTTCTGTGTCATTAGCTTCTTTCAAAGTTTGGTCACCAACAAAGAGGTGCAATGGTTTGGTTTGCCTTGGGGTTATACTGTTCTTGGATGCCAGAGAAGAATCCTAATAGAGATCCGTAAAGTAATTAAGCCTTGCAGAAGTTATCATAAGCTGGTTTTCATTATCCCTGATTCATCAGCAGGGAAACTGAGGCAGCAGGAGGTAATACACAGCACAGTGGTAGACGAGAAGAGAATGTCTTTCCCCAGACTTCCAGCCATTTGGCTCTGCTTACCAGACAATGTTGGATCCTGGGTAAATAATGGAGCTGTCACACCCAAATGTTATTTTTAAACTGCGGGTATTGGGTTTGGCACAAACTCTAGAAAAGCACAGCATGACCAAGGGGAGTCCTGAGGAACAAGTGCCCTGCACAGATGGAGTTGCTTTGGGGAAACCTTGTTGTTCTGCTGCATTTATGCAATCGGTTGAATGGAAGCCCAGACCCCAACCTGTCAGCTGCACAAGAGCACAGGGAAAGCCTAAACGAGAAGGACATGGGAGGACAGAGGAGTTGGCTCCACCAGCCACAACCTCCTCCACCCTGGTGCCCTGGCCCAAGCCGCGCCAGTCAAATCCATAGGGGGGCAGCAAACCCTTTGCAGTCATGGGACTTAATTCCCAAAATGATCCTCTTCCACACTCTGTCCCTGTGCAACTGGAGAGCCCCACACACGCAGCACCCTTTGGAAGGTCAGCATAGACCTTGCAAGCTCAGGGGAGGGAAGATGGGCCTGCAAAGTCTCTTTGAACTGGGCATGTGTGGTCAGTTCAGCTCAGCAACCAAGCTAGTGGGGCACAACGTGTGTCTGAGCCCATCAGTAGGACTGGCAGGGCTCTGGAAAGGCAGATGAGTTGGGCAACACACAGCTAGTTTCAGGTTTTGATATGAAAGCCTACACTTCCATCTAAGACTGACAGAACCCTTTTGCAGGTCAATGGATGCGGGCTCACTTTAAGAGATTTGGGGCATACAGGGTCCAAGGTGCTTGGGGCTTCTATAATTGCATCGATATGTAACAGTGCAAGGACAGCCACATTGGCTGAGCTCAAAGGTCCATCTAGCTACATATCCAGCTTCCATGGTGGTCATCAATAGAAATGTAGTAAAGAGCATAAAAAAAAAGCACACATGGACTTAGTCCACCCCAGGATGCTCCCCTGCCTCCAGAGGTACACAGTCAACTTTATGGTATCCTGTGTCCTCACGCTTCCCTCTCACAGCTGCAGCTTTGGCAAAAAGCAGACTTGTGTTTAAGGAAGGGGCTAGAATTTTCATTTAAGCTGTTCATGAGAGAACTCAGATGCAGAAGCAGGTGAAATTGTACCACAATGAACACAAACTCCTTGTCAATTATAATTAATCAGCCACAAAGTGACCCTGTATTTCAGGGCACAAACTTTGTCTTGAGACCCATGCTAACCCTCTCTCTCTCCTCTCAGAGATTTCTGGTCAAGCATCTCTAAAACTTGCGTTCATGCTACACTTACCCAACAAAACTGAAAGCCGGATTTACTCTCTGGACAGGCAAGGGAGAACAGACTAGAAATGCACACAGGTGACTTACCCAATATCCCACAGGCTGCCAGTGGTGAAGCTAGGATTAGCTCAAGTATTCTCCACTTCTCCCCTCCCAAGCTCCAGCTACACTGTCCCTTTCCTGCTTGATTTTGCACTCTCCACCCAGCTGTCTTTACTGAACAGGCTTCCCACAGTGCCTTTTAGGCAGCTGTCAGGTTTGGATGAGTGTCTCCACTCCATCGAATGGGCTGTCTCCCTCTCTGCTCTCCCTGTGTGTGCTGTTAACCCTGATTTCTTACTGAAGTAAACGAGGAAAAAGCAAGATAGATAGCCCCATGGCAGCTGGATAGGAGCTTACCTCCCCTTCTCTACAGGAGACAGTTTTCTCCCCCTTATCCCCTCTCCTCTTTCCTCAGAGACCCTTTTGTCTTCAGCTCCCTTCCAGGAAAAAAAACCAATTCCTTCTTTTTCCTCTATCCTTCTAAAAAAGAGCTAGCTCCCTTCCTTCCAGGTCCTAATCCCTCCAACAAGCTTCAGACACAGGATTAACCCTAGGGAGTAGTGGACAGGTGACAAACAAGTCAGCCCTGGTTTCTACTTTCCTCCTTAGTGGGGGAAAAAATAAAAATTAAAAAAATCAGTTCTACCCATTCCCTCAAGCTGCTCCATCTTAACACAGACATTTCCACTCCCTCAGCCCCTGAGCACACTCTCTGCTTGCTGCTCACCTCCACTAATAGCATCCCAGACTAAACAACCCCATCCCCCTTTCAGTGGCTCACCTGCCTGAGCTCAGGGAAGAGACACGAGTTGCTAAGCTGTACAGGGCTCCTAAGGGGGAGGAGAAAAAAAATTCTGGGAAGTGAAGAGAAAGGAAAAGGGAGCATTTGGAATTTGGGAATTTGAGGGCAGGTTAAGAAATGAACCTGCAGATGCAGGGAGATGCAGCCCTAGCACAAGAGAGCCTTATCAAATGACCTCTGCCACACTGGGTCTTAGCAGAGGAGTACCTGCCATCCCCAGATTTATCTCTACCCCTCTGCAGCAGCAACCTATCCAGCCACATCTCTTTCTCCCTTTACCTTACAACTGCACAGCATCCTTCCTCCAGGATCCCAAACAATTATGGGCCTTTTGTCTGGCCCAGCTGTTGGATGCCCAGGACAAATGTAGGAAGAGAGGGGAGACTGCCTGATCCCAACACAAATGTGCCTTGCTCTGTGATCAGTGCTGCAGTATGTCAGATTAAATGACTTTCGTGATCACTTCTGGCCATAAGGATCCAAGCACCGAGGGAAGTGATGGGAGTCCATCCAGGAAGCTTGCAAAGCATTTGCGTGAAGATACCTGACTTGTAATTCTCCAAAACTTCACAAACAGAAAACTGCCCTGAGAAGTACTGAAACAATAAACCCCGAGTGCTGAGGTTTAAATAGCAAAGGCAGGACTAGGTAAAATTTTCCTTGGTGTTACTCCTCATGGTGGAGAACAAGGCTAACTACCTGGTGGATAGAGTGGAAAACAGACTCCAAAATGCAACTGCAATGAAACTTGGGGTTGGATCCAAGAGGAGGGCTGTACAGAGTCCTCTGCAGGAAAGAAAGGTTTATCAAGGTCTTTTCTGTCTGTTCAGAAGCTGGTTTTGATTAAAGAAGGAATCAACACCACCAGTTCGCTTCCCTTGCCCCAGTAACACATAACACACCGTTCTGATTTCCTTTGCTGCCAGTTTGCTCTAATAAAAAGCAGAATTGTGCCTCAAAAGCATGTTGTGCAAAGATGGACCCGCCAAGCAGTCAAATAGATGCATTTGCCAGCAGTCACTCAGACACACACACCCAAATCCCTTGCTTGCCTGTAAACAAGACAGATCACTTTCTCAGCTGCTGTATATGAATCTCAAGCTGCTGTGGAAGAAAACTCTCTCTTCCTGGGTTTTAGTGCTGTGTGCAAGTTATTCTGGAAAGGCAAACTTGCAGATCTACCTGTCTTTGCAAAACTGAAGTCCTGACACCTCCTGGTCTGTGGAAGCTCTTCATGTGTGCCGGTGGTTTTGATTTCAGACTCTGACATTTGAAATATCTTTGCCTGGATGACCCTGCAGGTCAACACCAAGTGGAGGTGACCTCACTGACATTCGTGTGGCAGCTGGCTGAGTCACCTCAGTATTAGAACACCACCTCAAATGGTGCAGCAAGACTGTGCCATCATGTGAAGCATGCTTAGCTAAGTTAAGCATTTAAAATGTCATGCTTCTCAGACACCAGCTATTTAACACATTTATTATAAAAAGAATTGCAAAGGGGCTGAAAAGAAAGTGGGGGGTAGTTTCCTCTGGGGCTCTCCTGAGTAACTACCAGCAGAAAAGCTTTGACAGTCAGAGAGAGAGAGAGTAAGAGCCTTGACAACAATCACTTCCAACATGCTACAAGTTTACAGCCCAGGGTGTAACATTTGAAAACCATTCAGCAGCATCTGCCGGGAAGAAAAGGGGAATGAATTCAGCTGAATCCAGACCCAGTGCCACTGTAATGCACGGCAGCAAATCGATGAGGCAGAGAACAGCCTCTAAATGATTCGTACCAACATGGGGCACAAACATAGAGCAAGACAAGTGGCACAAGACCTCCCCTGTGAGGTACACCCATCCAAGCGGCAGGAAAACTTGGCATGACAACAGGTGCTCTCCTCTCCTCTCCCCAGCCAGGCAGAGGGAGAGGAGAGGTCTATGAGCTGTGCATGCTCCCAAGTGCCGCTCCCAGCCCAGAGCCATCTGCTCTATCCAGCCATTGATGGGGCTAGAGTCACCTCAGCAATGCAGGAGAAATGATCCAGGAGCACATGCCAGCTGCACAGCACAGGGACAGACTCACAGGAGCTGTGTCCTCTCACTCATGGCAGCCTGCAGCTCCTTGTCCTTCAAGTACGACCAGCAGAGAACTAGTTGCCCATCACATGGAGGTGGGAACAGTGGCTAGGAGGGGCAGAGGCTTGTGTGCAAGATAATGGCAGTGTTAGGCAAAACCAGCATAAAATAAAGAATCATCTAACAGTTTGCTCTGATCCACACTCCTGCCCTGGACCTCAGACCCATGGCAGAAGCTGTGGGGAGCCAGGGTTGCCTGAGAAATTGTCAGAGCTTTCCCTTCCCTCCCATCCTTTCTGGCTTCTCTTCCCCCTCCCCACCAGCAAGCATATCTCTGTGGTCAGGAACGGATCAAAACCCTCCATCCAGTAATCCGCCTCTTCTCCTGTGGGATGAGCCCCAAGACATGCTGCAAAGGGTGTTTTTTCGCCTCCAGCCACCCTTTTCTGCAAACAGGCAGAAACACTGGCTCTTCCCTCTCTTTCATCTCTATGTTTGATTTTCCCTGCTCTGGTTCTTAGAGCTTGAAGTCAGTGGATGGTTCATTAAAAGAGAGGGAAAACAAGCCATACCAATGCTTGAATAGTTTTACAGTGAGATTCCCTTGTGGAAAGCATGACTGAACATAACAGGAAAGGTTCTCCTCTGAGAGATTTTTTAATCTAGCTGTGAAACATAGGTGAGGGCTATACTCCAGATTTTATTATACTGCCTATAACAAGGGGTGTTCTAGGGAGCAATCTAGGCATTTTATAGGTGCCTGTCAGTGTCGCCAGTTCCACCCATCCAAATATCAAAAGACGTTCAAAACATTGAGAGACCAGCTTTAAATAATCACTAGCCCTTTATTATTTAAAACCCCAGAAGACAGACCTTTCTTTCTTTGCCATCTGTTTTTCTGAGGTTTTAAGATTTATGCCATCAAACTCTGCATGTATAAAGGCGCGGTTTGGTTGGTTTTTTTCCAAGCTCAAACTTACAGATCTCATATAAATCCTGTGACCCCAGGACCTTAGTCTTTGGAGAAGAAAAAACATCAAATACAGGAAGACTGCCCTGGAATTGACAACCCTTGTTGCTCGTTTCCCTCCCAATAAATTCTTTTGCATCTTTCTGACAGCAGGTCACAGGTTGCTCTAATCAAATAGCCACAGCTATCTGGAAGGCACAAGTATTTGGGACAAGGTTTTGAAGAGGAAAACTCATGGATATACATCAGAATAACAAACTTAACATGTTCACCCAGAGTTTATCTCTCTTTCTGCTATTTCAAGCCACAACATGCATGATAAGATTATGTACACTACATACATCTTCTTACTACTTGGGCGTGCCTAACTTCCTCCCAGTATTGCAATTGCACCCCTGAGAGAAATCAGGCTGGACTCTGCTCTTACTCCTATTACTGTCCTACCAGACAGCTCCACAAATATTCCAGCCTTACACTGGTACAAGGAGAATAAAATACATTCTGCCCTGGGTAACACTGCTAAACCCTCTAGGCCATGAACAGGACATTCGTGTGCCTTAACCAGGATTAAGCTTTGCTTAAACTTCGCAGTCCATCTTCAGAAATTTAGAGGCAACTGTTGTAAGAAGACCCAGACAGCACAAAGCAGACACGCAATGCTGTCTTACTCCATAGGTCGAGGATCATCCCAAAAAATAGAAACTGTCAAGGCACAGAGCCACTGCAGTGATACCTAAACTTTGCATCAGCCACAGAAAAGAAAAGAAGCTGTGGACAAACTCTTTTTATTCCCCTTTGATCCTTGCCTGACTCTCCAGGAGTCACCAGTAACCAGGAGTAATTTATAATAAGCTTTGGGCTGCTCTGATTTATTCTGGGAGCTAAAGCCAGGTGCAAGGAAGTTCAATAGCTAGCATTTCTTGGCTTTCATTGGTGGGAGCAAGACACTAAACATTACAAATCCCCAGTGTGGCATACTTTGGGCTTCATCTACAATGGCCAAAGACAGCACATTCAGATGCACCAATTACTTCTTGCAAGTCCTTTTTTCTAGCTGCAAATACTGGCTCTGGAACAGCATTCAAATCATGCTGGGGCATTAGCAACAGAAAAGTAAAAAACACTGACAAAATTAAGGATAGAAAAGAATAACCTTGATGACTTCCAAAAGGAAGAGAATGAGGTGAGGGTTTCTCCATCTATTTCCAATTTCCTGAAACGACATGTGAATGTCATTTGAATGTCAATGAAATGTGAAGACATGGACAACTCAAACTTTGTTTCAGAAAGCAGAACTGCAGAAATTATTCATTATCAGTAGTACCGATCAGAAATTCAGCCACTGGCTTGGCTATTTCTTCCACTTACAAATTGTTCACAAACTGATCCTAATTTTTTGCAAGTGAATCTACAAATTCCAAAACTATACCCCTGTGGGTTAGGAAGTGCACAAATATAATCAGTCAGCAGCACCTAACTCCCTTTGACTTCTTTGAATAACTCAGCCTTCACCAGCCCATTGAGCAAAACCAGCTGCTCTCTTGGAGTTACTCACATGGTTTCCACTTGGACTTTCAGTTTTTGCTATTCAGGGCATGAGACTGCTCATCTGCACTACATGGTTTGATTCTACAGTTCGAATGGATGACCAAAGACTTTAAAAATATGAGAACAAGCACAGCTGAATGATGAAGAAGTCACTTACAGTTCACATTTTTTTGGACAAAACAAGCTTTTGTGCTAAATTTTGCAAAGCCTTTAGATTCATAAACATTTTCCCCACTGCCCAAAGGTCATCTGCATACTCATAAATAACCAATAATATAACTCTTTAGAGACCAGTGAAGCCAAGTCAAACTGAGAGTTTGCCAACATGTCCACAATACTGTTTATTCCGTTAGTGCACCAGATCCTGCAACAGAGCACTTGACTCTCTCCCTTCAAAATTAAATGAAAGAAAAGAAAAAAAAATCAGAAACCAAAATCTGTCTGAATGAGTCAGATCACCATGTGATTGCTGTCCCCTTACAGACCACTCCACAGCATGTGCTTCCACCAGCCTGTATACAAGATGTCAAACCATTCAGTCTATAAACCCACTTTATAATAAATACTAGCATCCTGTCCCAGTGGATTTGAGGTTGATTTTTTTAATAAGTTTTAATTCAAGCCTAGCTTCACCAAAACAGCAATGTTATAATATTTCAGAAGCAAGTGGGTTTGATTTCAAGCACGCCAAAAGGCAGAGGAAGGGAGATAGTAAAGGAGAACAGCTAAATCTTTTCGCTTTCCCTCCTCAGCACCATTGCGAAATCTTTCTCCAAAACATAAGAATGAAGTCAAGTTTCCATGTTTTAAACAAAGCATGGTGTGTTATTGTACTACACTTGTGAAACAGGGAATGTAGGTCAAGAACTTTTGGACCTTTCAGATTTTAAGGTATACAAACTCTGGCAGCATTGCTATCTGCACATTTCCTTTTCCTTTCTCCTGCCCCATCCCCCTTTTTTCTCTTCTTTTTCACTCCTGATCCCTCTCCCGCTCTTTTCTCTCCACTCTGTTCCTTTTCCCCTTCCCTTTCTTTCCCTTCTTGCTTGCCTCTTGCTTCCCCTTTTCCCTTCCCTTCCCTTCCTTCTTTCCTTTTTGTCTTCCTATCCTATCCTAACACGGCAGAGCAGTTGCAAGATGCAGCTTCATATAAAATGCCCTGAAAAGCTCCCTTATGTTTATTGACACATTTTCCATTCTCAGGTTTTCATCCAGTGGGATACAAAATAAGTATTAAAAAAAAAAAAGCATATGTGTTTGCAGATGGGTATGCATTAATATATGCATGCACATATAATAGTATGAGAAAACACACGAAAAGCATGTTTGCGTGCATGTGCTAATGCTTGCTTTGTATTTTTATTTGTTCCTTTTGCAGCCTTAGGGAAGTTTGCAGGCTGGATGCCGCAGGCTGGCTCTCTGCATTACGAACCGTGTCAATATGAATAATGGGGGCAAGCAATTCTGCCAGCGGGTCAAGGAACAGCAAGTGCGTAAAAAGGCAGGATTGTCCAAGAAGTACACGCAATATCGGCTGGGGTTTGAAATGCACAGCCAGACAGAGACCAAGATTGAGTTGTAGACTCTTAAGTCCAGGAGAAGCACAATGCCCATTTCTGCTGACCCCTTGCAGGGGCGTGAATTACAGATTGCCACCCAGGAATCCCAGTAACTTTTTCCCAGCAACTGAAAGTACAGAAGCACTTTAGCAGATGTTTAAAGTCAAGCTGTACCTTGGACCTTGTAACAAACTGCTCTTGGTTTCATTAAGCTGGAAGATCAGGGACAGGTCTTCTGCTGATGAAACTCCCTTGATTTTAACTGTTCACTTGATAATCATTTTGATGAAGATTCAGGCATAATGCCAACACCCAATACAGGGCTGTCAGCTGGAAAGGACTGACTGTGTCCTAGTCACAGATGATAGGTTCTTCCTCAGACTTTCAAGGGTATTTTTCCTGGAAATCATTTTCTTATGTACTTTTACTTCAGTTAATGAAAGATGAACATGCTTCACTCAATATTTCAAACCACTTGAACAGTGTATGTTTGAGAGTTCACCATAAACCTTCTTGGGCCCAAAGTTTGCACATGAAAGGCTGGAAAAAGCAGTAGAGAAAAACACCAAGGAAAGGTTAGCACAAGAAATAGAGCAGAGAGAAAATTCCAGATGAAAAAATGCATTCAGTCTATACAGTATTATACCCACAAAGAGCGTTATATGCCAGGAGTTAGAAGTCCCGTAAGTGCCAAAATCCAGGTTATTCATGTAGCAGTAACTGGTTCCCCTGAACATGCTCGTTGTGACACAGTCAGTTTTTTCCACTGGACATCCCAGATCATTCTTCCCTGGTCCCCATCCAAGCCCGAATTTTTTTGCCTGTCTCCCACAGCCTGTCCTTGTTCTGCCTCATTCTGTGCTGCTGCCTCCACAACTGAGTTTCTTGTCCTCTAGACTTGGTCTTTCTTGAATTTTGTACCTCTGCTTACCATCCTGAAGTTCCTTGACCCATCAATAGTCTCAGTTGCCTTCCATTCTCAAGTATGTGCTCCCCATCTCTCAGTTTCATTTTCTCTTTCCATCCTTACAGTTCCTTTCCTGGTATGAGCCTCCTCTTCCATGCTGGCTTTCAGTAGCATTTCAAGTCCCAGGCCTCCTGCCAGTCCTCACTTCCCCCTTTGTCTTCCCATGCCACGCTTCTTATGTCTAGCTGCTCCTTTCGCTGCCTTTTCCACCACATTAAGCTCCCAGCATTCCTTCTGCATTTGAAGTGTGATTGCACACCTCCTCCCTGCCTCCTGGGCACCACCAGAACTGAAGCCACCAAGACTGCAGGAGAGACAGATGGCTTTTTCACCACCTCCCTAGCATCATGGTGCCATGAGAATCATTAGGAAGGTTCATGGATGAAATACATCCTCTTGCTTTTGGGACAAGCACCACAATGATGCACAATATTCAAGTGGACTCATCAAAGCATTTACCAGACTCTCACCACCAGAAGCAAACTGAGATATATTTTTGGTTTTCTTTTCTCCAAAACATATAACACAGCTGAAAACAATCAGCTTTTCACAGGAAAAACAGCAGGCTCTTCCTCAGTCTCAGAGGGTTGAACTCATCTGTCTGAAAATGAGGAGTTTGTTTTAAACAATTTTTCCAAACTATCTCTGTCATTAACCCCCAGGATGCAATTCATTTCACTACTATTAGGTACCTGCTTTCAGATGGGTTGATTGAACACTCTCTTTCTCCAGAGAGGATGGAGGAAGCTCAGCTCAGACAAATTATCTAGAATGAATGCCTGTTAAGCAGCCAGCATTAAAAATCAGGTGAGTTCCACCTCCCTGTGATTCCTCAGCAACATTTCAGACTCTCATTCAGAAGAAGGAAATCAGCAAAGTGCCTCAGTGAAGTAAAGAAGGGAAGGTTTGGGAAGGTTTGGGAAGGTTTGGGAAGGGAAGGTTTGGGAAGGGAAGGTTTGGGAAGGGAAGGTTTGGGAAGGAAGGTTGGGACGGGTAATGGTTTGGGAAGGGAAGGTTGCGGAAGGGAAGGTTGTGGGAAGGGAAGGGAAGGGAAGGTTTGGGAAGGGAAGGTTTGGGAAGGGAAGGTTTGGGAAGGGAAGGTTTGGGAAGGGAAGGTTTGGGAAGGGAAGTGTTTGGGAAAGGAAGGTTGGGAAGCGGAGGTTTTGGTGAAGGGAAGGGAAGGGTTGGGAAGGAGAAGGGGAAGGTTTGGAAGGGAAGGTGAAGGTTTGGGAAGGGAAGGGAAAGGTTGGGAAGGTGAAGGGAAGGTTGTGGGAAGGAAGGGAAGGTTGGGAAGGGAAGGTTTGGGATAAGGGAAGGCTTTGGGGAAGGGAACAGGTTGGAAGTGGAAGGTTGAAGGCGCAAGGTCTTGGGAAGGGACGCGTTGGAAGGGAAGGGAGGAAGTTGGGAAGGGAAGGGAAGGGAAGGAAGGGCCAAGGAAGGATGGAAGGGAAGGAAGTGAAGGGTAAGGGAGGAAGGAAAGGAAAGGGAAGTAATCGATAGGAAGGGAAGGGAAGGGATAGGGAGAAGGGAAGGAAGGGAGGGAAGGGAAGGGCAAGGGAAGGGAAGGCGAAGGATGGAAGGAATGGGAAGGGAAGGGAAGGGAAGGGAAGGGAAGGGAAGGGAAGGGAAATCTTACTTTTTGTCTCTTTTCAAATACAGCAGGAAAAAAATGGGGGTTTCTCGTCATCTTGTGCTTGGAAATGAGTGAACCATTTCAGATTACACCATCCCAAGAAAAATCCAGCGTGATTCACGTGTTTGGCACCAAAAATGACAGTAAGCACAGTCAGAGATTGGCAAAGTCATAAGCAACTGATTACAGGGTCTTATGATAAATGCTGAACAAATTCCCAAGAGATACTAGTCCCATCTACAACCCAAGCAGGATACTCAGAAGCAACTCTCTCTTGCCTTGATTTGCAATTGTTCTTCAATGCACAGTATGTCACCTCCATTTCTCTTCAGAGAGATGGTGGTGTGAAAATGGTTTATCTTCCTTTAAACAATTGTCCCTTTTGAGGGAGGGAAGGGGAAGAGAAAGGGGAGGCAGAGTCATTAAAAAACTTCAAATTCAGTTGAGAGGAAAGATGTGCCTGAAAAATGACTTTCCAAATCCAAGAGCTTCACAGGATTAAACAGTTCTTCCAGGGCTATAGGACATGCAGATACATATCACTCACAGTAACATTCTGCAGGCTCCAGACTCCACTGAATTATCTATCAGGCAGGCTTTCCAACAATTAATGAGAGAGCTGTCAAGTATTCAAAACAGAGCACAGTGACTCCTTCCAACACAGCCTGCAGAGGTGCACAACACATCTGCATATCTCAGTATAGGGAAAAGAGTGAATTTTGTTTCTTACATGAAACTAAAAGATAGTAAGATCAGGGAAGCAACATTCCTTCTTACTCCCTTCTGAGCTGGGTCAGTACAACAAGTAATGAAACACAGCACAGGCCCACCCTTGCCTTCAGCTTCGCTGGGAGAGGAGTTCCAGCCTTAATCTCAGGTGCTTTGGTGGCAATGGCTTTACCGGATACTTGGCCTAACTCTGCAGCATATTGGTCCATTGGCAACACGAGCACTAGCCAGGTGAAGCTATGGGAAACCTATTACTAAAGTCAATGCAAAAAAGACAAAGAGCAAGAAAGAGCCCACTTTGCTGCCATTCTGCACATGGAGATGGCACCAGGGATTCCCCAGAAAAACACCCAGCCATGGTGGTGAGTCCTCTCCCTGTGGAAAAAACACTGAGTATCCACCTCTTGTAACCAGTAGGAAACAAGAAGTCCACAACGTGCTGGGCTAGATGCTACCAGACAACATCAGACAGCTTTACATATGCCTTGCCAAGATGAGACAGCCCTGACCTTCAATAGCAGCTGCCTATGAGCTGCTCTGGCAGCCAAGACTCACCTTCCAGCCTTCTTAGCCCAAGCATAATTGGTCTCATTCAGGAGGAAGACCTCTTCTATGAGAAGGAACGCCCAACAGCATTACAAGGGAAGGTGAAGAGCCCAAGATATCCTTAGATGCTGGCTCATCATCATGATTACATGCTCACTCTTTTGCTTCATAATAACAGAGCAAGGGCAACAGGTGTATGGCTGAAAGTCCAGACAGTAGGTGCCAGGAAGGTGTGGACACCCACCAACATGAGGCACATGCAAGTGCACATGGTAAGATTTGGGACGTGGCCAACACCTCACACAGGGCCAGCAAGAGTGTGCCCCCACATTGTAGCTTTCATGGTACCCTCCAGGGCAGCACTGCCCCATCCCCTTCCCAGCTCTGCTGGCCAGTTTTCTCTCTGGCTTTGGGAGAGATGCAAAAAGGCTAGATCACACTACCCTGCTCAAAGGTCACTGTTTGCTGACCTAAAAAAGAGCCCAGATCTTCACCATGCTGTAAGAGTTGCCTGAAAGCACAAGAGCAACATCTTTAAGGTGTTGGGTTTTTTTGGTAACCATTCCAAACTCCCCTTTGTATGAATGCTGGGTTAGAGCTTCCCTACTTCACGTTGCTGAATGTGAAGAGGACTGCCTTCAACCTCCAGAAACTGTGCAGTGGCTCCCCACATCCACCTTGGGTAAACTTGCCCAGTTGAGTGGATAAAAACTCAGCAAAGGCAGAACTGCCACAAAGCAGGGGCACTGCCAATCTCCATCATGACTGTCACAGGGGCAGTCACTGTCCTGAATATCACCTCTTGATTCTGTTCTATCAAGAGAATACGATGAGCTGGAGGCAGAAGGAGTTCTCTACTCGTTCCCGTGGGGGCCTAATACCGTTCCCTGCACCACTCTACTAGAGGAGCACAAGCTGCAAATGAGAGGCTGTCCAGAGAGGACTCCCCAGCCCCACAGTGTGGGCATCTGTACCGCAGGGAGGCTGTTCCTCTTCAACAACAACCACAAAAAAAAAAAAACAAAAAGGGTCATTTTTCTTCTTCTCCCCCCTCTTCTCCCTCCTTCCAGAAAGTCTTGGTTTCATCCCACTGTGGAACAAAAACAAATGTTCTAAACCACAACATTTTTCACAAACCGGAATTTCTTGCAGTCTGGCCAGCCTTGGTGGATCAATACCAGGCATTTCTTTCCTCCTCTGCTCTGGCCTTTCCCTTCCAGCCTCCTCCCCGCCACCCCACTCACCAGAGGGAATAAGGGAGCCAGAGGTGTTGAACAGAGGAGTCGAGAACACTCCAGCTTGGTTTTAAAAGGAACAGAAAAAACACTGGCATCAGCTGGAGCACCAGGGCAGGCACTGAGACCTTGTTTTGGATTTTGCAGAGACTGTCCCTGGGGAGAGCTGTCTTTTTTTTTTTTTTTTTTAATGCATGGTTTTGTTTGTAAGTTAAAAATCTCAGGATTTGCAGCCTTTGAAGCATGGTCAGCCTGCCAGATGGAATTAGTCAGTGCCTTTCTGTCAGAAATCCCAGGCAGATGAAGCAGGATGGAAGGACAGTGTTTTTCTCATTTACTTGAAAACCCCCTGTGTCAGCCCCTACAAATTCAGCCAGAGAGCTCTCCAGGACCCCAAAAGCAGGCAGGACTGAAGGCAAGGAAGCAAGCAGAAGCCCAAATCTTTCACATACATAGATCAGTGTGGCACCACTGGAGTCAGTGGCCCCCAAGCAGATTTATACTGCTCAAGATCCAACCCAGATGTTTTTGCTGGTCCTTGCCTGAAGCTATAAGATGTCAACGGAGTTTCCTCTGCTTAAAAGTGGTGCTGAATTTGGCTCTCCTTGCCTCTGACTCATACCGTCTTTCCATCTCTTCCCACTATAGCCTGTTTCAAATCTTCCTATTTGTGGATGCCTCATGGTGAGCGCTCCCACTCCCAGGTGAGCAGTCTTCTCCCATATTACTGAGTAAGCTTTTGCCTTCCTTCACACATACCTTCATCTCATCTTTAAGCCCAAGAACCCAAGTGCCATCTTTGAAGGTTTACCAATCTATTTTCCGCTCTTCTCTTTGTCTCTTTCCTGACCCCACTATTCACTGCTTCCCATGTCTCTTTTAAAAGTTTCAGGTCGTTCCTCAGGCAGTCCCCTGACAAAATTGGAGTACATCCACTTATTTCCACATCATTCAAAACACCACCCAAGAGGAGAGTTAGTACTGCCTGTCCCAAACATGAAATGTATGTATGACAGCCCATCATAAAAACATAGAATGGCATGGGGAGAGTTCATGAGTGTTAGGCTGGAACTGACAGTCTCTTCACAAGAGGCTAGAGCTAATCACTCACCAGCAGAGACCTCAACTTCATTTCTCACAACGGATAGAAGGGGCAGAGAGACTTGCTATGAAGTTGGTGCACAGTGGCACTATCAAAGCAACCATGCAGAAAAATGCAAACCTTCAAAATTTCCAAATCTTTCAGCACCTCAATGGTTACAGCAACTGGGAAGTCCAAGAAGCACCTCACTTAAGTGACCACAGTGCTCAAATACTTGAGGAACAGATGGAACTCTGCAAGTGAGGGACAGATTTCAGTGATGGATCTCTGAGCGAGGTCTTTTTTAACAAGGCAAGAGGCAACATCTCAAGAGCAACAAGCATGAGGCAACAAGCATGAGGCATATGCAATTTATTACTGGTATTACATTAATAACTGAACAACCTTAATCAAGGCCAGAATCTGAAACACTTTTTCAAATGCGTTGCAGTCAGCAAAGCTAAAGGTGGATGGAGAAGTGGAGATTGGACAGTCATTCTGCAGATAGGTCCTAGCACCAAGAACTCAGGCTGGGCTCTATTGTCCCAGGAGGCTGCATACTCAAGGGGCTGATGGCACAAGCTTGGGGGAGCGTTCAAACAATGGGCATGAGCCCCAAGAATTGGCCTGACAAACGGGTGGAAATGACTGCTTCAGGATTCTGGCCGAGTCGTTATAGTGTAAAATGAGCCCAAAAGGATTAGAACTCCAGTTAACAGGAGTACAAGGAGAGATACATGAAGCACAGCCATCACCTGTGAAAATTGCAGAGGCCAGTTTCCAACCAGACTGAGAAGTGCATATGCACATGTAAGATTGAGCAGTACCAGTTGCATCAGACTACAGGATACTTTGACTGCCAGCTGAAGCTAAAGAGGGATCCTCCTTTCCAATGCGACATAACTGAGCAGTGCACTGGGTGTTCCCTTCCTAGAGAGCAACATTACTCCTTACAGAAGAGACACGCCATGGACCTGCCCTGCCACAAAATCTTCCACAGTCCTAAGCAGATGGGCAGAGGGTAAATAGGCACATGACAGCCCTGAAATGCTGAGGCAGATGTTCCCTTCCCTCACCTCCTAATGGTGATCACTGTACAAAAGACAGAACAGCATTTGGCCTCCACCCACCTCACACCTTCACTCCACTCAGCAGCCTCCCAAACAGCCTGGCCCTACCCACACAAGGAATCACAGAAGGGACTACAGTGGGTCATCTGGTCCCTCCTCCCTGCTGAAGCAGGGTCATCCCAGAGCACATTGCACAGAATTGCATCCAGATGGTTCTTGAATATCTCCAGTGATGGAGATTCCATAACCTCTCTGGGCAACCTGTTTCAGTGCACAGTCACTTGCACAGTGAAGTTCTTCCTCATATTCAGGTGGAATTTCCTGTGCATCAGTTCCTGTCTGCTGCCTCTTGTCCTATTGCTTGGCACCACCAAGAAGAGCCTGGCTCCATCCTCTTTACACCTTCCCTCTAGATACTTATACACATTGATGGGGTCCCCTCTCAGTCACCTCTTCTCAAGGCTGAACAGGTCCAGCTCCCTCAGCCTGTCCTCATAAGAGAGATGCTCCAGTCCTTTAATCATCTTTGTAGCCCTCCGCTGGACCTGCTTCAGGAGCTCCATGTCTCTCTTGTACTGAGGAGCCCAGAACTTGACACGGGATCCCAGGCAAGCCCTTACCAGGGCTCAGTAGAGGGGGACAATCACATCCCTTGACCTGCTGGCAACGCTCTTCCTAAGGCACCCCAGGACACCACTGGCCTTCTTGGCCACAAGGGCATGGTGCTGGCTCGTGGACAGTTTGTTGTCTACCAGGACGCCCAGGTTCATGTGCCTACACCAAGGAAAACTACATCTGGGCAGGGGCTGCCCTTACCAGCCTGTAGAGGGGCCCACATGGGCTATGTTTCATTGCTGCAAATAGAAGGGGACCATGAAGACCAGTGGTGATTTAATTTACTGGAGGTCTGGCCCCATTATGTACTACTTTTTGCATATTTAAGGGGTGCTATGAAGCTGCCAACATGGCCACAGCTGGGCAGAACATGAGTAACCCTGTTTTAGAGGAAGAGGCCACAAAAGAACTAAGAGAGGTCTGAAACCAGGAAAACAGGCTTGTTTATGAAGCCAAAAAGAGAGTGCAGCATATTCCAAGGCCAGGGAATTTTTCTCGCAACATTACTTTGCCTTGGCTACCTGGCCACTCTCACATAAACAATGGAGACGCACCAAGAAAGCAAGGAGACTTCACAGAGGTTATAAAAATATCACTTGTGTAATTAGACTGAATCAAAACTCATGACTTTCTGGTTGGAAGGAATGCGTGTGTTTCCCCTCTCATTTCTTTTTCTCCTCTTTTCAGTTTTTTTCCTCATAAAAATCTAGATAAACAAAAGCCCTAGGATATTGGATGGTTCCTTGCATATTGTTTTAAAGCAGAAACAACAACAACCACCGTGGTGAGGAGGAGCATCTGTGACTGATGCTGTGCAGCCCCTGTTTTCCTCCGTTTGCAGGAGCTGCTCTTGCCTTTCTCTGCCCTGCATGATGTTCATCCACATCTCCTGTCCCCAGACATGATGGGGTGCCCTCCTGTTGTTACGTGCCTTCCCACTCCTCCCACAGCCATGGCACCACTTTGTCAGTGGGTCACGTAACCAAGTGAGGCAAATTGGATTTACATTCCTCCCTCTCTCCTTGGCTTCATGGGCGATTTGCTTGCTGCCTCCTTATAGACGGATAACTGGAAACAGAAGAGGGGAAAACAGCACTTTAGATGCCCTTGCCTACCGTGACTAGTTCATGAACTCTGCAAGTCAGGGACTGCCTGCTGCCATGCACAAGGAGCCCACAGGCCTGCAAGATGCTGCTTGCAAGATCACCCACACACACTCCTATTCATGATAGCCACTAACATTCTCCCACTTTCTAAAATGCTTTGGATAAAAATCATGAGTGTTGCCAGCTTTCGGCTTTCAAAAATGTTGTGTGTGGCCCTAGAACAGAATGATATAGGCTTCAAAATAATAAGACTTAACCAACCCAAAAGTATTTGGAGTATTTTTCATCTGTTTTCTTATTTGGACCCTCGAGGCTTCATATTTTCAAGTGAAGTTGTTTTCTTCCAGGATCAAGAGAGTTGGAAATGTTAGTTTGAAAAAATAAAAATAAATAGAAAGCTGAGAATCTCATTCAGCCTCTTGATTCCAAAAGCTCAAATAAAGACCACAAGTCTCAAATAAAATCCACAAACATCATAAGCTTCGTGATGATATTCAACAAGAGATGCCAATATTCAGAAGCATGAAATGATTATTTCCATCTCATTGGATCTGGTTTTATTTTCTTTTTCTCACCTCAGACTCAATGAGTGTTTTTCTCTTCCTATAGGGATTTCCATCTCATTGGATCTGGTTTTATTTTCTTTTTCTCACCTCAGACTCAATGAGTGTTTTTCTCTTCCTATAGGGACTCTATTTCTGGACAAACAAATCAATTTCTTACCAGACAGCAGAGGATTCAATCCTATCTATCTGCTAATTGCTTTTGAAATTCTTTAGTCCGTGATGCTTCATGAAAATCAACAATTCAACAGAAGAAAAAGAAACAAGTAATGGTCCTAATGAGAAAAGCTGCATCAAAAGTCCTACATTTATCCTTTATGTTAGTTTACTACTGCTCAGTCTGCTCTTGTGTGCCCCTAAGTTACTCTCTCATGAGCCAACAGATGATGAACATAGGGACAGGGGACTGGAGAGCAAACTCCTAGGAAATAGAGACCCTGAGAGGGAGAAACTGCAGGGTCTTCTGCGACCTCCAACCTTTGGGGGCTCAGAACAAGACAGCAGGTTTAGCAGGAAGCTTCAGGGCTCCCGGCCCTGCACAGGAGATCTTTTCATATTTTGTCTTTTAGTTTTTTGCCCAACTATCATAGATTCGGGGGGGGGAAACATTTAGATCAATGAACTTCCTTTGTTTCTGTCATCAGAGTAGCAAAAATTCTTCTCTCTTACAAAACAGCTTAGAAAAATGGCAGTTCTTGCCTCCCTTATACCTTTGCCCTAAACACACTCTAAAGTCATGCTGTGTTACTTTGGGGCACATTTAGCAGTACACAGAGGCTCACATGTAAAGTACCCCCATTGAGAGGTACATTGAGACACACACTTCAGTTGGGTGACTGTATATAGACACATCATCACTGCCTTCTAGAGGTGAAACCAAGAAAAGATAGCAGGGTGGCATACTGTCTCCAACTATTCAAACTCAAGCCGCTTTAACTGCTCTCAAAAGGTGTTGATCCAAAGAAAACATGAAATAGAAGTCAATGGATCTGAGTGGAAAATATTATAGCAGTCAAACAGGCTGCTCCAATAACACTACCTCTACCCACAGGTATGTTTGAAGGGGATGGAGAGTGAAGGGGAAAAGAGAGAAGGTTCTGTACTGAAGATCTGAGAAGTTTGGGCTTGTTTGGGGACGAGGTTTTTTTCTGCAGAAATCCCTACCACACTACTAGGGAGCTGTGCGAGTCCCAGAATGCCAGAGGCTGACGGGTGATGGAAATATCCATGAACTGCTACAAGCAGCCACAGGACCTTCCCATAAATCACTGCAAACTTAAATTAGGATCATTAACATATAACAAGGTCATGGCCCAACCATTTCTGAATACTGATGGCAGAGCTGTGATGAGTAAAGTTATGCAGCATCACACTCCACTACAGGTTATCTATGCCCACCAAGCCCCAGCCTCCTGCCAAGGCCTATTACTCTGGGTAAAACAGGCACGTGCAAAAATTTGTTCCACAAACAAATCAGTACAAGTTTTAGGCCTAAACATTTAGTTTACAGGCTCTCTCATTCCAGAGAGCAATAAAACTAGTTTTGCAACCAGTAGAAGTCATCCTCTAATATTCTTACACACACTCATACACAGAGACACAACAAGCTAGACACCCTCCAGCACATGCCATGTGTTTGCCTGAAAATGGTCAGAGAACAGCTCTGCAACAGCCTCCTGGATCCATCAGCCAGCAGAGATGGCTAAGAGATGCTTCACAAGAGAAGTTCTGCTTGTGTAGCCAGGAAGCACAGCTGCTGCAGCCACGGCATTTTAGCAGGTCAAATCTGAGTCTGAAAAACAACACTGCGTCTTGATCCATCCTTGCCTGGAGGGTTAGCAGTTCACGAGAGACCTTGTAGTATGAGGCTGCAATAGTTGTGCAGCACATCTGCTCTGTTATCTCAACACATGCACAGCGCCCACTAGTATAATCCATCCCTTATTTTCGCATGCACCAAAATACATGGAATTCCTCCCTTCCCCCTTAGAAATCCAGCGCTGGCCTAGCTCACCACCTCCTTGTTGGACAGCTCAGTCACTCCAAATTTATCCCGCCAATGCTGGTGAGAGATGAAAGCAGATCCCAAGGCTCCACAGCTGAAAGCTGGTCCCCCTCCAGGTCCCTGAGAAATCCTCTGCGGTCGCAGGGACGTCACTGCTGAGGTGGGATCTACCTCAGACTGAGGAGGCTGCCTCTGGTTGTTATTAGCTGTACTGAGGATTCGAAGGACAAGGAGGCATCAAGCCAGCATCTACTCCAAAATGCAGTGATCCTACATTTGCAGAACATGCATCTGGCCTTCATTAATTCTTAAATGGTCCAACATGGAATCAGTGTCAGGGGCAGGCAGGGAGCTAACACACTGCACACTGAACAGGGCGGTCATAGGGGACAGTCAGGCAACAGGTTGTTTTGTTTTGAAGGTGTTTCTGACCAGGGAGTCTTATTCAATATGTGCACACTGTAGCATCAGGAGGACTATGCATGGTCCTAGATGCTTGTGTGGGACAGATAGCCTCCAGTAAGGGCTTGGCCTCAAAATTTATCATGGTGATCATCACAAATCTTAGGGTGGTAGCCTGGGAGTGCAGGCCGAGCAAGGAGACTGGAAATTCATCCATGAAATGCTGATGAGGTGGTCTTTTACCCTGCCAAAAGGAGGCACTGGACTTAAACATGTTCCAACCCTTCAAGAGCAAATCTCAGAGCATGGACAGACTGGAGAAATGAGGTGTCAGCATTCCTCCTTTCCCTCCACATGGCTGGAGGCACGCCCATCTTTTCCCCATGTCCCTGAGAGTAAACAGGTGGGTAAACAAACACGTTCCAAAGATCTACATTTCCTCCAAGAGGGAAGAGCATCCCCTGCCTTGAAGGCACAGAGGTGACAGATTGAATGAGAATTCCAGTCTGGCTCACGAGAATCAGAGTCCATCTGCAAGCGTGGCTATGAGTGTACATTGAAGGGTGATTCAGCATGTGTGAATATCTAGATAGGTGGGTCGCTGAGCACGCAGCTGAGTGTGCCTGTGTGGGCAGCAAAGCACATGGCAGAACATCAGGACACAGGCAATCTGTGGATAAAAAAGTGTGTCAGAAGTGAAAGGACACAGCACAGCAAGGGATTTGCTTGGAGGAACAAGTCAAGAACTGTGCCAACTTCTAACGTCCATTAAATGTGGAACATCCCATCGGTTTGCTGTGGCACAGCAGAGTACAGCTAATGGAAAGAGAAGGAGCCCTTCTACACTGGGACAGTTCTGTGTCCCTTTGGTGGCATCAGTACAGACACTTGTACTGATCTGGTGCTCAGAAATGGGGCAGACCTTGGGTTGACCTGATCTGTAAATGAGCAGAATGGGAATTGCAGGAAATGACACTGTAAACAGGAAGGCATGAGATAAATAAGAGATGGGGAGGAAAGAGATCTAATTAAAGTGGCAGTTGCTTTTCAGCTCCATTTCCCTTCTTCCTCTCAGCTAGATGGTAAGGCCTCCACCCTTTTCTGCTCACCTGTCAAAACAGCATATACTTACCACTTACAATTCTTTCCTAGCTGATGCAAAGCTTGCTGCACACCACTGTTAACACCACGGCTGAGGTTGTCCAGGAAACTGGGGAGAATATGTCTACATGCTCCAACAACTTGAAGGAGAAGACTGGGTACAAGGTTTCCTGCTAGCTCCTGTCTTAGGTGACCCAAAGCTGTTATATGCAACATGATAATGCCCAGGGATCTCCCCTCCACCTCCTCAGACGGAGGTGCTGAAGAATTACGTGATGTAAGATGGTGCCTCCTTCTAAGCATTCAAGGATGTCAGAGGCAACAAAATTCATCAGGGAGAGGTGACCAACTCCAAGTGATGTAGTGGAACAGAGGGAAGAAGAGGGAACAAGTCCTTTTCTAGCTCCATCCAGGGCTCAGTGTCTCTAGGAACTGAACCTTGGTCAGCATCAGTCCAACCTCAACTTCTGTAAGCTGCAATCTCTGCCTTTTAGGGACAGTACTCTGCCTCAGTGGTCTCAGAAGAGAGATCAGTCTTTGGCTTCTGCAGCTTGATGCAGCTCTAATTTTAAGCCACTTTAAACATAGCAAATCTACATTTAGGTATTAGACATCCACAGTTCTGTGCTCCCACTTGCAGGCCAAAAACACACACTTTTTTCATTCTGATGATCTAACAACCAGTAAAAAAAGATGGTGAATCTTTGGTCAGCCTAAGCATTTTTGTTTCATCCTCAGAAATGGATGTTCCTTGCCTAGAATGAGATTTTATCCCTGACATTTCTGATCATTCCTGCTGTCAACTGTCTTTCCTTTTACTCAGCTCTCCCCTTATCTCTTCCATTAGGGAAGTGGCAGAATGCTGTGCCCCATTTTTCCAGGGCAAAATACAAAACTGTCCCAGTGTAAAAGGGAGGGGAAAAAAAAAAAAAAAAAAAAAAGCCAAACCCAACCAACTCAGTCCTGTTACAGAAACCCAGTTAAGTACACAAGCTAAACAAAATACAATTAGGTTTCCTTTGGCCAGCCTGGAACATATGGTATTCGTCAGCCAGTCGTGTTCCTCTCTCGATTCTGGCAGGAGATAGCTAACTTGTTCCAAGCACTAAGAAAGCTCCTGGAAAGTCAGCATGCTGAGCAAACTTTTGGAGGGGGGCTTGCTGGGGATATAATAGCTCACACAGACACAGATTTGACAGCATTTCTTCCACATTGTTCAGCGCAGCTCTAGGTTACAATGCCTCTGGCTTTAGTACGTTCCTGCTTCACATTGTTCTCAGTGGTGTTGCATCTGTAAGTCCTCATTTGCTATGCACACACACAGTTCTGGAGTTGAAGTCTCCTACCAAGTATGAAGACAAAGGTGTGAAAGGAAGAGAGTTTCCTGCAGATTTGGGCACATAATGAAATCTTAAAATGGCAAATCGCATCAATGAGCAGAACAGCAAGACTTTTTTTATAATACCTTTCCAATGCAGGCTGAAAACAGCTGCTGCCATCCCAGATTGGATTGGTGAGCAGTTCCCCAGTAAGAAAATGGCAATAAATACCGTGATGTCACAAAGACTGGTGGCTGCAGAAAGGAATAACCTCTGAATTTGGTCATCAACCAGAAAATTGCTTGAGGAGTTTGGTTCTGTGCTATGAATAGTCTGTTCTGCTGCAGTTTACCAAGCAGTTAGCAAAGAGGTGATTCACAGAGAAATGAGCCTATGTTTTAATACAGGGATCTGGAAACCATACTGTGGTGCAATAATATCTGCAAAACAACTGTCCCAGCAAAATCAGTTGTGTCTATGGGAAAAGGACGCTGATAGAGGATTACTGATTTATTCCAATTTCAGACTGGAAGTGAGCAGTGTTTCTCACTATGCACTCTAGGCCTGCATGAGAGTTTCAGCTGTTTTTTGAGTCCACATAGTTCAGCCTTATCATTTCAAGGGTTGGTCTACCATTTCTTGCACAGGTTTACTTGGTCTGCTATAGGCCTTTGTTAGCAAGGAAGCCAATTTTTTCCCTTCAGCGCAATTACAAGCCAGCCAAGCCAAGTTTCTGCACTGCCTTTTATCTTCCCATATACAGTTGGCCTTATTGCATGTCTGTTTCTCCCCTGTCTCTGTTGATGGACAGCCTGGCTGGCTCAGGCCACTACAGCCTCAGACTAGTTTTCCTTGTGCAGTGAAAAAATGGGAAATATGGTTGTAGGGTAGAGTAAAAGGATTTCTTCTGATTGTTTCTGTGCTCTTTGGCCCACCTGTTTACTGCCAGAGTCTGGCTACCTCCCTCACTTGCCTGCTAGGCACAGTCATTCTTGTGCCTTCATTGCAGAAGACTGGAGTATTTCAATCTCTGTAATACATGGCAGTGTGACATTTTTGCCACAAATCAGTAACACCTCAGAATTACTTGACCATTTTTACCCCCTTCTTGTAATCTTGTACTCTTTGTAGCAGGAGGTATTCCCTCACTTCCATTTCCAGTTTTTTGGCATCCAAGATCCAACTTAGGCAATAAGTTAGTACATGTCCTCACTTCATCCACCACAGTCCCATTTGTCAGGTTTACCAGGACTAAGTGCACTGGGAAAGCTATTACAAAGTTCTGGGTTGCTATTACAAACCAGCAACACTTGCTGTGATCACCATTTATGTGCTGGAGCACAACAAGCACATCAGGGACTGAGGTGCTTGCAAAAAGCGTTCACATCTGTTTCTCTTAGTAGAATGCTTAGCCCATCACGTTCAGAACCTTTGCTGCAATGCACAGCTCCAATGTGGCATTTCTTTGGGACTATCTGTGTGCCCTCAGTCAGCTCATCTCTTCCACGCTCTGGCCTATCAGATGTGTTGCTCTTGCTCTACCTTAAGAATAACAGGACCAATTCTCCACCGAGGTTAATGAGCATAGCACACCACTCACAATCGCTTTTGGCACGAGCTTCACCAACGCAGCCAGACAAGCCACCTGCCCTTTGCAGGGAGGGACCAGCTGAGTTTTGCTTTCAGGAACTGAAGAATCAGCTGCAGCTTCATCCGTCGAGAATGCCATCCATCATCCACTCAGGAGCTCTGTGGAGTGAAGCAAGAGTGCGTCACCATCCCCTCCCCACGACAAGGAGATGAGTGTGGATGGCTTTTGTTCTTATCCACATCACAGACTTCAGTGGAGCCCAGTCACTGAGGGCCATTCATCTCTTTTGCTCTAGGTCCTGCTCTGCAGTACCCTACTGGGCTTTCCTCATCCATCATTACTGGCAATTCCATCTCTGCCTCTTGCTGGGCACTTCCTCCCCTTGCCTTTGAATTGGAGGGGCTTTTTTCCCCTCCCTCAAAGGAGTTTATAACATTTATTTCATGGTATGGAAACCTCTCAACTGAACTCAGTCACATTTCAGCAAACTTAGACTGGTTTCATCTTCCTCACAGTAAGAAATTGGTCATACTGCAGCTGTCTTCCTGTTTAAACCATCCCATCTTCCTAAGACTCTGTCCTCAGTGGCAGAGTAGCTGAGGCCCGTGGCTTCTGAAACAGGATATAAAATGGCTATTGCCAAAGGTTGTTTGCAAAACCTTTCAAAGCAAGAGGGGACTTCACAATGTTTCCAATCAGTAAGCAGAGTTATAGCACTTGGCTCCTTCCTGCAGTCTCCCAGTATCTCTCATTAACACCGGTTTACTACTGCTCCTCTGGGAGAGAGTGAAATTTCACTGGCTTCCAGGCTGGAGCTTTCTAATGCAAACCTGGTGTAATGTCCCTGCATGCCCTATTCCAGGCTATGTGACTTCACCAGAGTCATAGCAGACCACTGCACCCCCTTGGTGTGCTGCTTTTAGCACCATAGCACTTCTTGCATTATTTAGGGTATCTAACGCGTTGGAAAGTATCACTCAGTATTTTAAAACTGTTCAACAATTAAACAATGAAACCACACATACCCGGAGATCTCAAAGGGCACGGTTATGTTGCCTAAGCCTGTGCTGATAATTTTCAACCTGCTGTGCATCCAGAATTCCTCCCGTTCCCCGTTAGTTCATTGAAGCCACACAATTTTACATGAAAGAGCAAAGTGCCAAATATTCAGGGCTGCCCAGCACGGATTGCTCTTTGGCACGATCCAGAAAGGCACACTATACAAGCTGCTCTTTCACACAGAGATCCACATTTCTCTGCAGCAGTGAGGGGGAGCTTTCAAAGATGGACATGAGCAAACATATGCCATGTTTGTTTGTTTTCTTGTATTGGCATTACTCAGTAGCATCTGCTACAGGGAAAGCACTTATATTCTGTGAAAACACCTAAGTACAAACATTACTTTTATGTATATGAACAGAAGAATTTGAGAGCCTGTGTTAGCCACTTGCAAATGACTGTGCCCACCTCACTTTAAAAACAGGCACAGCATGTAAGTAAACGTAAGCATAATAAAAAATAATAGGAAACAGACAGGCAATAGAATTAAGAGCAGCAGCCAGCTGGGATCTTCTAACCAGTGACATCAAGGGATTGCTGAGGTAATACACTGATGGGTTTTAAATTAACTGTAACCACTCAGGAAAAAGATCTAGGCGTCACTGTGGACAGCTCAATGAAAACATCTGGTCTGTGCACAGAGGCCATCAAAAAAAAAAAGGAACCAAAAAATGTTAGGTTGAATAGGATAAAGAACAATACCAAAAACATTATAAATGCCACCACATAAATCAATGACACATTCACACTTTGAGAAGTGAGCTGAAGCCTGCTCGCCCACTTCAGAGCAGGGGTAGCAGGAACAGAGGCCAGAGAAGGATGCCAAAAAATCATTAGAGGCACAGAAAGGTTTCCAAGGTCATCAGGAGGAAAGATTAAGGTCCAAATTGTTCAAAATAGCTTGCACTAGAAGTGTATAAAATTATGAGACAGTGAAGGTTTTCCCGTTTACCATTTTTTATGCTAAAGAAATAGTGGCCACCTAAAACACTTCAAAAATACTATTACAACATGAAAAAGAAAGCTCGTCAACATTTTGCAGATTGCCAAGTTAACATGTGGATCTTGATGCCACAAGGTGCTAAACTGAGAGTTAAGCTCTAACTACACTGCCGTCACAAAACAACAAATGAAATGTATATGATATAAATATGCCTGAGCAGCCACTGAACTGCTAGAGCTAGGAAGGGACGCAGAGAAACCTATGGCAATGAAGAAAGCCAGCAAGGAACCTGATGCTGGCAGAACTGCAATGAGCAGCTGAAGGAGAAAAAGGTGCCTGGAAAAGGAAAATGGGAGACAAAACACTTGTAACAATCTGGAAAAAGGTAAGGGAGGGGTTTTGTGGGATTCCCTCCTTCACTCTTCTAGTAAGATAGAGGAAATTTTTTTAAGATGCTGCTGGGCTGTGCCAGAGCATTGCCCCAGTCCTCTGACGAAAGGCAAAATGGCAAATGCTGACTACAGGTGGATGTTTACAACTGCAGCCAGCTGAGCTCTGGACAGATCAGCCAAGCCATGAGGAACGGCCCCATTCAATCCTGTTGCGCCTTGCTCCAAACATTAACATCCTGGTCCATCCCCAAGCACCGCATTCCCTTTGCGTCCTGGTTCACCATTCAAACTTCCAAAATAAACAGGCAACATCTGAATATCCTACAGATGGGGAATTTCAGGCAGTGTTGAGTATTTTCAGTCTATGGTTTGATTTAGATTGGCATAGAGAGACCAGCTTCAGTGCACACGTTCTGAGTAGCGTGTGGAAAAATTATTTTTTCTAGGTTACCCACGGAGCCTCCAGCTCCACCATTCTAAAGCCTCTTGGTCTTCAAGTGTATCTGACAGGTACGGAACAGGGTTTTTCTCCACCATGCAGGGACCCACGACAAACAGAACCTCATCAAGTGCCTGCAACTCAGCAATTACCTCTGTTATGGCAAAGCTTGCACATCAGCATGCACAATCCTAGTAGGTGCTTAACTACAAAAGCCAGCAAACCTCTTCAGACAATTGGCACTATGTTTGTTAGAAGAGCTGCACATGGCTCTGACTTTCTTTTCAAGAACGAGTGTACGGATAAGGACAGCAGAAATGGACCCATATGGCCACTGAAATAGAGCAATTTTTCCTTCATATTCAGGGATTTCACTCGAGTTCTCCCCAGATGCAGTAACAAGACAAGTTGGGATGATAATAGGAATACATGGGAAGTATTAAAGCATGACACTACAGAGCACTCGGTCCCATCAATGCTACCTGTGTATTACAGAGCAGAAGAGCATCTGCTTCTCTGTCCATCACTGTGACCATGGGATGTCCACTGCAGGGCTTTCCTCTCCTTATGAAGGCCTGGCAGTGGGCTTTTCTGCTCCACTGTGCATGGCTGGTGGCGTGGATGCCCACTCAGGCACACTACCAATGGCCTTGATGCCTTAAGGTCCTTTTAGTTTTTTGATTTTTCTAATTTTTGTTAGTTATATAGCAGAAGTAGATTTAGAAGCAGCAGCATTTCATTCCTTTACCCTTAACACAGAAGCTACATAGATTACCAACCCTCTAACCCCATTCTATGCTCCCCATATCAATTCTACCCCTGGATTCTATTAGAACGTGTTTAGTCTCACTCTAAGATAGGCCTGTTCTGTTTGGAGAATGCTTGTGTCTTAGCCTAAACTGCAGAACACAGTCAGAAACTGGGTGACCGTGTACCCATTGTACTCTGAGAAAGATGAAGATGATAAAGAAAGGGTCTTGAAAAGCCCCCAGCCCCAATTCCCAGGGGGCGGGATGGGGGTGGACCAGGGCAAGGGCCAGAGGATGGATGAAACCAGGGACTGGACAGAGAATACTATAAATTGTAATATCTGTAACACACACATACATGTATCTTGTAACTGAATTAAATCCTTTTCTTATCTCATCTCCAATTAAATTGCTTTGGAGTTTTTTTTCCTCAGCTCCTTTAGGCGTCAGCCTGAACTGGAAATGAGTCACCAAGCAAGCCATCACACAGACTTATGGTAGTGGATCTACAAGCACATGCACATCAAGCAGCAACCCTGGTCCTTGAATTAGACCGTCCATCCCCAAAGGCATGGATCTTGCCAATCTTTTCCCTTGGAAAGAGCAGATGGGTAAGAACTTGCCCTATGGTCCTGGGACAGTGGGACTTTTTTCATCCTTCCCCTCCCATGCATTCACCTCCTTCTACCCTTCTCCCAGGAAGCACAGAGCATCACAGCCAGAAGAAAAACCAACAGTGATGCAAAACACCCAAATAATCCCATGGCTACTCGCACAACCTTTGACATCAAGTTGCCTGCTCCTGGCTTCCCCTCCCAGCCTGGGAAGCTGGAGCCCCAGTGCAGCGACCCACAGCATGTATCGCCAATTGCCCAAGCTGCTTTTCTCCCCACCTCCTACTACTAATCCTGCCTGCCCTCCATCCCCACCACTGGTCTGCCAGTGGGGAACTCCACCACCAACACACCGTGCACACAACATAATAAAGCAACAGAGTCCAGTGTTAAGCAAGGCTTTTATGTGCAGCCAGCATTTCAAAAGGCACAGTACATACTGTATGCTCGGTGCCGTCAGACTCCAAGACTGAATTCTCCAGTGTTTTAGGAAAAAGGTAGGGTGGGAGGAGAGTGTGAGAGGGGGGAACAGACCATGCTTTGTGGAATTCTTTTTAAGAGTGTATGCATGACTGTATAAAAGGACATTTTTTTCCTGACCTCAAAGAGACAATATTATTTCACACAGACCAGTTTCCAAGAGCAGCCAAGCTATTTCTACATGAACCAGTGCCTGGTTGAGGCAGTGACTGTGAAGGGGAAACCCTCTCTCCAAGTACGACATGGAAATTCCTTGACCTCAGCCATGAATCCAATCAATGTGTGTGC
Organism: Manacus vitellinus; assembly: GCF_001715985.3. Taxonomy (NCBI): domain Eukaryota; kingdom Metazoa; phylum Chordata; class Aves; order Passeriformes; family Pipridae; genus Manacus; species Manacus vitellinus. The sequence goes on along the minus strand of NW_021940291.1, from coordinate 1,046,626 downwards.
AATGAGCCAATGAAAAAGAAATTAGAATACCAGAGTTGCCAACGCAGATGAGGGCAGGTGTGTAAGGGAGAAGGCACAGCCTGCTTTTTCCAGTCAAAAAGACGGACAAAAAAAAAAAAAAAAAAAGACAGAGACATGCCAGGTTGGGAAGAAGAGGAAAGCAGAGCAAAACCAAGGGCCCTGAGACATTGGTTAGAAAAGCAAAGACTTAAAATGCCAGGCAAACAGGTTCTGAATCATATTCTACAGCCTGAAGGCAGAAAGACAGGGTGAACAGGCATGGAAGGCAGAAATAAATATTTATTTTAGGCCATGCTATCATTTGCTGTGCTTCATGGAAAAGTTTGGGTGTTCACGATGAGCCCAGACAGAGCCAAATAAGTTCATCATCAGTCTAGACCTGGTCACACCAAGTAGTGACTACACCACAGACCTGTACCCTACTCTAAAGCTGTGTTTGCTTCCTCCAGGCTTCTGGAGAAAACAGCTCCAAAGTGAAACTATTTTTCCTGATTGACATTGAGGACACACCAACAAGAGTCACACAAACAAGTCACCACTGGGTAAAGAGCTGCACAGAAACAACTGACCTGCATTAACTTCGTTAACTTCATTAACTTCCGAGTGAAGGGAGACAGAGCCCTTTTGTTTCCTTCTTGGAGAACTGGATATCTAGAATTAAAGCATCTGAACCCTAAAACCCACCTGTGATCAGGGCTGAACCCTCTAGGATAGGTAAAGCAGCATTCTCCCCATGGCAGAAAACTGATGTGTACCACAACCACTCCATGGCTCTGCGATGGGATTAAATATGCTACGCAGTCAGGCCACTCGCTGTGTACATGAACTCATGGCACTTCTGTAACACACTAGACACAGAGTCTGTTCTCTCCATGGGATAGATGTCAGTCAGAAGGGATCTCCCACTGCCAGAATGATTTGTCTTTTTCATTGCCTGCTCCCAAGTTAACAGCAGGAAAGATGACTGCAAGGTTTGGGCCACAGACCTTCCAAGCAACCTGCATGAAGCAGAACAGCAAATACAAGAAGTACTAGTGGCATCCATAGGTCAGTTAGGTATGCACAGCTTTGTCAGGGGTATGAGCCTCTTCTAAGATCCCCTGTGGATGCAAGCCACAGCTACAAGCCTTATTACAACTGTGCCCACTTCTAAGAGAAGTAAGAGAAGTCCATATACTCTCACCCCTTGCAGAGTCCCAAAAAATATCCAGTCCTTACAGTAAGAGTGACGTGCACCACAGGCAACAAGTTTGCTGGTACTTAGATACTCTGCATTAAATAAAAAAGCCATCAGGTCCAGTCAACAAGGTCTGTGCTCCAAGACACAAAAGTGGGTCAAAACCCAGTCCATCTTCAATGAATTCTCAGAAACCCCACCAAACTGCTCATCAGCTGTAGTTTCAGTACCTCCTGGGTTTTTCAGTGAAAGACAAACCTTTCAAAAACAACAGTGACATACAAGGAACTTGATTTTTACTGAATCTCCAACATGGGCTTCTTTGAGTGCAACACCTGTTTGGTATATATGGCCTTTCCTTTTAGGCATCCAGAGGAATCATGGATACCAACCCAGTCTCTCCTCTTCTCCCCTGGTCACCTGCCCCTCTTCTGCTAATGTCAAACTTTCCAAGGTCCCCCAGTGCTCCTGGTCTAGGACAGAAATGTATTTATTAGGACAAAATGAACAGAGTGTGCATGAATTGGAAAATGAGTCCAGTCTGTTCAGCCAGGGTTGGGCAAGCTTGTTTTGCCTAATTTAGAGGCCATTCAAACATTGTGGGTTTGAACACTACTGCATTAGTGTTTCACTTAGGAAAAACTGTGAAAAAAAAAGAAAGGTGAAGAGAAGGGGAAAAAATCCAATGGAAACATAAATAGCATATAACGTATATGGGGCACCCACTTGTGCCAGCATAGATCTTCTAAGCCCCAACAGATTGCACAGGCTTCCCATCAGCTAGAAGTTCCTTTAATATAGTTTTAAAAAAATAAAATTCTGAATTACCATAAAGAGGTGGAACAGACCAAAAGAGATGGATACAAATGCCAAGGACAGCTGGTCCTATACTCTGACCTGTCTTCAATTAGACTTCAAAATCAAGGTTATGAAGAACAAGAACAGAGAGCTAATTTGCAAAGCTCCAAGTCCCTCAGACCACCTCAGGTGAATCAGAGCAGCCCTCTGCACCAACAGGACAAGCTGCAAAGTCTCCAACAGATCTTACAGTTGGTTCATTAGCTTTCTCCATCCCTCAGCTGCATGTGGCTGCATGTAGGACTCCCAAGAGCCCAGCTCTCTGAGGACATACCTCTGAGGACAGGGCCCCAGACAGGTGACATTATATCAGTGCCCATCAACGAAAGAATAAGGCCTCCAGGTTCAACAGCTAACCCTATCTGAGAGGACAGCTCATCTCTTCCCAATCTTTACCTCAACAGCAGCAGCGGGTAAAGGTGTGAGACATCCTTAAAGCAAGGGGTAAAAACAAGCAGGGGGCACTTCATGAAAGAGTAAGGTAGGCACCAGGGAAGAAACTTCAGGTACTGAGAGAAAAAGGCAGCAAGGCTCTTCTCACCAATCTGATCACTTTAAACCATCTCCATTTCAAAAGCAAAAAACCGACAAGAAATCAAGTGAAAACCAAACTGAGAGTAGCCCACCTCCAGAGGCATTTTCTCTATATCCTAAAGGTTGATTTAGGTGAAAACAGACAAGAAACAGAGAGATGGGAGGCTAGCAATGCTTACCTGCTTGCGAGCAAGATCCAGTGGCAGAGAGCATGGCCTGACGGAGCAGCTCTCCCATCGCCAGCATCCTGCAACCCTCATAGTGAGTTCTGCCAGCCCGAGAGAGATCTCACTCAAAGGATTAACTCCACCTAAAATACCACTCTTTCTGCCTTCCCCTTCTCCACCAAGGCCTTTAAAGCTCCACCACCTGAGTGGGTTCATCCTCTGCTCCCATTTACACCTGGGCTACATGCATTCTCATCAGCAGGTCCCATAAGCTGCAGGTTGTGTTTTCACCAAGAAACTGCAGATGAGATACCATCATCATGTTAGATCACCTTTTCACACTGGCTCTGGGCCCCTCGTGCCCAGAGGATACTTTTAAGACTGAAGCGCAGTCACATAGATGTCAACAGAGCTGCCCCAGCCCTGCCCTTGCCTGCAGTGCAGAGGAAGGTGCTGTGAGCCTTGTATGGCGATGACCCCACACAGGAGGAATCCCTTTTCTTCTCCATAACATCTCTGACTTCCCCCCCACCTAATCTATATTTTTTTTCCGGCCCATGTATACTTTCCAGCTCGTTTCCTCTTGCGGTTCTCATTTCCCGCTCCTAGGAGGTGAGCTCATGCGTTTCTCAATTACCAGCCAAAGAAAGAGAGAGGGAGAAAGCAATCTTATGGAAACAGATGAAGTCATGCCTGTGTAAGGCCACATTATGGCTTGTGCTCACAGAGCCATGATGCTGACATTGCTGCCCCCCAACCCTGGCAGGGCAGCCTGGCTTCCCAGTCCCCAGCTCAAGTTGTTCTTGTGCCGAAGGAAGGTGCTCCACCAGCATGCAGGGAGAGCAGAGCATGTTTGCCTCGCTGGCTTTTCCCTCTCATCCCCCTTCCACCCCTGCTCTCGATCCTCCCGCCCTTTTGTCCACCCCCAGTGATCCCCATGGATCTTTGACTCATTCACAGCACGCCACTGAGTCAATAGCGAGCCCACAGACCGTGTGCAAGGCTCCCAGCACTGCACGCTCTGCCTACGGCTATGCGGACGCTGGAGAAGTTACACAAGGGAAATCTAAAGGCAATTAAAAGCATAATACAAGTGGTTGTTTAGAAAAGGTGGTGGGGAGGAGAGAATAAAATTAAAATAAATAAAGGAATGTTTTAATGAGTGCAGCAGTGAAAGCAGGATTAGAGGTGCCTGAATGGCATCTCTATATTTCCCGTATGGAAGGGAGGGCCGCCCAGCACAACCAGAGCTGACAAAAAAAATTAGCTGGGCCTCAGGCTCAGAGAAACATTTGGCTAGAAAGGAAAGAAGGTAATTGCTGCAAATGTAGACTAATTCAGGAAGCAGCCAACCCTACACGGGGCTGGTTCTTGTGCTATTTGAGTGCTATGGACTCTCCATGACTGCTGGCTTGAGAGGTGGAAAAAAACCACAAGGAAATATTAGGAAAAAACAAAACAAAACAAGATAGAAAACAACAAATCTCCCCTTCTCACAGTTCACACATGCTTAGTGTTTCTCCTCCCTCCTCTCTCGCTCCCCAAGGACTCTGGGGATCTGCTGGGTGTCTCACTCAGCCTTGCCTTCACCAGTCTATCCGATGGCCATGGAGGGAGTGATCTCAGCAGCTCCCAAAGTGTGGACCCTTCCCCCTGCCCCAGGAGAGGAACAGGCTGGAAGGTGAGGCGCAGGGCACGGAGGATGTGTTTACTCTCATAACACCCCTGTGAGGTGGGGAAGTCATAGCCTCATCTGACAGATGAGGAACAGAGGCAAAGTGCGATTAAAGGATTAGCCCAAGGTCACACAGGAAAAGTTTGTGGCAGAAGTGGAAATTAAACCCAGGTCTCTAGGTCCAAAATCAGTGCCTTAAGCTCAAGACCAGACTTTCTTAGAGCTGGTCAACCTTTTATATTTGATAGTTTAATTTCAAACAGAAAAACAGTTTATTTTCTAAATACATATTTTCATAGAAAAGGGAGATGGAGGAGCTCATTTCCTGGAGGCAGGAGCTGCTTAAGATCTTATTTATTTCTGTTTAGCTTAATTTCTTTTAGGTTTTAGCATTTCTGATGGAGAAAAAAGTGCTGCAGAAATTTCAAAGCACAGGAACACATTTCTTTTCATTTATAATTCATCATGGGAAATACTTACAGCTTTCCAGCCAGTTCTGTCCTGCCTCTCTTTGCCTTACCAGGTTTTTAATACCTTTTTATTATTATTTTTTCAAGCCTCCACTTGCTTAGAAAGCCCACATCTAAACATGGGCCTTTGTTGGACAATACCTTCACTAAACCCCATTGATCAGAAAGATACTTTACAAATTAATACAGGCAACAGGTCCATGCCTTGACTTATGTAAGCTACAGGGACATATCTGAGACCTCAGCTGCTGCTGACTCTGCTCATCCAGTCCCTGCCCAGACCATGCCTCACTCTGCTTCTGGCTCTAAAACTCCCTATTTTCTTCCCTTTATTGTGCCGCCAAGCGCAGTACTTCCCAAAACACATCCTCCTCTTGGCTCTGAAAGCCCCTTGGCAGGGGAAGGCGGTTCCACGCCTCTTCACACACAGGCCAGCTGAGGTCCATGGAGGAGCAACTACTTGTCCATGATCAACTAGGAGACCATCAGTAAAGCTGTGGAAAGTATCCGGGTTTCACTCATACAGAGCCTCTCCCCATTTAGAAATGATAAATTCAGCCCTCACAGAGGCCCCTAGGAATTTACCATCACTATCCAAAATCGGAGGTTTTTCACCCTGACATACTAAGCAGCAAGAAAGCCATATGAAGTAAACACGACCTGAGGCTGGCATATTTAAAGGTGACTTAAGGATCCAGACATTCAATCCCCATGAAAACAAATGAGAATCAGTAGGCAGAAAAGGGCTGTCTTATATTCATGCCAACCAAATGGTTAAAATTAGTTACAATTGGTGAAGCATTTTGAAGAAAATGTGGAGCACTTATATAAAAGCTGAGTGTTGCTCAGAAACAAAGATCTCTTTTCCCATAATTGTGTTTAATGATCTTTGAAGAACAAGAGGACAATCCACAAGGATGACTACCACCATCACATATGTTCTTCTGACAATAAGGGAATTAGGCTGAAACAAAGACTAATACACTATCCTTACAAGGCAGTTTTCACTTCTGGTTTCCTTCTCCCTTAAATACTTAATTCCACAAGCAGGCAAACTTCACGTATCAATGACGAAGTGTTTCACAAGCAGAAAACGTATTACAAACTTAAAATCAATCCAGTTTCTCCTGAAGATATCTAAACACTCGCGTACCACACACAAAGGGATTTCAGTCCCCTCCTAACTCCCAGCTAGGCGGTATCTGGTCCACAGTATGTACCCACCACTCTCCTCTGAGCTGAGGAAGGCTAACCTAAGAGCAGAGCTTTGGCAGCATTGCAAGGGCAGGTCTTGGATTATTTAACTGACCTTCATACACTGAAAAGTCAGCTATGAGCTCTTTTTTGACTTGTCTCAGTCCCAAGGGAGGGCAGTTTGTCCCCTATGGAACCAGATCCTTGAGGTTGGCTGACTTCTGCAGCAGTACAGAGCACTTTGCACTGCCAAATGAAGAGCTCGCTCACAAATTTTGACTCACAAGAGCCAGTGCAGATAACAAGAGCACAGTACACCATCATGTGCTACCCAAAACATGTTCAAGGCCACCTGGAGATTTTTGCATCTGGGCTGTGACTGCACCCTCTCTCTTTTTTGCTGCTTCTCCTACTATCATCTTAGTTAACAGGGGGTGAGAAACTCAATTTACCTCTATGTCCATGTGCTCACACATAGGTAGCACAAGGGCAGGGCCCTTCATCAGCTCAGTTGATTTGTTGTGGTCTGTCCCTCATGGTCAATTTGCTTGTTTTCTTTCTGAGGATACGCCCACAGGGAAGAGGTGCAGAGGTCTGAACACCCTCACAGGGCTGCCTGAAGCTTTGGGTGCAGCTGGTCCAGAGAGAGACAGGCTGGTACTAATGCACTAGTCTTCATCCTGTTTTGCAGGTCAGGTCTGGATCTAGGACAGAAATACCCAGAGGAAAACTCTAGACTGGAGCTAGCACTATACAGGCAGAATGTGGTTTTCACTTCTTTGTCCCAAGTTCTGGGTAAGGTGAAGCGAATTCCTGGAAACTGAAGGGTTTGGACACTAGAGTTGTAGACTTGGAAAAATACTACTTCTGGCTATGCTGATTTATTTATAGTTGCAATTAAAGACAAAAAGCCTCTTCAGAGAGGGAGGGTGAAGTGGAAACAAGGCCAGGCCTAGAAACCTAAGACTACAGGGATTCCCAGAGCAAAATTAATCAGGGAACTGAGTTGTTTTCTTTTTTTTTTTTTTTTCCTAAAGGGTCATCTCTTTATTTTGTTTATCTGGCCCATAACTTTGCAACAACTACATTTCTGGACCCTCTCCATGAGCTTTGGAGCCAGGCCAAAAACTAGAATTGAGACTGGGGATGGGTCTCAAACTCACAAGAAAGACTTGTGAGACTTCAGCCAGAAAGGCCATCCTACACCTTACCCCTGGAGCTGTTCTCCACTTGGCCACAGCAAAGGTAGTGATGGCTTTGGGATGTGGCAGTGGAGCAAAAGAGGAGAGCCTGAAATCAACAACTGCATGGAAGAGTAAGAGAGTATAAGAAGGCAAGAAAGAGGACAAAAGATCTTACATTTACAAAAAGAAGTGTGTGTGGTAGGATTTTCTCTGTGCTGGTCTTTGATTTACAGCCTGCCAGGGTATATATTATTCCAGCTTCTAAAAGAGTGGGTGTGGTGCAAACCCCCAGACAACCTTTTGAGACTGAGCTCTGTAGATATCTCTTCATTCCTTTTAGATCCAGTTTTTGGCCCTGCAAATATACACCCTGTTGAATAAAAGATCTGGCTTCAGCAACCATGGCTTGGGTAACAAATGAGGTGGGGAACTGCAGACCAATTCAAACAGTGAGACAAGTCAAAGGAGGTGCTTCTTTGCTGTCTTGGTGGTTAACAACCCGTTCTCACCAGAGGCTCCAACCAAGATCTCCAGGCTAGAGAGGACCTCTGCAGCAATCAGAAAACTGCCCAGGCAGACCGAAACTAGGGACAATCTTTCACACAGAAAATCCAGGGCTGCTTTACTACAAGAGACACTGAAGTCACCTCCATTTGTCCATCCCCCAGTCTGGACTCTCAGGCCTCGACTTCCCTCTCTGGGCCGGAGTAGGAGCCCTAGACAGCCTACCATGTGTAAGCATGTGTAATTACCATGTGTAAGCACCTTCAGCTAAAAGGTGCTTCCCCTTCAACCTGCATCTCCCTGTTTACTTAGTGCATTCCATCCTGAAAGAGGAGGCCGCTACTGTCTGTTTATATACACTTTGCTCCAAGACAGGTTTTTCAGCCTGTTATAACTGCCCGACTTCCACACTGTGACAAGAAGTTGCATTGCACCACCTCTGTGCTACTTTTGATGCAACTTTCTCCCTGTGCTGCATCCACTGAAACGTGAGTGGACTACTAGCAGCAGTTACCTCTGAACAGCTACAAGAAACACAGCTAAAACCAATGGCAGGTTTTAGATAGGGAAGAAGCAGGACTGGATGAACTCACAGGATTTAGAGAACTGGCTGAAACAATCAGCAAAGCATCTCTTATCAAGCTTGGCTAAGGTGAACAACAGAGAGAACAACGCAAACTTTATGCCTAAAATTAAGTAAGCTTGTGGATTGCAGAAGGAAGAAAAGTCAGGTTAGCTATGATTCCCAGAAAAAAGTCTGAAACATAAATAAATAATGAATAAATGCCACAAAGTATTCGTAAGCACAGACGATAACAAAGCAAAGTCTTGGGCTAATATGGATTTAATCAGAAATAATTTGCATTCAACCAAGCTTATTTCCCTCTATGACAGGCCGTGTGGATAGCAGAGGCCATTGACATAACATGTCTTGACTTATAAAGCTTCAGATATATAACATCCTTATAAGAGATGAAATAAATGGTCTCAAATAAACTTTCACAGAGCAGATGCAAAAGTGATTGGAAATATGATACTTGGACGCTAACTATCAAAGGGTCACTGTCAAAACGGAGGGATTAACCCAGCAGAGCTGTATTGTGTTTGTTGTGAGTCCAGATTTCTTCAAAGTTTTCTCTAACAACTTGGGCCATTAGATAGATTGCATGCTTGTAAAATACACAGCTGCTATGTAGCTGGGAAGGACTGCCTGAAGACAGGCTTGAATTCTGATCTTGGCAGTGGGGAAAATGTCTGAAAAAATATTGGATCCTATTCAGTACAGATAAGGATAGGGAAAAACTGTCCACAATTCCTCATAAAATTATGGAGAGCATTGAGATGGACTGCAAGCTTAATAGAAGTCAGCTATGTCTCATGGCTACAGACAAAAGACAAGTGTTGGCCGGGGTTGTACAAATGTGAGTCCAGCCTGTAAACCATGTGGAGTAACCCTTCTGCTCTGGTCTACATGGCAAGGCCTTAGCCAGAACATCCCATCTAGTCTCAGGAAAGCAAACTCCAAGGTGTACAATGACTGTAAACAGCCTGGATGAAAGCAACAGGAACAATCAAAGATTTCAAATAACCTCACCTGCAAGGAGAGCTTTGAACAAACTGGGGTTGTCCATTATAAAAGAGAAACCCATCAGAAGATAATATACAACAAAAGTTTTCAGATTCCTGTAAGTCTCACATGCCTGTCTAAGCCCTGGCACTGAACACCCTCCACCTCAGAAACACAGAGCAGATAATCAGTACACACTTTAGGAAAATATGCCGTGTGGTGGAGGGTGGTCCAGTGAAGACCACGGTGTAAGCAAGAACTTTTGGCTATTGCTCACAAAGAGCAGGATCTGCTGATAGCCTTTGCCTCCAATAGCCCACCCAAAAGACGTCACAATGGAAGGCAGATTCTGCATCCTGCAAGAGCAGCTGGGCCAGAGTGCGTGAGACCTTGATTGAAAACAGGCTGCTCTTCATATTTCAGCTCTGCTTCTGGCAATGTGTGAGAACTTCCTCATTCCTAGAGGGTCTCCTCATCCCAGATGAGGGAGCTGGTGTCTGGGGAAGACCTTTAGTATTCATTACAAAAATGTTTCCACCCTCTCATTGGTCTCTCTTCGCTTCACCAAAGCATGCAGACAATCTTATTTTTCAGAAGCACCCACCAACTCTCCCTTGACTGGCTCTGGCACTGCTACTCGAATGTCTGACTCACTCCTACTGCTGTCAATGGAAAATGATTTCATTGATGTAAAGTGCTCCGCTGGTTTCAGTGGGACCTGTACAGGACCCCAAAACAATGGTACCAAAACATGAAGGAACCCACAGCTTCCACAAGTGACTCATGAGATTGAAGAGTAGGGGCAAAACTCTGAAATACAAGTGGAAGAGCGTTATGCTGGACCACAGAAAGACCAAGCTGCATAGCTCTGTGGGTTTGGGAGTGATCTCCCCTCCCCAGGCAGACTAAAATGCAGCAGCTACATGGATTCTCTCCAGGGGAAAGGATGAAATGCCAGTCTCTGGTGAAGATGCAGGTTACCAGCCCTAATTGCAGCGGATGGAACATGCCACGCTCCAGCTGGAGGGAGAGAAACATCTCCAAGTGCCAAGGGAGGGGTGTCCCCAGTGCTTACAAAGCCTAGAGGAAGGTCCAGTCAACAAGAACAACAAAGCGCAATCAAAACTTTGTGGAATATGAAAGGAAGAAATAAGTAAAAGCAGATGGACTTGTACCACAGAGGGCTTTTCCCTTGCATCTCTGGCATACCAAGAATGGTCACCTCCCCTGCCCAGATCGTCTCTGTCCTCATTGAACTGGACAACTCTGCTCTCAGTTTTGTCTGGCAGCCCTTGTTCATGGAGAACACTAAACCTCAGAGCCCCATCACAAACATTGCAGACAAATTTTTAACCACCTCACTTGCTCCAAAGCAAAGCCAACCAACCTGGAGTCCCAGCACAATGAATGTACAACATAGTTACAATGCTGAACAGGTCAAAAATCTTTGAAATTTCATGTAATACTTTGTTATTTCCATTGTTTTTCCAGGTAGTTTCAAACATGGTCATATGCATTCTGGTCTAGCCATTAATTTAAATATTACTTAATGCAGAAGTTCATGTCAATTCCATTATATCAGGGCAAAGACATGAGAGCAGGGTCGGTTTGGCCTGAGCCACTTTCTGATTGATGCACAGTGTGTTACTTGGGGATATAACTTTGTTCTTTAATAACAACTTCCACTTAACAAATGCAAGTTTTTGTATAGGTCAATTCTATGGGTCAGTGCTTGGTCTGGACTGGGAAGACCTCCATATGTTGCATACTCTGCTGTAGATGTGTTTATAGTACAAAGACAGCATCCTGAGCACACACAGACCACACCTGTACTCTCAGTGAAATCCTGGTGTTACTTCATCATGACAAGAAGTTACATTGCTTCAAAGGCAGCAGCCTGGAGCAGTATAAGTTTTTTGCACAAACTCTCGGACCTTTCCCTGAAAGCAGGGGACAGCAGTTACGCCTGAGCCAAGACAACCATGCATCAGTGGCACTGAATAACTTGATTTGGTTTTTGGAAAATTCTGTGTTCAAGCCAGGCCACTAAAAGCCACCCAGTACCTAAGGTATTTTTGCCATTTGTTAAAAATGCTGAATAGTCCTTCCAGCTAATTCACTAGCATAAAATCCAGCACATTTTAATTGCTGACTAATTAGCAGAGGTCTTACTGGGCCTGTGTCTTAGGTCTGCTCTGAAGAAGGAAAATAACAAAAGTGCCTGGGGAAGACGAGCATGGCCTGCAGCCATCAAGAAAAGACCTCACCAGCATAAGTTTGGCTGTATCTCGTTGGCAATCAATGGAAGCCCATGAAGAAACAAGTGCACTCATAAATATAACTCCACACAAGACACTGGCTAGTGGAAGGTGAGGACACTGCTTTATATTGCAGAGCTGAGGATCTTCAAAGAGATCATTCCCAGCTGAGCATTTTACATGCACACACAGCATTGCAAAGGCCTACCATTACTATTTATTTTAAGCAAAAAGAATGGCTTTTGAGTGATAAAGATGTGGGCTCAACAAAAAGCACTAAAAACTCCTACTTGTCTGTTAATCATCTTGCATGGACATCATGAAAATAGAGGCAAAGTAATTTTTAGTCGATTTTAGGTAACAGCAGCTATGCTTCTTCTGATCATGATTTAACACATCCCTTCTACCAAATGTCTGGCTGGAACCAATTGACGTTGTTCCACTGTCTTTGGTGCTGATCATCTCCACTAATCATCAATACCAGCCAATGTTTTTATGTTGCCGTCTGTATCCTATGCCAGTAGATGCCCTAGATTTAAACAAAGTTTACGAAGTAGGCATACAGAGAAAGTTCAGGTAGGATTTATGGTTATTGTGAGGGTAAAGGAAATTGACACTCCCTTTCAGTGTTGCTCTCTGCTATGCAGATGTTGTAAAGACCAATCCAGGCGCATCAAGTTTAGTATTTGCATGTGTTTGGAAGACTGAGCCAAGAAATGGACAGCCCAGGAGAATCACCTACCACCTTCTGCCTGCCCAGGATTCACATGCTCAGGTTACAGGAGCAACAGAGATTCCTCGAGCTGACTCCAAACAAGCTGGGACATCCAGCCAGAGTGATGGAGGCCTGTATGGAGAGATTAGATTATTCTGAAGAGTAAGGAGAGCCACACCAGCATGGCCCATGGCCAAGCCCAGACAGCCTCCCAAGCTGCTTGGCTCAGCTGTGACACGACTGCATCCTTGCAAGTGAGCAAGGAGCTACCAGGAGCATCTCCACAGCGCACTGCATCACACAGGGTAGAGGCACTCAGAGGGATCACAGTCTAACAGACAAAGGACAGGAAAGGGAACAGAGACTTAGAGTCACTTACCTGAAGTTACAGAGCTGGTTACAGAGCCACAGTGACAGGAACTGCCCCCAGCTCAAGCCTGCTGTCCACTTAACCACACTGTCAGTCTGCCAGCAGAGAGTTCAACATACAGTTTAAGCTACTTGCACACATATGGTTGCTGCCACGTGGCTCAGGAGGAGGAAGATAGTAACAGACCATCTAAGGATAACATAATACTGTATATCAGAGAATTCTGAAAGGGGCCCAAGCCAAGTAAGCTTTTTCTGCCTCTTCAATGGAATTTTCTCATGCATGCATGTTTTATTCTGAAGATGATATTTGTTTGCCTAGAAGAGGAGATTATTCTGCAGACTATCTTCTTTAAAGAAGAAAAAAAGAAGAATCTTCCAGGTCACTAGAAAAATGTACAAGTTTTGTGGGTTTTTTAAAAAGGAGAGATCAAATGCAAGAAAGGCACACAATGAGAATATATATAATATATGTAATATGTATGTGTATAAAATAAAGTGAAATAATGGGAAGAAAATAATCCTTTAGGTTTTCAGATTAAGCCTGCATTTTCTCAGCCATGCTTAATTCAAGCATATTTTAATATCCTGGTTCTCTTCTGCATCCAGGTCACCTGGCTCTGCCAGGGAAGTTCCTTCCGCACTTCGCCACTGTTAAGGTGACACCTGAACAAAAACACGGATGAGCAGTTTTCATGGGTTTTATATTTACAGGCAAGAGTATGCCTTATACTCTTTCATCGGTACTATCTGTCCCCACAGTCAAATCACAAACTCACCAGGGAGAGACATGCTAATGGAAAATAAAAAAGGACCTTTTCACTTCTGTGTATAAGAACAATAAGCCCCACAACACTTTACCAACGTCATTTGGTATAACCATGCTCACTGCTTCCCACCCTGAAGACTCCTACTCTCTTTTTCAGCCCTTTTTTACTGCTAAAGGTTCTTCCAGTAGACACATCTTCTGCACAGTAAATGGAAACTCACAGACAATATATTTACTTTTCTTATCAGCCTTTCACCCCTAGACTGTAGGTTTTTCAAACATAGGTCAAAAACTGCTTATCTAGTTTCTCTCCCTCACATCCTTCCAGCACTCAAGCAAATTTAAGCCTATTTATCATGCTTGCCAACCATATCTGAATTTTTTATAACTTTGCAATTAAGTATTATTTTTAGTATCATCATGTTCTTCTCCTATACCCCAAAAAGTGGTACACCTTAGCATCAGAGACGATTTCAAGTCACAAAGGACCTCCTGAACTCACCTAGTCCTACATCCTGCTTGAAACAGGGCCAACTAAGAGCAGTTTGCACTAGACCTTGTCCATTCAGGTTCTGAATATCCCCAAGGATATTGATCCCACAACATCTGTGGGCTCCTATTCATGTATCCTACTCACAAGTCTCAAAGTGATTGGCTTTTTTTAACTAATATCTAATAGAAATTGCCCTTTTTGGAACTTGTATCCCTTGTCAAGCACTGTCCGTCTCTGAATCAAACAGTCTGGTTCTCCAGCATCCTGTTGGGTACTTCTAAAGAGTATAACTGCTCACGCAGCAATTTCAGTCTCAACTGAAGACAAAAGTTGGACTTCATCTAGGAAATGAGAGCAGTTCCTTCTACATCAATATTTTCATTACTTTCAGCGAAGTAAAGCTGAATGCTAAAAGGACAATGCAAAAGAATTCCTAACCAAAAGCTGGTGAAGTAACTGGGAGTCTTCCCATCACTTTCATTAAGCTTTGAGTTAAATCCAGGAAGTGTACAGATACCACAATGAGAAGAAGTTTAGGGATGCATTTTCTTAGTGGCTTAAGGCAAACTGTTTTTAAAAATTGTCCCTGCATGCATGGATTGCATAGCAGAACCCTTTTTAATTCCTACTTGAAAAAGCAACAACAAAAAAATTTCTTACAAAATTGTCATTTGGTACTCAAAGAATGCTTGGCATAAGTTGAGGAGGATATGGTATAATTTTTCATGAGTAATAAATGTTTAAGTCATGCTTGAAGTGCAAAATTCAATTCAACTTTAATTAGGGAGGCGTCACTAAAGCTGTTATTATGATTTTATAGGCCACAGAGGAGATCAGATCAAATTCTCAAGTTACGATGAACAGGGCAGAAAAGGCAAAGAACAGATCACATACTGGATGATTCAGTTCATCAAAACTCCGCTAATTTGTGTTACTATTCTAATCTACCTGATCCAGAGATGACTACTTTTTAAGGATCTCTGGTACAGGCTGTAATGTTACTACACAGGAGGGCTTCATAAGCACTGTTGCCTGGCCTACACCATGCCATGGACTAAATCTTTGGGAGCAGCTGGAGCATGCTGAGCAAGCTCTGCTAGGCTATTAGCCCAAGCATGATCAGATACCTTTCCAGCTGCAGCAGCATCAGCTTTGCCATAGTCTAAAGCTGTTGGTACATGTGCCTGTTTTGTTTCCCTCTCCTCAAAATAAAAAGGATACACCTGCACTAGTATCAGTATGCCAAATATGCATACATCGTCCTGCACAGGCATCATAACATGCCAGCTCTCCATGATGATACAGCAGAGCAACTGGCAGAGAACAATCACATGAATGCAAAATAATCAAGCTGGTCCTCCAATGCACAGAGCCAGAACTCCAGCAACTGCTGTCAAGGGAAAGATACAGAAAATATATCACAATACACTACCTGGATTGTTTGCTGAGATAAAGAAATAATATTTCTGCTTAAAAATAAAGAACTGGGACCACAGGGAGACAGCCACATGTATGACATCACTGCTGACCCTCAGAACATATGTTAGAGGGAGACAAGGTTCCACCATTTTTTTATTTCTTCTGCCACTTAAGGCAATAATTAATCTCTTAACTCTGGCTGAAGACACAATTTTATGGGAAATGCAAATCAAGACACTGTGTGACTTAAAGGCTGACAAGATGACTTTTTTTTTTAATTAGATAGTTTAATTTTCAAAATATTTGCAGAAAAATGGACATGTAGTCAAAGCAAGTACTACAATAATGCTTGACAATTGTTCAGTTTTTTGCATGTGCTGCAAGAATAGCTATAAGGAAAAAAGAAAAAGAAAGTAAAGAAACATACAGTAAATCATAGAAAACAGAAGAAAAATGGTGTTACAGAAAATACATCAGTAGGTATAACAATGATCCAGCTAGGCCAGATCATGACAGGAAAGCATACTTTGGACAGGTCCCATTAAAAATAGAGAGGTTGGTGTTGCACAAGCCTATTCTGCAATTCTTAAGAAGCTGAGCAGTGAAGCAGGCTCTCCCTGGCTTCTGGGCTCTAAGAGGCGCTGAACAACATAGGGCAGGACAGCTGAAACAAAACGAAGATTTATGGAAGGGAAGACTGGAGGAGAAAAAACAAACTCTCTTTGCTATTAATGCCTTACAAGACAGGACATTAAGAGGTGGAATTGTCTACAGGTAAAATCAGAGAATGACAGATAAAAATCCTTCCCTTCATGGTAAGTAAGGGCAAACTCCTAGTAGAAGCAGTAGTATCAGCTATGGATTCTAGAGAGCAAGGTGTGGGAGGGGATATAAGTAACTTATTTTGTATATAGGTCCAACCTGCACAATTATGTCTGCCATCTTTACTTTGAAGGAGCCATTTAGAAGGAGAAGACACTGAAGAGCATTACCATATCAGGAAGGACATAGGCTGCTGAATGTTTCCTTTTAGTTATTCCTCCTTTTTCATCACATGCTTTTGCAGTTACTGTTTGCTCAGTGACAGAATTCCTAGCAAGCATTGGCAGCAACATAGATTAGGAAGGTTATTCCCACAAAGGCTTACCTTGAAAGAAGCTGGTCCCCATGCTGGAATTGCCCTGTCCCATTCCACACACAGAAGAATGTATGCGTGTTCAGCACATTTCTCGGCAAACTAAAGTCTGCAAATTTTGCCACCAAAACAGATAAGGCACCAGATGTTATCATGCACCAGAGCCAGGACAAGAACTCAGTGCTTTGATTCATCTCAGCATCTAGATCCCATTGCAACTTACCACGCTTCATGATGCCTTCCTCCTCCCACCACACATTCCATTTTCCACTTGGTTAAGTGCTGTGCTACTACAACCCCTCTGTTGCTTAGACAAGGACCCAATCAGTTAAAGCAATGCACTGAAACAATTGGACAACTTGTTCACCTAACCCAGGAGACCTGGCTAGTAAAAGAGAATTAACTGAAAACTTTGCAGACAGATAGATATGTAAAAAAGATCAGTGTTTCTTACCCAATCTGTCTCCTGGGATCAGAGAGTACAGTTGTGAAATATATCAGAATTCTGTTTTCTTCTTTCTTTTCCTAAGTTTGTGTCTGAGGGCTTAATTTTTATTGGGATGGTGTTGCAAACAAGCCAGCCAGGGGCTTCAGAAAATGTCTCTATCCCTGATCCTTCACAAGCAAGTCCAAACATTCTCCAATTGATCTTTGGAAATTATCTGAAGCAAAGGGGCTCTAACTCTGATGTGGACATGGTTAAAAGCTGTAAGAAGCTCCCTGGGCTGGAATGGCACCTACAGGCTTAATGTATTTACATTAATCAAGATTCAATCAAAGGCTTATTGGCACTCTCAGTCTGTGTGCCTGCATTACAAATAGCAATACAGATTTCTGGGAAGGTTTAGTCAGGGCCTTAGCATAACTTGCAGCTACAGTACAAAAATACATAAACCATATAAGGTTACACAGTTCATTAAATGTTAGCAATATGCTTAAAACTAAAACTAAGGCATGCACTTTATATACAATTTTGATTGTCTATAATCCATGTCAACACAGCTGTGCTACAGACCTCCTAAGTCACTGTTAGCAAGTCCATCTGCTTCACTGAACTGTGTCTAGTTTTCAAATAATGGCAATTTCTTTAACATTTTATGATTCCTGACTGTGAAAACTGCCTTTTGCGTGAGCCCATGTCAAAATCTGACTAATGTTGCAAACTGTGTGGTGCAATGAGATTTTGTTGGCAGTTGGAGAAACATAAAAACGTTAAGACACTTCACAAAAGTTTCACAAAGGAGTCACTGACTAAATCTTTTAATCTCAAGTAGCACGTACTTCATTACATCAGCATTTTTCAAGGAATGTTCCTATTGTCAATGAAAATTAGCTCCAAGAATTTAAAAGCAGGAGGACTTAACAAGGGAATCAGAATCCCAGAATTATGGCTTGTGTGTCAAGCACACTGTAAAAAAATAGACTTCTGAAAAACTGGCTCTTCCGCTTTACAAACACAGGCCTTTACTACCCCAGTAAGACCAAAGCAGATAATCTTTACAGGAAGATTTTTGAGAGTTCTCAGCTAGAGAAATGTCATCATGCCCATCTGTTCTGCTGTGTACTATATCCACAGAAACTTCCCATCATCGGTGACAGGATTAGGTCAGGGACCTTAACTCCCAGGCTAGACTCCCTACATCCTGTACAACAGTGAGTGTTTATAATGGTGCTCAGGTTTTTTGTATTTTCAATAACAGTCCCTATCCAAGTGATCAAGGAGATTTAACTATTCAAAAGCTTAGAAGAGCTGGTGGCAAGTTTCTGAGTAGAATGGACACAAATACCAAATTCTTAAATCAAAATAATTTTTTTCTAACATAGTGACTGAAGAGTTATTTTTTTCCTCCTCTGACTTCATTCAGGTGTTGTCATTTGCCTTCAGAATGGTCTGGTAAGTCTAAAATCAAACTTGGTTCTCCCAAGGATGGAGAAAAGCTGTAATAGAACATTGCATAGAAGTAAGTTGCAACTTGCCTTATAGGAAAGACAGCATTTCTCCCTAACAACTATGTCTTTGAATAACTCGGTCACATAAGACAAGAGGCCATGCAGCTGCTACCTCTTAAAAGTATCCTTTATGTGGCAAACTAAACAATAAATCCAATCTATTTGCAGACTCAGCAATGGCTGTGGACATTTGTCTTGCCTGATTTATGGGCCCTAGTCAGTGCTGTAGGTGAGCTCTCAGAGACAGTCTGTTGCACAATTACTGTATGCTTTTTGGACTTCATCTGTTCATTGCAGGAAGCATAGACATTTATACCTTCAGTAGACATCTCAGTTCTTATTTCAAATAAAATGAATAATATCTGGCCAGCTCACTGCTCAAGCGAGAGAACCAAGAAAAGTGATGCAAGTGAGTCAGCAGTAGAGCTATTGCTCATATGTGGATATTGAGTCTACGCCTAAGACCAGTGCAACACATGCATGGAGGTCTGTCTCTCTGTGCCATGTGCACAGTGGGCTGATCATTGCTAAAAAGGCCTTTCTCCTTGCCAAGGACTAACTTGCAGGGTGACATAAGTTCTCCTCTTGGTGTAAAGGCCAAGATGATGCTACAAGAACTTCACAGCTTAGGAGGAGGTACCATCAAACACAGAGCAACTCTGGGGAGAGAGTGTTTCAGTCACCTCATCACTCTCCCCCCATTTCTGTGTCCTAAAGAGAAAGACTCCATTGCTTCACCCTTTCGTGCAAAGCAATTCCCCCCAACATGGCCCTCTACTTTTCTCTTTGGAAAAAGAGGGGCAGAGCAGCCAAAGCAGAGGCCCTCTTCTCTCCTCCACCCACCTGACTCACCGCAGGGAGACGGGCAACCTGTGACTAGTGAGCTCCATCGTAGGCCCTGTGCTCTTCAACATCTTCATAAATTACTTGGACGCAGGACTGGAAGGGACACTAAGCAAGTTTGCAGATGACACAATATTCGGAGGAGCTGTTGACTCCCTCAGAGTCAGGGAGGCCCTGCAGAGAGACCCCGACAAATTAGAGGACTGGGCAATCACCAACCATTATGAAGTTCAACAATGGAAAGTGCTGAATTCTGCACCTGGAATGGGGCAACCTGGATGTACATACAGACTGGGGAATGAGATGCTGGGAAGGAGTGCCATGGAAAGGGACTCTGAGGGCCCTGGTCAACAGCAAGTTGAATATGAGTCAGCAGTGCCCTGGCAGCCAGGAGCACCAACTGTGTCCTGGGGGCATCAGGCAAAGCATCTCCAGCCAGTCGAGGGAGGGGATTGTCCCACTCTGCTCTGCACTGTGTGGCCTCACCTTGAATATTGTGTGCAGTTTTGGGCACCACAGTATAAGAAAGATATTAAGCTATTGAAGAGTGTCCAAAGGAGGCCAATGAAGATGGTGAAGGGCCTTGAGGGGAAGCTGTATGGGGAGTAGCTGAGATCACTTGGTCTGTTCAGCCTGGAGAAGAGGAGACTGAGGGGAGACCTCATTGTAGTTACAGCTTCCTTGTGAGGGGAAGAAGAGGGGCAGACGCTGATCTCTTCACTGTGGTGACCAGTGACAGGACCCAAGGGAATGGCTTGAAGTTGTGTCAGGGGAGGTTTAGGTTGAATATCAGAAAAAGACTTTTCACCCAGAGGGTGGTTGGGCACTGGAACAGGCTCCCCAGGGAAATGGTCACAGCACAAGCCTGACAGAGTTCAAGAAGCGTTTGGACAACACTCGGACACACGGTGTGATTCTTGGGGATGGTTCTGTGCAGGGCCAGGAGTTGGACTTGACGATCCTTGTGGGTCCCTTCCAACTCAGCATATTCTGTGATGACTTTCCAGCTGTGCTGTGACCA
Source organism: Manacus vitellinus (assembly GCF_001715985.3). Taxonomy (NCBI): domain Eukaryota; kingdom Metazoa; phylum Chordata; class Aves; order Passeriformes; family Pipridae; genus Manacus; species Manacus vitellinus. Next base: position 1,026,303 of record NW_021940291.1, on the reverse strand, counting down.
ACCTTGTGCTCACAGCAGGAGAGCATGCTTGCTTCATGGCACAGCTGTCAGGTGTGCCAACACAGCCCTTCACTACATCTGCCTTGTGGCACCCTAATTGCTTCCCTGAAGGCACACAAAGACAAGCTAAACCATTAAAAAGGGATAATTCAGGGAACTAATTATTTAAATGTCCACCTCTGTTCTGCTCTTCTACTTTCTCCACCCTTCTCCCTTGTGAATAAATCCATCTATAACTTCCCCTACACTGACACTTTGGATACCCTAGACAAGCATCCTGAGAGATCCCAGCATGCCTGGGTGCTGGGAAAACATCAAGCACCCAACTCTGTCACAAGCCATAAAACCACCTCACCAAAATGCTTTTGCAGTTCTCAGAAAGGGGATGTACTTGGAGTAACTGGAAAGACCTTGACCTGGATGCAACGGCCCAGTGGTACTGCTCAGGCTGGGATCAGAGAGAGGCAGAGGCAGCGCTCCAAGAGGACTGTGCTGTTTGCCAAGATACACACTGAGACTTGGGACCTGTTTTAATTATTGTTTCATTTCTTTCACTGCTCAGGAACATGTAACAAGCTGAAATGTGCGTTGTGCCTGTAAACATTTACTTTCTTTTGGTCTTGTGCAATGCTATGTCTCATTCTCTTGGATGGTGCCTGGAATGCAGGAATAGCCATAACACATTGGCTGAGTGACTGTCGACTCAATCGTCCATCCTGACAGTGACCAGCACAAGCTGCTTTGAAGGAAGTTGCTAGGAACCCCACATCAGACAGTTGAGGATTAGGTTGCCTCCAAGGGAAGTTTCTCTTTTCTGCCATGCAATTTGTGTTTGACTCATGCCCTAAAAAAATCAGGGAAATCTGCCTGCCCATCCAATAACTATTTTTTCCCCGTGCCAACTCATGCACTCAGGGTGCTTTTCATACGTGTGCTCACCAGTTCCTCTTGGTGGTGCCTGACACAGGGTCATGCAGGTTAATCATGCCCTGTGCAGAGAACGACGTACCTCGCACAGTCAGGCACGTGGGGCTGCAGTTGCCGTAAGCCTGATGGCACACAGACACAGAAATCTGAGTCAGTCTCAGCACACTCTCTGCAGATGCACTCTGGCCCTTTGTACTCACAGCCTGCGAGCACAAGGCATTTGGGGATCCTGCCCCTCTTGCTTGCAAGAGTGGTTGTTTTTGAACGGCGCAAGAGAAGGGGCATTCACGCCATCAACAACTTGTGATCTTCTCCAGGCCTTTGGCAGAGAAATTATCTCGCAATTTGGCAAACCTCACCAGATGCACAAGAGGCCGGCTGGGGCCACAGTAAAGAGTAGGCTAGTCCAGGAGCGCCAGCCTCCCCCACCCCTCCGGCAAGGCTGTCTGCCTCACACTGAAAGGAAAAGAACCTTTGCCCCTTCTTCTGGGTTTGAAGGAGCATCTGCAGGACTGAAACCAATCAAAGCCAGCTGTGAAAAATGAAGGGGAGAAGGCAGGGAAAAGCTGATTATTATGACTAGGAAAAACGCTATTAAAAAAATAAAGAAAAGGGAAAAACTGATCCCATATGGGAGGTAAATGAAATACAAATTCAAAACAGGCCATTACGCAGTGTCTGTTGTAAGGCTGCCGCGCTGGGGGCTGCGTTCATGTGTCAAGATGTAGTGCCCCTGGGACCTCTGGAGACACTCCTCCACTCTGCGGCAGGGTTAGTGTTACCTTGGAGCATCCTGGGCTGCAACTGGCACAGGACCATTGATTAGACAGTCTCTGCAGACTGACCAAGAAGTTATTCAACTCCTCCGCAGACACACACACAGAATAACCTCAGGTTTGCCAGACCTAATCATTGCACCAACCCTTTTTTGCCTCAGTGTCTTACTCCAGGCAATTTCATCACTGGCCTCTTGCTCCTTTTGAGATGAGTTATTGCCCTCCTCAACTCCAACAGGGTCAACCACGTGTCTGCCCTTTTATCACTCCTCTTCTCACTCCACACTTCCCCTTCTTCAGCAGATCATCTCCATCAACCACTCCATCTGCCTTCCCAACATATGCCCTTCAAGCTGCTCCTGAGCTACAGCCAAGTCCACGAAGCCAGGCTCTCTGGGGCAAAACATCTTCAACAACAAGGAGGCCTCTGGGGTGCAAGCAGCAAGCACAGTCCAAGCTCAATACCCTTTAACACTCCTAGGAGGGAGGGAAATGGCCACCCTGTACCGGCCATACCATGAGGCTCATTCACAATGTTACTGGACCAACAGGGCCAAAAGCCACCTGTCTTTTTCTTTTCAGGTGTTTCTTCCATTGCTGTTGAAGCACAAGGAGATTCAGCACAATGGGGGCTCATTTTTGGTAGTGGTGGTGAAGATTGTACATCCACAGAAAGAAAAACTGGGGGACAGCAATATGACTTCCCATCTCTGTAGCCTATGCTCCTCAGAGATAAAAAACTCTCCAGATCTCAAAGGGACAGATGGCTAAAGGGTGGGTGGCTCAGTCTGCCTTGCTCTTGTGATTCTGTCAAAGACTCACAATATTTGGTACTTACTTTTTTTTTCCAAGAGGCCCCTGCTCATATGTAAGTCTCAGTCTATTTAAAAGACAAAGAAAGTAATTTCTTTCATACTATAATGGAGAGAAAACATACAAAAATGTGAACTTCAGAGTTCAAACCGCAGAAAGAGAAATTAATCCCTTTAAGAAAATTCATAGGAAGCCCTCCCACTATAAGTCAATCTCACATTTTTGGAGTCCAGCTCATATGGAGTAAAATCCCTCTATCTGCTAATGCGAGGATAGGAGGCCATTCAGAGGCACAGCTCTACAGACCTCCTCAAGCCTGGCTTCCTCACACACCCTGTGCCAGGGACAACATGGACCTGCTTTTTGAGAACCATCTCTCTGGTGTCTGGATCTGGGGGAGAAGTGGGAAGAGAGGGGGCCCTGAAGACACACAATTTCTCAGTACTAGAGTGTTCCACAACATATCCAGGGCCACAGCCAAATGCATTAGACCACAGTACTCCCAGATCCTACTCAAGAGTCTTCCTAATTCCTCTTCTCAAGCCAAGAAAAACAGCAAGCAGAAAACAAATAACAGTGGGCAAGCAGGAGTATTTGTCCCTTACTACAATGACCTTAAGCAATCAGAGAGGTAGGGCTGATGAACCTTTAATTACTTGTGCAATAACGACCTCTGTTTCCAGCATTCCTTGGCAGGCAGGAAGTGGCTGGAGCAGTCAGGGACCTGTTATGCTCTCTTCTCCACAGGCTTGAAATTGATATGAAGGCCCCTCACCCAGCTGGTCACAAGTTTCAAGACAGGCTCCACACAGAGGTTGTTTATAGCTATTGAATCCAGTGAAACCAAAATACAATAAAAATAAAACAGCTCTTTTACTAAGGAGGTGTTACTGCACGGCATGGCTCTACAGCTAAGGTGTTCAAAGCTCCTCTGCTACTTTTCACAGATAGCTAAGAGTGATTAAAAAAAAAAAGGGCAAATTATTAAACCAGCCTTCAACCTCAGTATATTAATATTTTGTGTAGCATATCATACTCCACCACAGAGGGACTGGAAAGGGAACTTTTCACTAAGGGCCCCTAGATATTAGCCAGAAAGACAAGCAGGATCCAGAGGAGAGTGATCATCCCTAGATAATTTCTATGACACAAAATTAAAGTAGAAAGAGATGTTAAGGAATTGAGGAATTGATCCAAGCTCAACTGAATACAGTTTGGAAGTTAAGTTCAATTAGTGATTTCAAGGCCACTGAAATGAGCTTTCTTTGGGGGGCAGGGGGGCATCTTGACATTCACAACTGGCAGCTGAAGAATGCAGAAGGTGCTCCACTTTCCCACAGGGTCTACCACACAACTAGATGTACTGCAGCTGAGACAGCTGCCAAATTTGCTGTCTGTCCCAAGCTCCATCTTGGATGGGATTCTGCAACACAACAAAGGCTGATCCAGAGGTCAGAAAAAGAAACCCTGCAAGAGACAGCTCACAGGCTATTTCACTTCCGAAATAAGTAAGTCTCTTCCTATCCCCATCTCTGTCTGCTGGAGTCAGCTTGTGCCTTGACGCATGTGGCACTGACAACTTCCCAAAACTCTTGTTCTTTTAATATTACCACTAGCTTTCTGATATCTTGGTTATCCACAGAAACAGTCAGAGTGTGTCTACATCCAGCAAAGTTCTTGGCCCTGATATTTTGTGGCAAAGAATTGCACAACACTAATCTAACCCAGTGTTGAGGGAAAATATTTTTATGTCAGTTTCTATCTTGCCTTCTTTTTTTGTTTCTCTGACAGTCCCCACTCCCATATATTGAAAAGGGAGGTACTTTTGGATAGTCCTTCTCTAATCATGTTGCTTCTCACTTCTCCATCCTCTAGAATTAATATTTACAGGCTTTTCAATGTCTTTGCACAAAGGGTCTTTTTCTGTTTCCTTGACTACAATCACAGCTGGCTCCCAAACTCCCCCTCCTCTTGGAGACAAAGTGGCCAAAACAATATGGTGTGTCCCGGTATTTAAGGGAACCTTTACAACACAGAAAGATGTCCTAAGATTGCTGAGCAGCTTTCCTGTCAATTAAAACAGGGAACATAGACATAAAAGGAGTCAACTTCCTCTGCCAATTGAAACTTCTCTGCTCTCCCATGCATTAGGGCAATACAGAACTAACTTGGGTTAGAGAATAACGGTTTTGAACACAAGACTGAAGTTATAGGCAGACCCATCAGTTCCTGTCCTATTTTCACCAGTCAAAAAGGATAAGAAAACTCCAAATGGCAGAAGAGAACATCACATAGTCCAAAGTCTGCTCCACTGGAATTACCCATTGCTTTAATTAGCTGTTCCCTTGACCTGCCTCATTCTGCAGTAGGCTCACTGCCTGCCACGTGCCACTGCTCTCACTGCCCATAACCTAGAAGAATGCACATGCAAAAGGTATTCCCAGGCATGTGCCCATCTCTAAAGACATTCACCCTGTTTGTGCAGCACCCTTAGTTTTCTCACCACTGTCCTTTCCTAGTTGTTACAGCACCATAAGACATGAGGAAGAACCAGCTGGACAAAGCTGCCTCATCCACTGAGATGTCAGCAAGAAAAAGCGACACAGATCTCCACTTCCCCTCCTCTGTTGCATCTCCAGTCAGGTCACAATCACTATTAAGCCCATCTGGAGAAACTGAAGCATTCAGAAATTGACTGAGTCATCGAAAGCAACAAAGAGCAGCAGCAGTGGGCTGCCACACACTTCTGGAAAAGTCCCCTTCGAAACACTAAATCGCTGGACTGAAGGGCTGCATTGGCTCATCCATTACAGTATTTTAATAGCACATTCAGGAATTAATCCCAAGCTCCATTCACAAGAGTCAATGGGGAGGTGGTAAGAGAGAGGAGCATCAACTCCAGTTTGAAAGCAACCTTCAGGAGAGACCCCATGGGCAGAGTAGGGAGCACCATTGTGTTAGACAGCTACTCAGTTTCAACATCAAGTTTTAGGGCTTATTAGGCCTCTTTACACTCACTCTGTAGAGATTTGCCTGACTGACCCTTAACAGCAGGACCCATCTTTAAGTCCAGAGCCCAGCTATGCCTGCACAAGCAGTAGCAGCATCAGGCCCAACATGCATTGGGCAAAGAAGCAAAAGAAACAGCCCACAAACTCTTTCACCTCTGTTTCAAAAGGCTTGAAAGTTTCTCTCCTTCTTTTCCTCTAACCCTTCCATAAAAACTTTGCATGCAGAGCAGTGTCTCTTGGGTCCCTCATTCTCTTGAGCAAAGTAAACAGACCTCCCGTGCAGCAACAAATGAACAACAAACAGAGGGGAAAATAAAAAAAAAATCTCGCTGCCAACTTGAAGATATTTTTTTCTGGCATGTTTAATTAAAGAAAAAATAAAATGCGCAAGCTATACCCCAAGGGTGACCCTGCATAAATCTTTCTGGCAGCTCCAATGTCCTCCATTTTCCCATCACATCACCACAGTCACCCCATCTTTCCCTGTGCTCTTCCCCTGATGCACACACACACATACAGAGCCCTAAGAATCCTGGCACCCAGACGGCTTTTTCTTTTTCAAGCACGCCAAAACAAGCTTAGCTCCTAAATCCCTTTTAGAATCTGGACTTGTGTGGAAATGTGTTTGCCTCGATCCTATGTTTATTTTCTTTTGTTTTCAGGTTTGTTAGCCCAAGGGCAAATGTTGTTCCTAGCACCAGTTTTGGGGTTGGGTTTTGTTTTGTTTTGGTTTGGTTTTTTTTGTATTTATCTTTCAATCAAGTGTTCCTCCTTGCAAGGATAAACAGGATGTTTAGAGACTCTGGGTATGACGACCAGTCTTTGACAGCTGTTGTGACACACCACACACTGGGTTTGCCATGTGTGCAAGCGCTGGCATGGCTCAGTCTGCAGCAGGCTCTCTTCATTTGAGGAGATGGACTACATGACCTAAGAGGTCTTCAACAGCTCTGTGTTTTCAGCGCAGGCTCACAAGAAATGCACCACATAGACGGGATCCAGAACAATTCCCTGGCCTCTCCCTTCACTTAGGAGGATATCACCTGCCCACCCCTACAGCCATTCCCTTTCTAGTCAGCTCATTTCACTTGTTTTGCTACACTAAACTATTCTCTGCCTCTGAGAAATTTTTCTTTTCCAGGTACATACAGATAGGCAACAATCAAAATACTTCTAAATTACAATTTGACAGAGGGGATTTCCCAAGCCTTTTTTTTAGGAAAGGAAGTTTTTCAAGCCTTGAATCACTGACACTGGTCTGACTCCCAAACCAAGAACTTTGGAAATGAAGCATAGATAGCACTAAGGGCCAGATCGCAAGCAAGACCTACCTACCTAGAATACCATGTGTGACCTCTCTAAAGTCCCAGTCACCACAGAAGAAAATGTGGTGCCTAATTCTGCACTACATAAATTTTCCAAAACTTTAATCACTTTTTATTTGCAGCATTTTCTAATAGCTAAAGGTGGGAAAGGTTGAGACTGATAATTAGTCCCATTTTGTAATTAAAATCAATTAGTTTTGCATCAGGCCCTAATCACTGTGTTCTCGAGCCACGGAACAAGTGACTGTGATATATTTCCCGAATTCTGCAAGCTGGGTGTGTCCACAACAGCAGCACACACTTTGATAAGCCGTACTATACACAAAGAGCAAAATGCTGTCTAAACAGCCATAAATCACTCTAAAAGAAAGGGCTCAGCCACTACGTCATCTTAGCTAGTCCAAAACGTTTTGCATTTAAAGAAAATAATATTTATAAAAATTACCTCTCTTCTCTACAAACACGACTTCTAAGCAGCAACAACGTTCAGTTTTCCCCATTACAACCACTTTACCTAACTCACAGGACAAATGACAACATGTTGGTGGCTTTCATGCTGTTTGGGGCCAGTTTATTCAAGGAAACTGACTTGGTCCTACAATGCTTGTCAAGTTCAACCCTTGAAATCTATTCCAGGTAACATTCCACCGCAAGCTTCTGGCCTATGTACAGAAAGTACAGCACGAAATTTTATGGTCTGTGTTATTCAGGAGATCAAAAGGGATTATCACAATGTTCCTTTTTAGACATGGTACCTATGAGCCTTGGCATATAAGTAACCCTGGAAAGCCATTCTCAGACAACTGTTTTAAATTGGACTCTGAGCAGTCCTTGAACTCTACTTTGGGAGAAAGCAGCATTGTCAAGATAACGGTTTTACAGCTTTCAGTCCTTCCAGGAAAAATAGTGCTTGCTTTGTGTACCTTGCCCTGTTGCACATACACTAAGCAGACGTCCTCTATCCAACCCTTACCGCACTCTAAAAGCCGTTCCACAAACAGGCCGGAGCAGAAGAAGCAATAGTCTGTCCCACAACCTGAAAATTCAAATAAGTAAAATAGTTTTTCTGAAATAAAAACCCCAACTTTGATGTAATTGGGATAACCCAGATGGAGCAGGAATTCCCCAGCCATGAAGACATTTTCCACAGCAAGATAGCATTAGATAAAATAAGCAAAATTTTCCTACTGCTTCATTGATTCGTTCAGCACTGCTAATGACAGTGGGTCAACAGTGGATCAAATCACTGAATACATCTTTCTGTCACCTGATGCATAATTTGGGGGGGGCCTAGTATGGGAGAAGATATCAGAAACTCTGATTACCCATTCTCAGGCGTGTTCAGCCATGAAGGTGAGCCATCTACCCTCCCTGTACCTTGACTTCCCTTTGCCCAGAACAAGGATATTTGTTAAACAGTTTAGCATATACCTTTTCTGGAATCCACCACAAGGTCGTACTTACTTCTTTCCTGCAATTTAGCCTTTTGTCTTTTAACCACCAGTAGCCTGACAAACAGGGAATGATGGACAGGACTGTAAAACTGGGCACGGATATTGCAGGCTACACTTAACCTTTAACATGGTGATGACCCTCAGGGGTCCATATTGGGACCAGTTTAGTTTGACATCTTCATCAGTGAGATGAACAGCGGGATCAAGTGCACCCACAGCAAGTTTGCAGACAACATCAAGCTGAGAGATGCAGTTGACACACCCAGGGGATGGGATGCCATTCAGAGAGACCTAGACAAGCTCAAGAAGTGGGCCGCATGAGAACTTCATGAGATTCAGCAAGGCCAAGTGCAACCCTTAGTTGGATAGTATTTATTAATACAGGCTAGAGGATGAAGGGACTGAGAACAGTGGAGAAGGACTTAGGGGTGCTGCTGGATGAAAGGCTCAATATGAGCCAGCAATGTGCACATGTAGCCCAGAAAGCCAAATGTGTCCTCGGCTGCATCAAAACCAGCACGGCCAGCAGGTCGAGGGAGACTCCACCTGGAGTCCTGCATCCAGCTCTGGGGCCCCCAGCACAGGAAGAACATGGATCTGTTAGAGTGAGTCCAGAGGAGGGGCATGAAGATGATGAGAGAGATGGAACACCTCTCCTGTGAGGAAAGGCTGGGAGATTTAAGGTTGTTCAGCCTGGCAAAGAGAAGACTCCATGAAGACCTTATTGTGCCCTTTCATTACTGAAAGGGAGCCTATAAGAAAGACGGGGACGGATTTTGAAGCAGGGTCTGTTACAATAGGACAAAGGATAATGGTTTCAAACTAAAAGAGGGTCGATGTAGGTTAGATATAAGGAAGAAGGTTTTTACAGTGCAGATGGTTAAACACTGGAATAGGTCTCCCAGAGAGGAGGTGGATGCCCCATCACTAAAAACATTCAAGGTCAGGTTGGGCAGGGCTCTGAGCAACCTGATCTAGTTGGAGATGTCACTGCTAATTGCAGGGGAGTTGGACTAGATGTAATTTTGAAGGTCCCTTCCAACCCAAACATTCTATGATTCTGTAGTTTGGGTAACACACAGTAGATAAAGCTACCACAGCTTTGTGTCTAACCACTTACCAGCTGTGCTGTACCCTCTTGAGGTCACATAGCAAGGCTCGGGTGACAAGTGGTGACGAGACACAGTGATTTTGTTACCTGCAGGAACCTGTCCCTAGCACCCAACTGAGCATGATCTACAACACAAAACTTATTTCAAAGCTGTAATGTTGGGAGAGTCACTTAGATAGTCATCTCACTGTCTCTGTAATTAATTTGGGTTTGTTTCTAATAAAATAAAATACAAGTAAAACAAAAAAGCAATTGTGTGTTCCCTCTGAAGTGTCCTGGTATTGCTGGGACAGCACTCATCATAGCTGGATGGTATTGCCAGGATAGCACTCATCACAGCCTTTCTCCACCAGTGGCCAACACAGTCAGCTGCGCATCTGCCAACTGTTCCACATTCCTCTCTTTGGGGGGTTGCACACGTTCAGAGGGGAAAGAAGTTGTGTTCAGCATCTCCCTCGCACGTCAGAGAAACCGGCAGCTGCAGAGCTGCGTGCGCCAAGTGCAGGACGTGGCTTCTCCTGCACCACAGTGAACATCAGTCTCTTCAACCAAGTCATTACTTTGGTCCTTGGAGAAGTTATTCACGTGTATATCCATATCCTTGGCCCACAGGTAGGGCCACTGACATAGCCAAGGACAGCTCGACACCTCAGACAGCAGGGCTAGATGTGACTTCATAGGATCTACTGATCCATTACATCACCCAAAACAAACATCAAGATGTGCTGGGAGGAACACAGTACATTGAACAAAACTCAGAAAAACCTCTGAGTGCTTGTCCTAGTTTCACAACTCCTGTGCTGTACTTCACTCTGGTACATGATACAATCTCTGCCTTCGTATTAAAGTATCATCTCTATTATCTTTTAGCCCACCTGTACAGTTTGGGGAATGGGATTTGTGAAGCATTAAAATACCAGATCATAATAATCACTGGCACTTCCTCAAAACCACTGATCAACAAGGGACTGGGAAGGACTTAAGATCTTCTTAATCCCACTTCCATGGCAATCAGGAGCATTTAAGCAAAATAATGTTGGGTCAGGGTCTTCTTCTTTTTCTTAATCTTTCCATAATTTCACACAAATACTGTTTTAGAGGTAGCTGGTAACATTGAGGAAAGAGTCTCTGCCCATGACAGGGGTTAGAACCAGGTGATCTTTTAGGTCCCTTCCAACTTAAACCCTTCTGTGATTCCATGACTGCTCTCTTAAGCAGCTTGAGTATCTGCCAGAATTTGGCTGCAGCAACTTCATAACAGATATGGGTATATTTGTATCTCTGTTTCTTCCCTTTTATGCCTTTCTAGAAAGAAACCTGCCTTGAACATGAGCTAGAAATTTATCACCCATGGGGAAATCAAAGAATAGCAAAGCATGGTAACCCTACACAGGGGCTTCTGATACTCACTCAGCCTAGAGCATATCTGGGACTGCAAATAAATTCCACTCAGCTTGGGTCCCCAGTGCCAGTACAGAAGCTGGAGACTCCAATGTCTCCTGAGGACCATTTACAGAGAGGCTGATGGTTACACCTAGCACATGGAATACAGCCTCATTTGTCCAGAACTATCACATACCTGACTGTTTGCTTGCTCAAGGCTGACCAACCAGTTAGGAAGACATACGGCAGCACTAGATCAGTTCTTTTTATCTTCACCATGGTGAAAAAGACAGTTACCTATATTGGAGGTAACCACAAAGGAAAGTGGAGAAAAAATAGCAGGCTCCATAACATTATATTGTAGGAACAAAGTCCCAGTCCCAATATAGATCATCTCCATCCTGATCTGTGAGTTTGAAAAACAGCCCCTGTAAGAAAATGTATTAAAAAAAGGAGGGGGGGAGTGGGAGATTGGGTACAGCAGAGGTGAGACCCTTGAGCCCAGACAAATTCAGCCATCCTACTTTAAAACTGCAGGCCAGCTCCTGATCTAACCTGAAGTTTCACATGTCACTACAAAACTCTGGAAGTGTTGCCTTTGCAGATATGCCAAACATATGAACTGTTTTCAGTGAAGTCAGTATTTTTCCACATCTACTATTGTAAGTCTGCTGGCAGGCTGGGAGTAGCAAATCCTCCCTTATCTCCCTCCTCTCTGAGAGCATCTCTCTGTTTAAACACTGGCTAACTTAGATCATACACGATCCCCCCCCTTGGATTCCCCCTTGGAAAGTGGACAAAGAGGAGGGTGGGAGAGTCACTGGGGTTGTAAGCAACAAACCACAGAAGATGGACTGTCGTGCAGGAGGGAAGTAGCAGGGGGAAAGAGGTGACTAATGAACAGAAGGGGGTGCGTAAAATCCTACTTGGATTGCCTCTCTGGAGAACAGCTGTTTCCTTGTAAACATCTTGCTAGCTGTCCAAACAAGAAGTTCAGACACAGAACAATAAACGAGAGCACCCGGGTAGGAGCACTGAAGGCATGGGCTCATTCACTACCCTGCCAATTGCTCCAAGTGGCAGAATTCAAAAGCCAGGGAAACATTAGCTATACATTTAACCCTGTGTATGCTGTGTTGTAGCAAACGGTCTGCAGAAATATCCTTCTCCATCTGTGGTGAAACACTTCCTAGCCCTCCTTTTCTCCCATTGTTCCTGACACAACAGCAGAGCGCATTATTTGACAAAGGAAAAGAGGAAATATCCTCAACAGATTGAGGAGAAAGAGCCACAGAGTCAAGAAATGAAAAAACTGAATGTGGCAGCCCTGAAGGCCTTGAAAAGTACTACCACTGCACTGGCATCAGCAACTTGGAAGTAGAGGGAGTTATACCAGAAAAAGCAAAAAGAGTCTTTTTATTATTCCTCAGCACAAAACAGCCTACACTGGTAGAAGCTCTTCTATGCCAGTACAACTGTGTCCACACAGGACCCTTGCCAGCACTGCAAGGTAGCTGCGGATAGGGGAAGGAATACCAGGATAGGGGGAGGAATACCAGCGCAACCAATCCAGTAAACATTCCTAGGGCAGGCAGCCACAGAAGGCAACTACCTGCACTGCACAACAGCGAGCAGAGACAGGCACCACCTTTGTCTGTTCCTTGATGCTTCTGGGGATCAAACACATACGTGCCCAATCATAAGCCTGTCCTATAAATCCTGTCCCCAAAATGCCAAACAACTGTTACAGGATTGCAATAACACTTCTCCAGGAAAGAAGGGACCACTGCAAGGAAGGCAATACACAGGACAGTATAACACAACAACTAACAATAAGGGAACCCTATGTCCCGAGCCTACAGTCCAGTTATCTACACTTCCATGTTTACCTCTGACTAACCTATCTTGACTTTTATACGTTCTATTCAGTGCAAACTGCACGCATCCTAGGAAATGAAATGCCTCCTATTTCTACTCAGAACAACCTGTAGAAGCAGAAAGAAAGTAAACACGATACTCTCAAAGTCAGAAATGACAAGAAGAAATTCCACACTTTAGAAACAGTCCACAGGAAGTCCAAGTTCACAGAAAAGTCCTGATGCAGTCAGATTTATTTTACCTTTTTATTTCTTCAGGGCCATTTTGTTGTAGTCATGCACACATAGCCAGGAAAAAAGACCCGCTAACAAGAATAAACATTCAGTCATTACAAGGAGGGAAGAGTGCAAGTTCTGCTAATCAAAATCCCTCTGAGCCTAAAGGAAGGCAGCTGGCTTGTTGCATCAAAGTCCAAACCAATCGGGGACTCCACCTCGTCTGGGGTCACCTTCCTGCTTCTGCTTCTCTTTCTCCATATATTTACTCCTGAAGTCATCAAAAGAGCGAGTTTCTGTATCTTGTTCTTTCTCTGGAAATAAGTTGGGAAACTGAAAGGTTTGTCCTTGGCCCTAAAGAGAAAAAAATGGTCAGAGAGACATTCCAGCCTTTCTGCAATAGCTATGATGCATATACTTATAATGAAAGACCACCCTGAAGTTTCAGCTAGTGCAAAACAGTACCTTGTAACCTCCCAAGATCTCCTTCCACCCATCTCCCCAAGATACTCGTATATCCCTTCCCCCCAAAAGCTAACTTGCAGCCTCTCCTCTTTCGTGTGCTCTTAAGACACTGACATCTTTTTTTTTACAGATGAATGATCAGGAGATGGACACCTCTTCAAAGACTTTGAACCAGCTCAGAGATGATATGTGAGTCATACAGTAAAAGCAAGATAAGCAAAATAAATGATTTTGTTAAAGTAACTCCACTGGGAAAACACACAGTGGATCAGGCATTCGTTATGTTAACACTCAGGATATGAGAACTGATTGCAGTTGTTTAGATCTTAGCTAAGGATAAGACAGAACATTCCTAGCAGCTGTTATTGTAGAGTGTAATGTGGGCATACAGAATAACAGATATCAGAGGTCTCTTATCAACAGACATAAAGACTACAGTGTAAAACAATTAACAGTGAGAACAATATGCCTAATATATCACTAATGAGATTAAAGTGATTACATCTGCATTGTCATTCTGCTTAACAGACAAGTCATTTAGTGAAACATCATCATCAGATCTATGTCTCCCACTTGGAAAATAAACATTTGCTTGGTCTCTGGCTTTTATCTAACAGCAGGAAATCATTATTGGGTGGAAATGTACTATCCCATTAACATTACCTACTTGCTTTTTAGTGGTAAGCACAACTTCATTAAATTCAACATCATTGGCACTTCCATTCTGTATGGGCCCTTGCATAATAAAACTTGCAACTGATCACTCATAACTCTAAAATTACTCTCCAAAATACTTACAAACATTACCATACGTTAACTTCTTTGGCAGCATATTGCATACAGAATTCTCAAGAAAAGCTTTTAATTGCTTCAGATCAAAACAGGTGGGTTTGGTTTTTTTAGATCAGCCATTCTTTATATTTGTGCAATAAATATAACCAAACAAGAGGCCCAGTTATTAAACAGTTCCACAAAGGACATGAAAGGAGCCTTCCACAACACAGCTACCTACCCTGCATTTTGGGATCAGAAATATGGCATAATTAAATCCAACAGAACCGTCACCACGTCCCTGACCCATCTGAATGTGTGCTATGTTTCATTTACTCAGATATATTCAACCTGGTAAATAACAGGTGCGAAAAAAATCTAAACCTCAAGCATATGCTTTGGAGAGAAAAAACATGACTTATCCCAGATGAGATTATCCAGACTGGAATCTACAAAATACCAACTCATACCCAGCAATGCTCCGGTTGTTTTTGTAGTGCATACTTCTTGGGGGTTTCCTAAGAGTCTGACCATACTACAAAAACAACAAAGGAGCTGCTGTGTACATAGCTTGATTCCAGCCTGGACAAGCTCAACTGGAACATATCAAGGTTTTCCTTTCCACTGGTGTACGCTCTGGGGTTTCAACTCTTTTGTACCTTTAAATTACCAACAGGTATGCTTTTAATAGCTGTCCTATGACAACTAAAGCATAGTTCCATTTCACGGCACAGAAACTGGCCTTGAGCAATCCCCTCAGTGTCCTTGAGCAATCCCAAAGCTGCAGCCTACTGAAACTCTTCCTTTAGCTGGATCAGCAACAAACACCCTTGAGGCCAAGCACTGCCCAAGATTTTAGCACACTGAAGCATTTGGGAAAGAATTTGTTTATATTACAAAAACTAGTGTGTTTTAACACAGTGCCACTCAGCCCTGTGGTACCTATAGAACAGACAGGGCCAATACTGAAGACTTGTCTGCCCTGAAGAGGAAGCCATTTTAGTCAAACAAGACAGAAAACAATTCAGGCTAACATGGTAGGCATACCACCTACACTGAAAATCTGAGAACTATTTATATTGGTAACACTGTAGTAAGGGACTGTTCTTGTTATGGAGCACTTTCATTCTGGTATGCTTCCAGGACCAATGCATTTCCCTCACTGGAGAATGAAGGAAAGCTGTCCCTGAAGCATACTAACAACATCCACGGTAATTCACTAAGCATTGCAAAACAGTTATTATTTTTAAAAGAGGGAAGAAAACAAAAAAGATACACACAGAGTCTGTAGCAAAACCAGACAAACCTTTAAGCTGTTTATCAAAGTGCTCAGAGTTCCCATTTCAAGGCTGGTGAAAGTCAAATATTGAGCTGAAAATGTCAATCTGTATCTGGAGTCTTTTAATAAATCAAAATCAGCAGAGACAAGTTGGTTCTTTCCAGCTCTTGTTTTGTGAAGAAATTCTGATTTTGGCTGGCAGCCAAACACGATTTGAAACAGCCAAGACATTACACCCTGAGAACTGAAGGTTGATAAATCTTAAGTAACAATACTCTGCAGTAATACTGCACTGTAAGGCTCTGGAGCGATGAAAGCTGTATGAAAAATAGCTGTTGTGCATGCTCAGTAGCTAGTTTTCAGAAGATGCCTGCATCTTGGGTATTTCAAAATTTCAAAAATACCAAAAGGTATCAACTTACATAAAGGACTGTGAGTCTGTCCAGGCATATTTATACTCAGTGCATCCTCCACAAGATGCCAGAGGCTACCGAGGTTCAAGCTCATATGCCACATCCTCAAAAATAAATGCCTACCAAAGGAACAGAGGGATTGGCACTTCTTTACACAGTGCTGCTTTTTCTTACACTTTTTCTTTGTAAAAGTTTTCCCTTCTGTAACGGCAACCATTTGACAACCCCGTGATAAATGCATCCTCAGAATAAAATCCTCACTGGAATAAAGTGAACAATTTTTACTAAGTTCATGAGGGTTTATCTGGTTTGCAAACTGCTGGAACATGAAATGCTGGCGTACTCAAGCAGAAAGCAAAATTCTGGCTTACTCAAAAACCTTGCATTTGTTTACAGTTTTACCTTTCGCAAGCTCTTTATCCGCAGTCATCCTTTTAATTGCTGAATTATTGGAATTCACACAAGCTGAAGTAATCTCTAAAAAGGCTAGGGCTTTAGAACTTTAGAACTTCTGCCAGCATAATTACCTTCGTTAGAAGCACAGAGACAGGGGGAGAAAACAAGCACACCTTTCTACCCAGTATAGCTGTGCTAAGAGAAGATCCTGTAAAAAAGGACAGACACTGGAAAAAAAATAATTTTGCTCAGATAATTTAGTCTGTCTTGGAACTAGGTGCTGCACTGCTACCAAAAGAACTTTTTCACCAATGTGAGGTGATACACAGGTATTCTGTCAGGATAAGCTCTGCCACCACAGGCTCTTATATGTAAGGAGGCCTTACAGTGCTAAAAAAGGAACAAAAACCCAAACAAAGTAAGTCAGGGAGGCAGTATTGAAACACCTAAAAAAATAAAGACAATATGATGATTTTATGCACTGCTATTCTCAATTTAAGGTCTTCACAGAGACCTCCCTCTTTCCTACAAATTTTAAGGATATGTACAAGTAAGATGTGTGGTCCAGTGTTCAGATAACAGAAATGGGAGGCATTAAACTTCTTGTCCTGCACAACTCTAATCCTCAATTCAGCATTACCCAAATACACAAGGCCTCATGAGAATTCATTTGTTAAATGCCAGTAACATCCTTCACAATAAATAGTGACCTAAGCATCAATTATGGATTTTCCCTTTAGATTTCAAGCCTTTGTCATTAGAAAGGGTGAAAACACACCTTCTTCTCAGAGTCTGTCTAAGGAGTTATCACATGGAGTGGTACAAATTGCCTCCATTCATTTTTTAATGAGAGGTTAAGTGACCATAATTGGGCCTATGAAGTCAAGTGTTAGCCTTTCCACTGCTGAGCCTCACGTCACAAAATTGCTGGAAGGATTATCCGGCACAAACTCGGCACAAACTCGCTTATACTTCTCTGACCTTTGCGTCCCTTGAAAAGTTTATTAATGGAAGGTCAGCACAGATATTACTGTGCAGAAATGATGCAGCAAACACTGATCATGTAAACAGCTGTGAGATCTTCTGGTTATTTAGATAATTGAAGCACTTACTACTGTCCTTCAGAATTAGCAGAAAAGTGATGTTTACAATATCATTAAATAAAAAAAAAAGTTGGATTCCCAACAGCACGGAATTCAGTCCAGCAGTAGCAGCAAATGCAGCTAAGTTTAATAATACAGTGCATTTGAACAATTCTCCTACTGTTGTGGTGGTAATGTCTGATGTTAAAATGTATAGCAAAACAGCCCAGAAAGCAACTTCAAAAATCCACTCAGGAATGACACTGCACATGGAGCATCCAAGTTTTCTCTGAATTCAAAAGAAAACTGCTCTCACATCTGATGTGCAAATAGGTTAATTACTGTGAACGTACAGGACGCTCTAAACAGGGTTTGAGGAGAAAGCTTTTGCAAAAATGTTCCCACTGGTGCCATCATTCAAACAGCTAAATAGGTGTTAGTCCTAATGTTGACAAGGTCAGACTCCTTTTTACAGCCATCTCTGTTAGATTTCTCAAAACAGGTTTAATTAAAAATAGGTCTGGATTCCAGAGGCTTGTCTACAGTTGTGGTCCCACGAGTGCTAGCACCTGTTAAGCTAAAGCAGTGAGAATACTGAAGGAGGAGGAGGAGGAGGAGGGGATGTTGTCGGGTTTTTTCAATTTTGCTGATGTTAATGCAACTGTAAAGTTTCCTCCTGGCTTTCTTTCTTTCCTTCTTTTTTTTTCATTATCACAATTATAGCTGTATTGGAGTAAGGAGACAAGTTGCTGTATTACATTTTTTCATATCTACTCTGCAAAGATATATAGCTTTGGCTTTAATTTAAAAAATTAAACTATGTAGAAAAGTAGCATTTGATATCTGAGGCCATAAGTCTCTAACTTAAACCTTTCTCACTGCATTCCAAAAGGGGAAAACATGCAGGCAGGCTCTGGAATGGCAAGATATTGTTGATCCACAGCCTTCTATGATTTGAGGTATTTTTTAGTGTGAAAATATTATGCTTGGACAGATCACATATTTGTCCAGTTACCGCCTGAGAATAAAGTAAACAGCTCTGAATCTCCAAGAAATAGTATTTGGAAAAGAAAGGACAACAATTCTTACATGTGGAACAGCTGGGGTACTAGTCTGACACCTAAGGGTATGTTGACTGTGACTTCATACACCTTCCACCTTTGAGACACTTGAAGTAAATTAATGGATATGTATCATGTGCTGGAATACGTAAGGTGATGCTTTATGAAGCAGGGAAACATAACTAGTCATGAGAATATACTCAGTTTCATTCAGGTAAACTGCACCACAGCTGCCACCAAGTCACACTGGAAAGAGCAATACTTCCACCTAGTGGGCAACAGAAAGATCAATGCAAGACCTACCAAAAACTCATCCATATTTTTCCAGTCATAAGCAGTTTTAACTTCAAACTGGATTAATGAGAGAAAACACAGCTGGTAAAAATGGTGGGAAAGCCCAGCTATTCTGACTCACGGCAGATGCAAACTAATTGTCATGAAAATAAGGATTTTACAGTGGTTACCAAAGACTTTCCTAAATTAGGCAGATATTAACAATGGACTGCATGGGGCCTGTTACGGCCTGAATCACACCATGAATGAGAATGAAGGCAAACCCTTCAGATTCAGAAATGACACTGAGTTTCTGGCTTCGTCCACTGTTTAAAGCTAGTGTGAACACAGGACTGGGAGCTCATTGTCTGAGACATGAGAGCTAGTGATGAAAAGCTACAAACAAAAGGAAAAAGGGGGAGGAAAAAAGAAAAAGGGGGACAGACAAACCTAAATGTTAAAGGAATTAACAGAAAACAACAACAATAGGAAAAGAAAAAGAGCAAAAGAGAAAAAGGAAAGAGCAAATAGACCAGGAATGAGGTGAGGAAACAAGCAGACCAAGCTTCACTGACAAGAGTTTAGTAAATGGCCAGGATTCCCTCCCTTGAGATGAAATACAACACCAAAAGGTGGTGCCCTGATCCTGTTCATGGGACGGATGGAAAACATGGCCTTAAGAACTTATTATGGTAACTATATCATAGGGCAGTGCAGTGAGGGACTCCTGGCTGCCCCCATGTACTAAGAGCAGTCCTCAGCCAAAGTGCAACAGGGCTACATGAGTTGCCCAGAAGACAAAATGGGAGGCTGAAGGACTGACCAGAGATCCTGCTGTGCACCTGCCTTCAATACCAAACTAGTTTGGGTACATCTCCACTCCTCTGCCAAGCCACCCTTAAGGTAATGGTAACTATCCTAGGTCAAGAGGTTTGATGTGAAAGAAATGCACACAGGCATTGCCTTAAATAAACGTCTTTCTCCACAGAGGAGCAGCATTCTGCTTCCCACTCAGTCCCCCCAAGTATCCACGGGTTGCAGACTACCTCCTCCTCAACTCAGCAGACAAGAGAAAAAAAAGACTGCATTAAATACAACTAAATAAAATTTGAGAACTGACTACAGTTTGCTAGAGACTCGTGTCTACTTCAGTTTTGGGAAATAAGTTTGTAAAAGCAAAGAAGACACTAGCGGGAGGCTGTGATAATGGAAAGTGCCTGTAATTACCTGCTAAGGAACACCTCTCAGAGAAAGCAACTTGTGAGATAAAACTTCAGGCCTTCAATTCCTCAGCTGTGTTCTTAATGAATCATACAATCCAGATCTCTAGCAGACAAAAACCTAACACAGACAATCCAGTTGGGAGAATGTGCCCACCAAAGCAAAGACTCTTCCTTGAAAAAAGAATGTGCTTTTTAGCCATTGTAATGCAAAATCCTCACAGAGATAAGGTTGCCTCTAACTACAGCACAGTAAATCAACCTTAGTCCTTATCTAAATACAACTCTGTTACTTTCTAGCAACATTGTATTCATATTGTTCTTTTAAAGGTAAGGGCTGTCTAGAAAAAGAGACTCTCCTCACTTTTCTTTCCACTCCCTTTCTCAGAAAAGGCTTAGAGAAAAACTTCTAAACACATATAAACTTTACAAAATTAAACAAAAAAAATCAGAATTCCCATTGTCTGTGCATCTTGACTTTGACCCCAATGCCACATGAAATCTTTGGTGGTCTTTAAGATCATACGGTGCTCCCACAACACTGAATCCTTGCCCCAGGATGGAATAACACAGAGGTTGTGTTGTCAACAGCAATTTTGAGCTTATGGTTTTACAACCATAAGTAGCATTCCTTTAATGTAATTTTGGTATGTGAAGGGGTTTTTTGTCACTGATTGCACTTCTTTTTTGCGTAAAGACAGGTAAGCCCAAGAGAAGTCGAAACTATAATATGCCCCTGTTGTGAAAGAAACTTAGAAGCACAAGAAGCTCCTCTTCCACTGGGCAAACAACACATGTTTCAGAACCTGGTTCAGCCACAAAGCATGCTTGTTAGACATGACTAAAGGCTCTCCAAGGAATATGCCTTAGTCTTCTCTGAAACCTTTAATAAGAAGTTCCCTAACCTCACAATATATTCTTTCACTTACTGGATGTTTCAGCAATCAACCACACAAGTCATGAACCTTCCAGCACACAGAGTACAGGGTCAGCATGAAACTCACTGGCAAAGCAGCACCATATGACATCAGACCACAACCTACACACAGACCTCAAACCAATACGGGACTTGAAAACTAACCACTTGTTTGAATTTGATCTTCAGACTGAGTCATTTAAGTCTCTTTATATTCTGGAATGTATTAAAGAAACTGTCATTATTAAAGAATTGGCAGAAATATTCAGCCAACCAGGACAATTCACTGGACATTACTTCTAGCTTGGCTGGTTAACAGTCCTTCTCTTTCCTCACGAGCAACTGTGTTAACTCACCAGCTGTACATAGGCGACCTTGTAATCTGGTTTCTTCTCTCTCTGATTCCTGTGATTCCTCTTGTTGTTTGCACCTGCAGAAATGAAGAGAATCCCACCTTTTACTTCTGAGTTCTCCAAAGCAAGGCCAGACTGAAGGAGGGACTTCATTAGTTCTGATTTATTGTCAAGAGGAATATGCTTCCTTCAGTACCAGCATAGCATCGCAATTACTAAAGCGTAGGAAACTGAGGGACACTACTCTCCTTATTTACAAGCAGGGAACTGAAGTATCACCAGCCTGCTGACAGCCACTGTGCCTTCACCTCACACACGAAGTCTGCAAAGAAGCAAGAAGCTAAGTCTCTTGAGTAGGGGGGCTAGGAGTGGTAAACTGTCCTCCCAACATCAACAGCTTCAGGAAGACAAGGAGAAAATTACCACTAAACAGTTTTAAACTTGACAATTTTTCCTACCCAGCTAATGTGCTAGATATACTGTTTATACACCAGGAAATTATACTCCACATCCAAACAGTTCAAAGCACCCCAACCTTCTCCAAGTATGCTGGTCACAGCTGAGTGAGAAGTACAATTTATTCCCTGCATGTTAAGCAGACATTAAACCTCTCAAATTATTAGATATTCTAACACTCTTTTATCCCTGACTATATACATTCTACCATGACCTAAAATTCGCAAAGAGGGACACAATGGTTATAAGGACAAGCATGACTATTTTTCAGTGCTGTTTGAAATCACATGTGTTAGGTGTTTAAGACTTTACTTAATTCTGTTTTGCACATAAGCATATTACAGATGGTATTTCCAGGGTTTTTTATTCTTTTATATGTTCTGAGTTTTACAATCTTATTTTGAAGCTTTTTTTCATTCTCCATTTTTTTACCACTACAGCTCTTTTTTCCTATTCTTTTTAAATCTTACATTACAAACACATAATCTATTAGACCATTATCTACTGGTCTAATCGAATATTTTTCTTTGCTCTACAAACTTTGCCTTTTGTTAGATCATAACACCTCCTCTGTGTGCATGCAAGGTAATCTCAATTCACATTATTTTTTAAAAAAGGCTATGGCTGAAATTAAGTTTAATTACTAATTGTATCAAAACACAAGAAGCAGTTCCTTCTGAAGGGAGACACCCACTGGTCTTCAAGGAGAAATAGTACCAACTACAAAAGCACAAGCTAGATAACTGTCAGGATGATAAGGTTTTTTAAATTAAGGTTTTTCCTTTTAGAACTAAACTTACATCACAATTTAATCAACGCATTCAAATATGAAGTGGTGCATATCCATCTGAAGGGATGAATAAACAACTCAGCTGACTGACGTCACCAGCTAAGCCCTGGAACCAAAGTTTGCTGAAATCTAACAGACCTTTTGATAGCTATAAGTCCATTCTGGCTGCACAAGGATGCTGTATTTACCCCTTTGGATTACTCAACTGCACTTACCATACTGTATCCTGGTCCTCACAGCAGCTACCGGCACATTGTATATTCTTTCAAGGTAATTCCTGATATCCACTTTTGTCATTCTAGGCAATGCAAAAACATTTTGGGAAAGAAAGAAGAAAAAGTGTAAATATTTTTAAAAAAATAAACCAGAGACTGGTTGATACTCTGGAATAAATATGTTTTCTTCTTCTTTTAACCAGGGTAGCTTTACAGCACAAAAGTATAAACTCTACATAGATCACACACCGCTACAGCAATTCATTATCCATAAACTGTAACAACTGGTAAATATGTTATCCTCTGTAGCCTCAACAGTCAAAGTGCCAGATATATTCTGTGTTCAACAGGCTTTTTCACTGCCTGAGCTGAGAGCCCTTTCTTTATCTTCTGAGTAGCAGTTTCTGGAATTACCAGAACCTGCCACAGGCTTATGGGCTCTACTGTGTGCAGTCAGACCGGTCAGGTTGGAAGAGTCCTGACAAACACCTGGACATCACCTTGCTTCCTCTGGATCAAATTCACATGCACTTCCTTCCTCTAAGCCCGTCCCTGGGAAGGCTAAGCCTCGCCAACCCTCGGTGAGAGGAGCCACGCAAGGCTCGGCACAGTGAGTGCCCTCGCTGCCTTCCACAAGGGCTCCGCGGCGCAGAAGCCCCTTCCCGCTGCCCACAGGGGCGCTCCGCCCTCCCACCAGCTGCCGTGCCCGCACTCACTCCATGGAGACGCGGAACTGGACGGTGTCCTCGGGCTGCGGGACGCCGGGCCGCACCGCCAGCATGAAGAAGTTGGGACGGAAGATCCGCAGCTGCGGGCCGCCCCTCTGGAACAGCGGGTACTGCGGGGACAACGCAATGCGCCCGCGCACTGACCGCCTCACTGACCGCCCACAGCCCCGCTGCCCGCCTGAGCCCGCCCGGCCCCCCGGCCCCCATCCCATCCCACCTCCATCCCTAGCGCATCCCCCCGCCGCCCGTCCCGTCCGCTCACACGACCCTCCTGGCGCGCGCCGGCATGGCCGAGCCCGGCTGGAAGCCGCGGCGCCAGTGCGGCTCCCGGCGCGGCGGCTGCGCCCCCTGCTGGAGCGAGGAGCCGCGGGGGCCGATGCGAGCTGCGGTCCGACGCCTTCCGCCACGAGGGAGGCGGACACAGCCTTGGGCCAGGGGGGTCCCTCTAAGAAGGGGCCGCAAAGGCCGGGGCAAGGCGGAGCGGGAAGTGTCTGCAAGAGGCCACATCTGGAGTACTGTGTCCAGTTCTGGGCTCCTCAGTGCAAGAAAGACGAGGAGCTACTGGAGAGGGTTTAGGGGAGGGCAACAATGATGATGAGTCTGGAGCATCTCCCTTATGCAGAGAAACTGCGAGAGACAGAGGGGATCTCATTAATATGTATGAATATCTTAAAGTTGGGTGCCAAGGGGATGGTGCCAGACTCTTTTCAGTGGTGCCCAGTGACAGGACAAGCAGCAATGGCCATAAACTAAAACACGAGAAGTTTCACCTCAACATGAGGAAGAACTTTTTACATCGAGGGTGGCAGAGCACTGGAACAGGCTGCCCAAGGAGATCGTGGAGTCTCCTTCTCTGGAGTCATTCAAAACCCACCTGGACATGTTCCTGTGTCACCTGGTCTAGGGAACCCTGCTTTGGCAGGGGGGCTGGACTAGATGATGTCCAAAGGTCTCTTCCAACACTAGCAATTCTGTGATTCTGTGAAAATGTCACCTCTGTGGGACTTAGCAGTGCCACCTGCATTCCACGGGATCTGGAGGACAAGCTACTTCCTCCTGTCCTTTGCACTGGTGACACCCCAGTGGTGGTGCAGTCCAGCCCGGGGGCCCTCAGCATAGCAAGCATGGAGCTGTGGGAGAGCATCCAGAGGAGGCTGTGGAGATGCTGGGAGGGCTGGAACACCTGCCATGAGAGGACAGGCAGAGAGAGCTGGGTTTGTGCTACCCAGAGAAGAAAAGGCTCCAGGAAGCCCTCATTGTGGCTTATAATACTAAGGTCTGTCATGACAGGACAAGGGGCAACTTTTTAAATGGAAAGAGGACAGGTTTAGATTAGATATTAGGAAGAAATTCTTTACTGTGAGGGTGGTAAGACACTGTAACAGATTGCCCAGAGAAGTTGTGGATGCTTCATCCCTGGAAGTGCTCAAGGCCAGGCTGGATGGGGCTCTGAGCAACCTGGTCTAGTGAAAGGTGTCCCTGTCCATGGCAGGGGGTTTGGAACTAGATGATCTCTAAGGTCTCTTCTTACCTAAACCACTCTTACAAATCCATGACGCCGCAGCATGTGCCAACAGAGAGCCGTGATGTACATGTAGGCACCAGAAACAGGCTGAAGAACCATGGGGGAGAACCACCACCCCTAGTGGACTTCCCTCCAGAAGGGTATTTCAAGGGTTGGCAAAGGCAAGAGGCCCTACAGAATAGCTCGCATCTCAAATTTGGTAACAATCATTTGTGTTTTGACATCTACATTGAATTAACCAAGTAATTCACACTTCAGTATTGGGCTTTAATATTGTATGCAGGTTAATGGCCCAAATAAATATTCTAATATAATATTCAAATGTGTCATACTCTATTTTGCACTGTGATTCATCTGCATCTATGGAGAGGTATGTGCTGAAAACTATCACTTCTAGACATTTTGCCCTTTATTCCCAGTTCTCTGATTTACTTATTCACTCAAACTTTCAAGTCAATTTCAACAACATTTGGCACCCAGATCATGAGCTCGCCCGGAAGAGTCGGGTTTTGGTATCTGCCTGTATGATGGCTGTAAAACAGGACCCTAGTCCTGGATCTCTGTTGAAGATACTGAGCCTCATTCTCAGTTGTAAAGCCAGAACAAATGATATTAAATAAGGATTTGGACCAACTCCAAAATCCTTGAAAAATGGGATGGTGGTAGATAAAATATGAAACGCCACTCCAGAGGGCTGTCATTGGAGTAGGTACTGGTTGTGCTTTATTTACAAAATCCAGAGATTTGTACACAGCAATCTACAGGAGAGCATAGGGCTGGTATGAGGAGGATAAAGGGACATGTTCAGCAGGAATTGAAAATGCCAGCAAGGAGTCATCTCAGTTCCACAGGGAACCTGCTTCCCCTTGAGGAAGCCACCAGACCCCTCCAGGAAGAAAGAGAAGAAAAGCAGCAGCAATAGCCAATCCAGGCTGATGCGATTTTTGTTATCATTGAGGCGTGAGAACACAAGTGATCGGTGAAGGAAGAAAGAGGAGACCAGCAAGGTTTCAGCACACCACTAAAGGCCATCCTGCCTGGTTCTTTACTTCCAGCGCCCGCCAACCTTGCCCTTGGCTCCTGCCTTCTTGCTGCTACAATACAAAAAGAAAGAAAAACATGTCAGTATGATGGAAGTGGTGGGGCTCTGTAGCCACTCTGCATTTCTGACTATTAGATTAGGTTTGAGCTGCTTTCACTTCTAACAGGTTAGGCACACCCGTCATAGACCACATCCTAAGAAAAATATTGTAAATACTGTGGAAAGAGATTCCCCCTGGGGGTCTAAGTGAAAGACCAGGATGTGCATGCCTGAAAGAGGTGGATCCTTCCAGATTTCCTGCATTATCAGGGCAGAAATCCAGGTGGTCTCCAAACTAAATGACAGGCCTGTCCAACCACAGACTTGATGTTTTTCTGAATGCAAATCTGCTATGATCTGGATTTTAGGATTTAGAGCTCTTTTTGGAAAAATTTCCTCAGTA
This sequence comes from Manacus vitellinus, assembly GCF_001715985.3. NCBI lineage: Eukaryota > Metazoa > Chordata > Aves > Passeriformes > Pipridae > Manacus > Manacus vitellinus. Next base: position 999,983 of record NW_021940291.1, on the reverse strand, counting down.
TCAAAAAGCTCTGATCAAATTCCCCAGATGCTCTAATCATCTAGTAGTAGAGGCAAAAAGCTGAGCACTAATTTAAATACAACTAAGAACTGCTCTGCTTTAGCAAAGGCAGAGCGGCTTCTCATTTATATCATGAAAGCAAGAGCCTCCAAAGAAATCCAACCAACTTTTTAGGCCTCCTCTCAAATCAGTATCCCTGTCTTGCTCATGGTGTGTGGGAGCAGTCCAGCTAAACTCCCCACTCAAAGCACCTGAGGCAAACCCTCTCCAAGAGTATCTTCTTGCACACAGAAGGGCAATCCTACATGCAAGCCACTTACCTTCTGACTGAGAAGCAGACACACCTGGAGTCAGCATGGGGCTAGGTGTGAAGTTAGTTGAGTTAGATTCCGCACTAGTTCCCGTTAGGAGCACCATGGTTTATGGGGCTTGGCACACCCCCAAACCTTTTCATCTTACACACACACTGATGAGGCTGCTTCTTGAACCAAAGCACATGCAAACTGGGGGCAGCTCTTTGACACAGAAGAGCATGGGGTTGGGGGCCAAGCACAAGGTGGTGGGGCCTTGCTACCAACAGGGAGGCCTTCTTCAGAACCACTGGTTACTCAAGGAGCAGAGAAACATGGGGATGTCACATCTGGGGAGATTTTTGTTGTGCTGCCCCATGGATTGGTTCAAGAGCACCAGCCATATTTATCGAAGGATGTAGCACAGTGACAGAGACATACACATGTGTATACTTTACCTTTTGACCAAGATAGGCTTGGTCTAGTTGAAAAAATTTACCTTTAATGTGAGAGAGAGCATGCTTTTTCTGCTTATGTTAAATTAATCTCAATGTCCCTTTTGCCGGTCTTTCTGAAGGTTCAAAATCCAGTTTAGTAACTGCATAACTCCTCAAACAAAGGCAGAGTCCTTTTATCTCCACAAGCACCTGTGATGTTTGATGTTATGCCTAACCTTTAGACTGTGCTTAAGGAGCCTTAATAACATCTGAAGCAAAAGACTCACTTAATCCTTGTATAACATGTTAGCAGGCAATGCTTTGGAATGATGGTGTCTAGTCTGGATAGAAATTTAAGCACACAGAAATCTCATGAGCTGTGGACTTCTCAGTGCACCCTTTTCAAATGATGTCCTGAGAGAGTATCATGTCCTTTGGGGGAGCAGGCATGCAGTAGCCTGTTGTGGGTGGTGTGGTAGTGCCTCTCAAGAGCAGCAATGTCCAGCCAAACCAGGGCATCCCTCTGCAGCTGCACATTCTGCTGAGATTTATCAGCCTACAGCTCTGTACAGAAAATACCACGAGAAGGTCAAGCATTACATTTGGCATCCACAGACAACCAAGCCCCCAGTGTTCCATTTATCTGTTAAAGCAGGGTGCCTTGGGGAAGTGGGAAGGTAGTGTCTGGTCACTCCTATCATTCAAAGATGTCACCAAAGACCACTGCTTCATTCCTGGCATGACTTTGCTAAGATACAGAAGCACAGAGAAGATCAAATCCCACCACTGGAGAGCTCTCCTCTTTTGCTTCCCTGCAGTTACTTCTATGTGGTTGTCAGTTTTCTATGTCCTAGCCCCCAGGCTTTGTCTACACCTGGTCTCTCATAAGTTCATTAAAAATACCTAGAATAGTTAAAGATATAAAGCTCAAAAAAGTCTAGTGAAATAGCCTTGTAGTGAAGGAAAGTGGGAGAGAGATGATGAGTGAAAAGAACTCACTACAGTAATCCCATGATGTTAGTCTTGTTACACACCATTCCTTGTAATCTTAGCAACCACTTGTTTACCCTTTGTAAACCAGGGTTGTATTCCCTCAAGTATTCAAAGCACCTTGGTCAGGTGTTTGAAAAACCCAACAATAAGCAGATGACAATTTTGAAGTCAGGGTGTGAAGAAACATGTGGGTTTTTTTCTTGTTAGGTGTTACATTCACTTCAGTTTCCCCTTCATTTTCTCAATGTGAGGCAGGATGGAAGTCGCCCTTCCATCCCTAGCCTCATTCCATTGCAACAAGAAAATGTCGGTGTTGAGGCTGAAGTGACTAATTTGAACACTGAGAAGATATCCCCAATCCAGGAGCTAGGAAGGGGATATAAGTACTTACTGCTTCTGGGCCTGATCAATCCGGTTCCTGAGGGTGACAATCTGCAAACAACATATATGACCAGCGTTTTTAGAGATCAAGAAACATTTTTCCCCCAAGGAGAGGGGAGTTTTACCTGCTGAAGTGCTGGAATCAGGTGCCTATAGTAGGAATAAATACTTCCTTTGAAATAAAAGCTCACCCACAGTTGAAGGAAAGAAATGTTTCTTCTTGGCAATAAATCTGCAAGTCAGCTTCACACATCAAGGGAAAGAGGAGCTAGAATTTTTAACCCTTACTAGAAGAGTTTTACATATTCAAACTAATATCCTATGAACTCACATGTCAAACTGTAAGCGAATGAACCAGAATGAGTTCTGCCCAGCTGGAAATGGATGCCTCCATCATCTGCATGTGGTGACCTCACCTCCTCACTTTTCCCTTAATCCTACGCATTAGGAGGTGTGTAAGCTCAAAGAGCTTCCATGGTCTTTGGATGAGGACCTCAAGAATGGAAGATGGGTGTCACATTCTGCTGGAGTATCTTTGCTGGGCTGGCAGAGCAGGAGGCTCGGAGCTTGCAGCAGTCACCACCTTCCCAGCCATTCATCTGATAAGAGATGACTTTTAAAGGGGCTGAAGAAAATATTCAAGGGGAGTCTCAGGAACAAGAGAGGAGAGGGTTGAAGTGGGGGCTGTGAAGACCTTCCCAAGCTCTGTTGATGACTGCAAGCCTTCAGAGTGTCTGTCGTACCAGATGAAGCATCTCTGTTTAGCTGTGAGTAAACTGCATATTTCAACCTGATGCATGGGAAACCAAACACCTATCTTGCACAGGATGAGTACCTTACGGCCTGACTTAGCATCTCAGTCCTGGTTGGTAGGCCTAGACTTGCTACTGAAATCCTGAGACTCTTCCAGCTCAGGTACTGGAAAAGCCCACAAAAAGACTAGGGTGTGATAGAGAGCCCTTTTTTGCCCCTTCACCCTCTCATTTGGAACTGAGTCAGAGTTCTACTTCTTTTCCCTGAATTGGAAAAATGCCTTTGCCAAGATGTACACTTTGCATCTGCTTTTGGTGCAATTTTAAGTTCTGCACTGACTCTGCAGGTCCAAGAACTAGTGACCCAAAATCTGAATATTTGAAGTCGCACTTGACATTCCCCACATGCAAAAGAAGAAAAAGAAAAGTCATACATTCAGGTTGTCCCAACAGCTGGTATTTCCTGGCTCATGTCTTTCCATGGCAAACAGAAAAAAAATAAGAGACTGAAACATTACCAAGAACACAATGAAGGACAGATCAACAGATCACCTGCTTTTGTACTTACTCGTGGAAGTTTTATTATCTGCCTCAGCAGTTTAATTTTTTTTTTTTGCAACCAGGTATTTTTCCTGAGTGTGGAGGAGAACCAGTTGTCTTCAGTTTGACTCAAAAGACTCAAGACTTACCTTCAGCGATAACCTTGTGATTGTGACTATAACACTCACTCTCCAATGAAGCACCAAAGAGCAACAGACACTAAAGAATGGCTCCATTTCTGTGTGTCCCAGTTCCTTCCTTTGTCTCTCCCTTTTGCATCCTTGCTTGTGTTTCCTTCATTCTCTTTGCTATTTTCACTTACCTTTCTCCTCAATTTTTTCTTGCTATCATCTTCCCTTTGTTCTTTCAACTTTCTTCTCCCATCTTAGCTGTGCATTTTCCTTCTGCTTTCCTCATTCTTTGTATTTTTTGTTATTTTCATCAGTGGGCACCTCTCTCTTTGTTTATGCAGAGGTTTCATTACCAGATCATGTACCCATCCCCTGGCACTGCCTTATTTCCTGTTTTTCCACACCCACTTGACCTGTTATCCTTAAGCTAGCCCTCTCCAATACTTTGGAACTGGATAACCATGTGCCACAAGGTAAAGAGGCTTTCTAAACCCTATACTCTTCTTTTTTGTGAAGTCCAAGCTATTACACAGGTATCCCTAAGCTTTCTTGCGTGTATCCCAGGTGCATCAGGGTGACACCCCATGCACACAATACCAGAGGTTTGGATAGGGAATTATTTTAGAGGTGCATTGGGTTCCATGCTCACTTCTTCAGCCACATCCCTGTTGGACTCTTGACTCTTTTCTAAATTACCACTTTATATCTTCTCAAAAAATGGAAAGGGAGAGAAAAAGGAAGTGAATGGAGAGACACCAGATCCAGTTTCTCTTTTCTCTCTGCACTTGGAGCCAAGTGCCAGTTCCCATCTGGCACCTGGCCTCTGACCATGCGGCAGGCTCATGCATTTGGTAGCCTTTGCTGCTGCTGTTACACAGGCAAGTTCATTGTACTTACAACTTGGAAAGCTCCTCCAGCCTGCAACGCATTGTTAAAATCTAAGAGAGATTGAGATAGTTACATTGGTGTTGCTCACTCCCTGTCAGCATGTGTCTGTGTGATTGGAAATTAAAAGGAGAGCGAGACAGAGAGAGATCCGGTAGGATTTCTCAGCCACTGAAACCTGAAGTGGGTGAGTGCAGCCCTATCCAGTGACTTTGTGAAGGAAACATGTCCACTTCCTGTTACCGTATGACACTTCAGTCAGATGCTCCTGTCTGGAGACAGTTTTCAGTGACTCCAGAGAGCTCAGCCCACAGGTATTCTGTCTGGGATGGAATAAAACTCACAACGTTCAACGTTGAAATCAAGGATGGATGTAAAAATACTACTTTGCAATGGAGATTAATGAATTGAGAGTTACTGAATTTTCAGGCCACAGTTACTTATAGATAAACAAGAATGAATCAAATGTGTTTCAGCAGAGGGCAGGGAGTCTATTTTCCATTGGGAGACCCAAATGATGTCACAACATGGCTTTTGCCAGAGGAGTTACAGAGATTTTTACATTTTGGACCCAGTGCCATTAGCAAAATGGTCTCTCAACTCACCTCATATTTTTTCCTCTTGATCTGCTCTGTAAAGTCATATTTTTCAGTCTCCAGCTGATATAACCAGTCCCATAGCTCCTTGGCCTTGTCCCTGTGTGTTTATGGGAAAAGGAAGATGGGAGAAACATGACATAAGATATTTTCCATGGTTTTCACATCACTAGTAACCAGGCTTTTTACAGTTTATTTAATGCAGTTCACACATCTTTCTGTAAACCCTTTCTGTTCTCTGAAAGCTACTCACCATTTTCAAAGCCACATTTTCCCGCCTTCTCACCTGCAAAGTTTTTAGACTTGCAGTCTTGCATGTGTCACACATTAGCATAATTCCCCTAATTTTCCCCCTAACTCTTACTGAAAGATAAGACTCCAGTGGAATCAGACCAGAAGGAAGCAGAAGGAAGGTTACTCAGATTAAGTAGAGCAGCTGCCATTGTGCAATCTTATCTGTGTCAGGGCTGAGGTGAGCCAACTTCATCTTTCAATCATGTGTAAACTCCAACATGTGCAGTCCAGACTATCATCTGATGGCTGCTCTGCACAGAATACTCAGATTCCAAACCTCCAGCCTTCATAGAGATCCATATTCATACCTTAGCAGCTTTAACTCACCCCTGGGAATGTTACATATACCATTCTGTAGGCTTGTTCAACTAATCTCAAAGCTAGTCCTGTAAATGACCAATCCTAACTAGCAGGAGAAACTAACTGAGCTATGCCAGGACCATGGCTAGATGGCTATCAATCCATTTCAACACTTCCTTACATCCTCATTTCCCCTCCATTCTCCACATCAAAGAAGGGCACAACTTCACCATGTCCTGTGATGAATTTCAGGGAAGACCCCCTCCTCTTCCTGATTTGGTCACTAGAGAAGACTCCAGTAAGACCAAAGTTGTGTGGATTACATTCAGTAAATTAGGATAAGCTTGTTACCTCAGCTTGTCTTCACTAAGGTGGTCAATGTTCAAGGGCTTGCGCCTCTCTGCCAGGATCTTCTTCTTTGTCTCTCTAGCTGTCTGCTTCTTTCCTCTCTTCTGATCAGCCTGTTTTCAGAATATTAATTAACATCAGACTGCAGAAATTAAGCCTGAATGAAACCATTTCAGCGACAGAGCATGTAAGACAAGCTGCTGGGGATCCAAAAGAAGAAAAGTTGGGCTGTTTTCTCAATTCTAATAAAGCCTGTTTCCAGCCAACCCCATGATTTAACGTTTTTATGTTTCATCCATTGATACATGATTTTTACCTTAGCCAGATAACTGCTGTAATTTGCACCCATGGAGGACAGAGCCTTCTTCTTCTTCAGATCATCCTCAGCTTTTCTCTTGGCATCTTCTTCCTCTCTCCGTGCCTTTTCCTCCTGTGGAGTGCAACACACAGAGCAGATTACTCTAGGGGATTCTCCCAGCTTCCCCAGCAACCAGCGTCACTGCGGGGAATGTGATCAGAGAAATATATTGATGAGAATTGGCAACTCCTGTTTTCTGCCCTTGTTTTAAAGAGGGTGGTCATTTCATCTTTGGACTGAGACAGGCAGAACCTGCAGTTTTTCCTGTCTCTAGAGATCTCCTCCAATTTGATGTTGGGGCAAGGAGAGGGAAGCAAAGACACTTACCGCAAGCCTTGCCTGACGCTCCTTCTCCTTCTCAGCCCGGATTCTCTGTTGCTCTGCTCTTTCAGCTCTGCGCTTCTCCTGCAAGAAACAGTGGCAGAGGCATTGGATCATCACTGTGGCTTTGTCTGCCTCCACTATTACACACCACTGCCAAGAGCTTAGTTTCGTAAAGAGTGAGCCACCTTCTCCCTTGCTAGAACATGCAAAAGGGTCTCATGTACAATTCCCAGATATAAAAAAAGAGGTTGAGAGGGGACTGATGTGGGAAAAGGCCATTAAATGGTGACTTGAGCAGTCACTTCTGTATATGGCAGTGCAGCTTTCAGTCAAGGTCTGTCAGTGGACTAATGGATTGAGCTTCTCATCTACAGATGATCTCTCAATCTAGTACAGGGAAATGGCAGTTCAAGGACTCACAATTCTCTCCTTGAGGGCAACAAGCTCTTCCTCTTCCTTTCTCCTGGCTTCAAAGTGGCTGTCAATCAAGGCCTGCAGTTCAATCAGATCTTTGTTCTGCCTTTTCTTTTGGATGTCCTAGAAGAGCAGGAAAATGCATTAAGCCAATATTGCTCCAGGAATATGCCCTGGACATTCCCAGCACCCTGCATATACACAGAGAAACAAAAGCAGAAAGTGTCTGTAGATATCCATGGATATCTATAGGATTATCTTAAAAGGCTGTTGGTGCAATCAATGACTCATTCCAGGTGACAGTCAGAAGCCCAGAAGGGTAAAGAATCCAAATCTCCCATTCCCCTATACCGTATTTTATCCTTGCTTTGCTTACATACCTATCTTTGCATATACTTAGCTTCCTCCTCTTTGCTTTGGAATATGAATCTTACTTAGAAAATATTCCTGCATTTTGGGCAAAGCAAATATTTCTGTGGAGGTTTTCAACACCAGAACTTCTTCAATTTTCTATCAACTTTCTAGGAAGGTATTTGGATCTCTCTTTTTTTATTGTAATTTTAGCTAGTTTTTCTCAGCAATAGCTGAAGGCCTGCAACTTTCAAACCATTTACAAGGATGGGACAAGGGATCTGAGATCTCCTAAAGCATTTGCTTTTTCCTTCTTATATTGGCTTCAACTATTCAAGGTGGAAAAAAAAGAAATACATTATTTTAGCTGAGTCACATTATCAGTGAATGCATCCAGACAGCTTCAGGGAGCAGAGAGCAGCCTTTTACTGAAAACAAGTGGCAAAGCAACCATACTTTGGGGTCCTTGCCTTTATCCTCAGCAGCATCCAGTACAGAAGGAGTTATGTGGGTTTGCACACATGTGTATGAATTGGGTACAGACAAACCCCGCCAGTCTCAGGAATACTTACATCAAAATCTACTTTCTCACCCTCTGGTATTTTAGGAGCAGTTAGTCTGCAGAGAGTCGAACACAAAACAAAAAGAAAATAAAAGAAAAAGGAAGGATTTTCATCTTAAAGAACAGGCAGCTTTTTAAGTAGCATGTCCTGACCTCACCAGACCTGCCCTCAGAAACAATGCTGATAAGTAGGAGTGTTGGTGGAGATACAGAGGGGTGAAACAGCAAATCAATGGCAAACTACTCCAGGATAGTACTAAGGAGCACTGTCCTTCCTGGAAGGCCATGCAGGTCAGGTGCTACACCCAAAAACCCTTTACACTTCCAAAGCCTATGGTCATTCCCTACCACATGGAAAGATGTTGGTCTGTGAGGCCGTCTGCACAGTGCTGCACACTCCGTTCTGGGCAGCCGGCAGAGCGGGAAGGGAGGGTGCTGGGGCCCAGACCCAGAAGGTTTATAGGAAGCTTTAGTTAAGCTTAACTCAGCCCAGCCCAACATTTGCCACCCTTCCTACTGTCAGCAATCCTGGAGGGACAGGTAGTTTCCCAGCCGTGGCCTCTCAGAGAGGATTTACTCTTGAGTTGCCTGTATTTTGGGGTACTGTGAGAACACTGTATCTCAGACAGTTCACAAGCTGTCTGATTATACAAGGAACTGGTCTTAAGATCCAGACCAGTAATTGCTGCTAAGGCATCCTCTGAAAGAATCAGACATCCTGGAAAGGCATGCAGGAACAGATGGATGTTGCATGAGGGAGAGCTGGATAAAGGCTTCAAGTGGCCATTTGCCTAATAGACAATCTAAGAGCTTCTGCTAGACCAGAAAAATGATCCCAGGGTTCTGAAACTCCCTGCTTACTTACTTTATTCTGGGCTTCTCCTCTGTATTTGGAAGGATGGAGCAAAACAGGAAGGGAAAAAGAGGGAGAAAGTTAAAACAACAGAGATCACGCCAGCTGCTAAAGTAAAAGGAGGGAAGGGAAATATGATCTTAGGGGAAACATCCCAGAGAAACTGGTTAAATCTCAAGCACTTCCAAAAGAAATACACACACTCACACACCCCTTTTGCTAGGAGTGAATCTGTTTTTACCCTTGAAACAGAATTTGGCAGAAAAGAATCAAGAGACTGTATAAAAGTCTCAAATATAGCATCTGGAAAGCAATGGTTTTGTGTAAATGCAAAATTACTTTCCTCAAACCATCCTAACCAAAGCTCTAAGGAGGATAGCTGGGCTGGAGGATAGAAGAAAATGTTGCCTTTTTCAATCGGCACTTCTTTTGCTAAAGGCAACCTGAATTCACAGTAATCTCAGTGATAACTAGGCTTTACCAGTTTAGTTCAAATTCCTCACTTGGAGGCCAGGACGGAAAAATCTTTATGACACACATTTTCTCCAGGTTCATTGGCTTCCAAGACAGCTTAAGGCACATGTCCCTGAGATACCTTGGTGCCACGGGAAGATGCTTATTCTTCTGCACTGTGTGGTGCTCCTCAAACCCAGCTTGTAAAGGCCTCTCTTAGCAAGCATCCTCTCCTGCTGAGGTACATGCAAAATTCCCATGGGCATCAATGGGAATGATCTTTTCATCTCCAGGAGAGGCATAATGCCCTGATAGGCAGGCTAACCCATTACAGAGACTATCACCTTGGGTCCTCTGGCTGTCAGAATTGTTCCCTTGCAACAAGTGACCTTTCCCTGGCTCTCAGAAATGTGCTGGTCTTATGAGTTACTTGCTTAATATTTGTGCTTGTGATCAGCTCCCATCCCTGCTCTGCTTTTTAAACTTTAGTTATTAACTCCAGCGTAATGCCAGCAAGTTCAGCACTGTTATTCTCACAAACAGAAGTAAATTAAACCTATGTGTTTTTTCTGGCTCATTCTCTCAGAGACCTAGGTTGACTTTCATAACCACACACTATATTCGAACTTTCAGGGATGCTGATGGATTCTGCAGTACAAGACTCTCCCTGTGTTGGCTCAGTGGGAGGAACTGAGGAAAAAAAGCTCACAGCCTATTGAATCTGATTTAAAAAAAAAAAAAACTAACCAGATTTGTAAAGTAAAAGTAAAAACAGCCTCCTCAGGAGTGGGTACATGAGGCCTGTTATCAATATCATACTACAGAAAGATATTACATTGTTTCAAATGCTTATTTGCATTTTGAGACTGATGGAGGAAATATGGAATAGCAAATGGAACAGAGTAGAATAAAATAAAATGAAACATTGGGGTGTCCTGCACAGGGCCAGCAGTTGGACTCAGTGATGCTAATGGATCCCTTCCAACTCAGTATATTCTACAATTCTATGACTGTAAGAGGAAAAAATAGCAAAAATCTTACACTGGAAAATATTTAGTGGAGGAAATCAGTTGTCAGATTGTTGGATAATAAAAATTTGAGAGAGTGGTTGGAAATGGATTACTGAGATAATTAAAGGAAAATACATGAGAGATGCGTAAAAGAGATCAAAAATCAACCTTTCCTTTCTCTAACCCTTTCCCATTTAAATTTCATTAATGACATTTTGGGGGGGTAGACTTTTCTCATTTACTGCAAGAACTCCGCCTACCAAAACATATCTCAGCTGAGGCCTCTAGATGCCAGAGCGAAGCTAATAAAATAAACAGCAAGTAATTTGAAAAGTATTTTAGGCCGCTCTACTATAAAGGAAGTCACAAATTGCTCCTGAAGAAAAATACCATTAGCATGCTTCTGTATTTCTCCAGTTATATTTTTAATTGTTTTGCTTCTCAAATAGCCAGTGAGCTTCTTAACACATTAGTTAAATTGCCTTTTACCTGGAGAGAGGAAAAGTAATCATGATTAACCAGTCTATCAGGGATGTTATTTACACAGGATTCCCTTCCTTCTTGACACACACAGAGAATTTTCATCACCATTCCTGTTTAGCTTAAAGCTGCCAGTCAGTAACACTTCAAAGAGAAGGGGGGGGGAAAGCAGACAGGAAATGACTGGTTTTGTTTGTTGACCTTGGTTGCCAGGATCAACACCTGTCTGCCAAAAACTGTGAAACTGGTTTCAGCTCCCACCGAATCAGCACTTTAAGCTTCATTAAACCAACAATTGTAAAAATAAAAAGAAAAATTAAGGTTAGCTGTTCTTGAAATAAGAATTCTAGTTAGAATACCTAAAGGTACCTCCAGAAAACCAGAAAAGGGGATGTTTTATTAAAAAGCAAACAGTAATAAATCTGTCCTTTGCAATGCATGACCCAGCATTGATCCATACTGTATGCACCAAAAGCAGCCCAGGGATGGGATTTTTTTGAAATGCCCCTTCTTTCAAGAGTCAAGGAACTGGGCCAAAATTTGTTGACAAGCAGGAATTGCCATAGCAAATTCCTGTTCCTATGGTGGATTTTGACATTCTGGTCATTCTGACTATGAACCATGGGGCTGAGACAAAATCCCCACATACAACCCTGCCAAAAGAAGGCAAGAGACACTGGAAATCCAAGTTCACTGCCCTGGTGATTAGAGAATCTCTGAGTTTCTGGTTTCCAAAAGGCTAGCAGAGGGAGGGGACACACCACCATAAATACCACCCCGCTTTCTTCTTCCCAATCTATGAGATATTCACACGTGCTCCCCTTCTCTGGGAATCCCTCTGAACTGTCTTTACTTCACTCAGAAACCCCTTAACACCCTCCCTTAATTCCACTTCTCAGAAGCAGCATATCTAACTCACACTGTGTCCTTGGGAAAAAAAGAAAATCAATATGCTATTAAAAATAAAAGGAAAGAATGAAAAAAAGAAGGATAAAGAGGGACTCAGGAAGGTCCTCAGGGTATTTCCCTAAATTAGAAAAAAAGCCTGAAAAGCAAGCAAGAAAATTAAAACAAATGAACAAAAAAAAATACAAAAGCAAAACAAAACAAAACAAAACAAGGTAGCACAGAAAATTCAGAGTGTTTTCAAGTGATGTTGGGTTTTGTCTTTCAAAGCAGGTGGCTGGGTGTTCTAGGGGCTGGGACAATCAGAACAGAACTGACTTCAAAGGCCTCTAAAACTCTGTGACAGTCTTTCTATACATTTAAACTGTCCAAGTGGGGGGCTAAGTTATCTTGCCCACATACAAGAGCAAAACATTTAGATTTGGTCCTTTAACATGTGTACTCCAGCGCCCACTCAGCCAAGTATTACAACCAGACTATCTTAAGCCCATGGCCTGCCCCACCCGTCTGAATAAATTAATCCACATTTGATGTTTGGCACAATTTTAAATGTGTGGCTTGGGCAGAAGTTTAAATTTCTGTAGATTCAGACCTGGAGCCCATGATCTGCTCAGGCTGAGTGAGGATGGCATGTCTGTGCAGGGCTCAGCTCCATTTTCAAGTATGCCATATGATCTAAGAGATGCTTTCGTAATTTTTTGGGGATGAAGAAGTTTTGCTGATGAGAGCTATAACACAACAGGTTCCAGCTAAAAGACAACTCCAGAGCAAGCTTCTGGAGTTTGATTTTCATCATCTACTATCCTGAGGAGGATGTAGAAGTTTCTCAATACACTAGTTACCCCCCAAGGGTGATTGGATCTGCACAGTGAGCGATTCTTTGCGGCAGAGATGTTTTGGCCCAGTTCCTGAGTTTAAATTCAAGTGAGGAACAAAAACAGACACAGAAAAGAAAGTGAGATGTTAGGAAGATGACTTTGTTGTCCTAAGACAACACTAAGCTACCATCATTGTATTCGCCTTCTTCAGCAGCTGTAGGTTGAAGGATAAAAGAAAAAGAGAAGAAGCACAGTAGTCAATTCACAACCAGCACTGTTCTGAGAGCAACTGTCCCCACTCCCTTCCTGCTATGCTGGGAACCTTAGACCCTCTGGAGATTGAACAAGAAGAAAAAAACACCTTTTTGGTGACCTGATTTGGCAAACATACGGCCCTTTTCTCCATGTTCATCCAAATCCATCCAGAAGGATCATTTCCCTCCCCTACTCTCTTTGCTCTTGAACGAGTTCAGTGTTTTTAGCACTGTTTCCCCAGCACTGAAAGAGAAGAAGGTTGAGTCTGTAGGCACATCACATACCTTCCTCAGGAGCTTCCTCTGCTGTTGTCATGGTGCAAGCAGTGATGGAAAGACAGGAAATAGAAAAAAAAAAAAAAACAGAACAGATATTTAAAGCTCTTGGAATCCTGAGAAAGAGACCAGGGAATGCATGAAGGGGGGAAAAAATAAAGGAATTAGTGAATTAAGGGAGAGAGAAAAGGTATCTGGAGAGACTGTCAGGAGTTAAAGATGCTGTAATGTTAAAGTAGTAGTAAGCATGGAGGTTAAAGGAGAAGAGGGCTGCAAATAATCATTGTGGTTAATATTTGTTTCTCTTGTTTTGTTCTCTTCTACCAGCCCAGGACTCCTGTTCTCTCTCTCTCAGACACACACATACGAACTTTCGTGTTGCAACTAGATGGAGTAAACCAGAAGTCGTGTCACATACCTGGCTCATGAACTTCAGGTGTGAAGTGTCATGGAACAAGTTGCGATGGAAAGCAAGAGAATGAGAACGAGAAACCTGTTATTTCACACACCAAAAGAGCTTTTGAGCCAAAGGGGAGGAGGGGCAGAGAGGAAAAGGGGAGCCAAGAACCAAGTTAAGAAGTAAACCTGAGGTAAAATAATAACATTTGAAATAACATATAAACAGAAGACACAAGTCAGGAAAAGTGAAAGAGGCAAATTTGTGATAATAGTGCAGTGCTTAAAAAACACTTCTAAGCATAATATAACATAAAGCACAACCTGACAGCACAGTGTACCAAGGTTTACCTTGATTTGAAATATGCACATGAACATAGTCATCACTTTCAAGGTGCTATTGGATTCACCTTTTACTGCAGCAGTATTTCAGCCATTGGAAATAAATACAGTGTGGTTCAGAAACCTGCTGAAATGCCTGCCATAACTCATCATCAACGTTCAGCTAACCTCCAAAGGAGATCAGTTCCCTTCTTGATCTATGGCTCAGGCCATTTTCTTCCTTGAGGAAAACTTTGATGTCTATATAAATGTACTGCTGTTCTTCACATCCATTTGCAATGCAGAATTACAAATGGATTACTTCATAGGAAGAAAACGTTCATTAAAAGTCTGTGCAGGCCTACATGTCATTCTTCTGGGATTTGACAAAACAAGAATAGATCAGCAACGTGAGTTTGCAGGGCAGATTTTGCTTTTCAGTCATACACACAAACCACTGAATATTTTGCAAAGCAGGCATAAAAATAACACAAAATCTCAGAGCATTTATATTTTCTGTGTACAGTCAATGGGCCAAATTCTGCCCCAAGATTTGAAATAAATCCTTCCCTATAGGAAGAAACATTCATTCTCATATCACAGTGCAGAACCTAACCCATGCCACAAGGACAGTTTTTGCTGAGCTACTCTTTCACAAGCATACATGTGTTCACCTAGTTTTTAGTAAAATTTTCGTGCAATGGGTAAGTTTCCTCCTCCTTGGTGCTGATTACGCTTTACTGAGAAAAAATATTTTAAACTAAAATAGAACCACCCCAAAGGCATGCAAGTTACAATCGATCATTAACTAATAGGTTGTTATCCCCTGTCACCTTGTATTCACACCACCATCATTCACACACACCATCCCAGCAGACAGACACTGGGGAGTTTAGAAGTTAAATCACATACCTGGAGGGGGGGCTTCATTTAGTAGGAAGTGTCAGGGGAAAAACACAGGAAAGGAAGATAAAAGAATTAGAAATAAGTTATTCAGGAGGGGATCACCTCAAACTTTGGTAAGACTAGGCTCAAGAAATATCATTTGCAGACCAGGTTATAGGGATAGACTGTTAATAAGAGTAGAAAAGGAGAGTAATTACAGTGGGATATGAAGTAGACAGGGAGGAGATGCCATAGAAACAAAAGATAAAGGGAATTTGAATGTTGATGAATTGCAACAGTTTAAATCATGCAAATATATAAACCATGGGCAAGTATAGTAACACCGGTGACCCTTAAAGTTGAAAGAAAACATACCCGAGAAGAGAGTTTTACAAGCATGTAGCGTTACCTAGATTTCAGCTATGTACATGCCCTTTTAACTATCAGTGCTAGCATGAGGATGTGAGAATTACTGCAAGAAGGTGCTGCTTTGGATGTATCTCTATGCCTGCATCTGAAGCTCCACCATCTAAGAATCCCTGCTGGCAGATTCAGGGCTTAGCTCTGCAGAACTGGAAATATTTGTGTCTACACAGAGCTGGTCTCTGCTGCAAGGGACTAGAAACTGCTCGAGCCGGCGTGCCAGGATCCTGCTGCAATCCACTCCCTGTGAGTGGAAGCAGCTCAGGTTTCTGCAGCTCAGGTATCTGCCCTCTGTCCCAGCTGTGGTGTAGTCACAGCCCCAAGAGTTTTCAGGGGCACTGAAAAGTTTCTTCTAAGCTTCTTAGAAGGTGACTTTTCAGTTACAAACAATATATATACTTTCTTACAGGGAAAATAAATTTTAGGGAATCTTAAGAATGGATTGATTCTTCATGATTCTGGTTTTCTTCAACATCTTCAAATTCCTATGTACAGGAATGCTTCAGATTAATACATAGGAATTTAGATGTCACAGACATGCGCTTGGTTACATGGAAAGAGTCAACAAGGAAAAATAAAGGAATTAGAGCAAGAACCCCACAACAGCAACAACGCTGAACTTGTGCAGGCCAAAGTTGTGACTTAGATGATGTGGTAGGTAAAGACAGCATAAATAACAGAGAAACTAATGCAGTTTCATGCAGTTATATGAAAATCTAGGATTGTCTCCTGACATAAAAGTTTTCTGTTAAGTTTGTTATATTTACATTGTCTTTATAAACTTTTGGTTTTGTCGTGCTTTATGTTATAGAGGGAAAGGAAGACGTAGGGAGGGTGTACTTAGGGAGGCTTTATTGTTTATCAGACTGTGTTAATACCTTCTGTTATCAGACTGTGTTAATACCTTCTGTTTTTCACAAATTTCAAGCTCATACGTCTGTCAAAGCTAGAGACCAACACCTGAGTAACGAGTAGCAGTTCGATAACTATCAGGGAGAATAGGTACAGAGCCAGGCAAAGCAGCAGGGATGGAAGCAATGACCTTTAACTTGTGCAAATCAAAGTCAGCAAAATCTTAGGTGCAGATTAACAGACAAGAATGAATATGGTTAAAAGGAGAAGAGAAAGATGTGAAACAAGAAGTGACAAGAACAGAAGAGATGTAAGAAGCAGTGCACAGATGAATGTTGAAGTATTCAGTCATGTAAAAATCAATCAGGTAGCTTTCACCAACCCTGGCAAAAGCATTGATCTGGTCTGAACTAAGAGGCTGGTCTCCCTCTGTGGACAGCAGAGTGAAATAGCTGGGGTGAGTGGCTGCTGAGATGTGACTGCTTTAATAATGCTACTCCAAATGGCACAGAATAATTTTCATGGACAGTTTAGAGGATGCTGCAAGTTCAGTTTCTGTTTTTCCAGGTAATAAACATTAAAACATTCCCATAAGCACTGTGAGATGACTCTGAGTCCGGTCAGTGGCTATTATTGCAACTTACATATTGAGATGTTTGTCTTCAAAAAATGTTATTACATTTTTCATGCAGCAGTTAGCTTTATCCTCATTATTATGCATCACAGAGTGGGGGAAATTATGACTGGTGGAAGGTGTAAGGAAGCTGCAAGTTTCAGTTTATCATTAATATTCGATTTTTATGTTTACTTCCACCATCTTTGAATTCCTGAGTATAATATTAGAGTTACTGCTATCATTTTCCAACAGAAATCATAGCTCAATTAAATTTCAATATTTCAGAACTCACATAGATTTAGATAAGATTTTGGTTAAAAAAAATAGAAACTGTTTCACAACTATAAAAGGTTGCAGAGATATTAACATCTCCGGAACAAAACTTTTTCACTTTTTGCCTAGTGGCAATCTCTCATTCCAGATTTGTTCTTGCATTACACTATATATACCCCACATTATCCATAAAGGCAATGCTTCACAAGCTTCTAAAATAGAATTTTCATTTCAAAATTTGGAAATCTTCCATAGAGGAAAGAGGGGAAAAAAAAGTTGGAACATAATGTTTTAACTAAATAAAAACCATATTTTTCAATAGCTGTCAAACAAGGCGTTCCTCCTTTTTTTCTTGTCTTTCTCTTTTTTTTTTTCTTTTTGGTTGGTTGGTTGAAAAGTTTCCATTTTGTCCCAATTCAGCACATGACCCAATTGTGAAATTGCCAAGCAGAATTGAATTTCCAGAACACAATAACCCTTCAGATTGACGCAGAGGAATTCAGAAGTCACATACCTGGTTCATGGACTTCTTTAAAAGGGAAGTAGCAGGGAAGGAGATGTAAAAAAAAGATAAGAGAATTAGAGCAAGAAACAGAGGATTATTAAAAAACCTTAGACTTTTCTTAGCCAGGGTGGAGGGGTTAAAGGGATAAAAATCATTAATAAGATAAGTGAGAAACAGAGGGCACATATTGATGGCAATTAGAAAATCGTGGAGGAAGGAAAGGGTTGTTGGGATATTAAAGATGCAGATGACTAATACATATATATTCATAACGTTATATAAATCAAGTGCCACTGGTAGCCTTTGGTTGACAAAACATTATTGTATTTAGAGCAAGTCCATTACCCATAGGTCTGAATGTGCAAGAAGGGTATAAACAACCCGCTCTTATTCATGTGCATAGAAATCCCAGCCACTGCAGAAATCAATGGGCTCCCAGGAGCTGGCATTGATTTCCTTAGTGCCCAGGATTTCACCACTGGTGTGTAGGACTGCATACTGATGTGGGAAGGTAAGTATGAGCATGTTACTGCTCTCCAACCTGCAGGATAAAGCATTTGATGAAAGCCTAGCTGGGCAAGCAGAGAGAGGCAGGCAGAAGGGCAGTTGAAAGGTAAATGGGTTTGGGCTGCCAGGTTGATGCTTTAATAAGCATGACCTTGTATTTTGCTAATCACACATATTGTCTTACCAGAACTGAACTTTAAAATTCAGCTTATAAAATTAAGTAAAAATGCAACCCTGCCACCCCCATTTTTGCATAATGCACGTTAACCCAGAAACATACCAACAGTTATGGAAAAAACAAACACTACACCTTTTCTCAAGTATGCTGCAACCAAAATGATGCCACTCAGTGCCATCCTTAGTCCAAAAGAAAGCTAGGTGTGACATGGTGCCACTTGTTGCTTATGACTTCAGGTGCAAGTCCCATCACCATACATTGCTGCAAAAGGGAGTTCTGCCTCTGCATAGTGGTGAGAGGACAGGAGGAAGAGGTGCACCCAACTGAGGGACACAGCATTGCCACAGGACACAGCTGCCCCACCTCTAACCCCGGTGTATGGCACAAAGGAAATGGGTTTGGAAACACTCTAACACTCTCCTTGTACCAACTGGTGTCCATACCAATAGCCTGGTTAGAGACATCAGGTGCTGGGGAATACATAAGCAATGCCCAGCCTGTGCTTCAGACATTGTTTCCAAACAGCAGTTAGTACTTATTACTCATCACACTGCTTATCCTACAAGAGCAAAGCAGCAGAGGGTATTTTTGCATCGTCTCATCTTCAACCACCTCCAGAATTCCTGCGCGAGTTACCGCTCCAGACAGAAACAGAGGAATTCACAAGTCATGGCACATACCTTCCTCATGAGCTTTAGCGTGTGGGAAGAGTCACAGAGCAAAATGCAAAGGAACACGAGAGCGTTAGAAACATCAGAACAACTTTTCACTTGTGCAAAATGGAGGGGGAGGGAAAGACCGAGAATACGTGGCAAGGAAATAAAATGAATACGGATATGAAAAGCAGTACTGGAAGTGAGGGTACAAATGATCTGAGATATTAAAAACATAAAGCTGATTTAAGCAGCCGTATCAGATGACATTTGTCCTATGCGCCCGTTCCAGCAGTCCTGCATAAAGCCCGGAGCAGCATGCTGTTTCACAACCCTGACACTTGGATTTATAACCTGAGGCCAGCAGGTTTTCGGGGGCTGTAAGTACTGCCATGAGACAGTGGTCTAGAAACTCCATTATATGAACAAGAAAACCATCTTTAATCATTTGCAAAGCTAAAACATCAAATTTATCACCATTTGCTTTATACCACAGGGTTTAAGATGAGAAAAATATGTGGAAAGGCTACTGTAAGAATGTCAGCCAATCATGAGCACATCTGCACATCGTCTGGAGGCCAGACCCACCACGAATGGTCCAAAATAAGTCTCCCAGGGAGACCCAACCAAACTCAGAGTGAAGGCTTTTCAACATTCATCCTTTTAAGAGGTTTACATTTCACAGAAGTTTTCAGGCTTCTTTTTCATGCAACAATGACCACATAGCATCAGCAGTCAATGTCAAGACAGAACATGAAGGAAGACAGTACAAAAAACAAAATGGTAGCAAGTTTTAGTCTATATTAATATGCCTATTTTTAACTCCTGTTTTCTTTTACCATCTTACGGCTTACTGGCTAAACCAGAGCTTACTCTGAAAGACGGCAATTCAGGAGTCATGTCACATACCTTCCTCATGAGCTTCTTTAGGTGGGAAGAGCCACAGGACAGGATGGAAAGGAACATTATGAGAAATACAGTGTTACATAAGCTGACACTACACAGGCTGAAAACTCTGCTCAGAGGGAAAAGTTTTACCCTAGTAAGGGATGTGCTAATGGCCAGGAGGGGAAAGAATTTGCAGCATGTGTGGTTGGGAAACAACTTCACCTTCATGAGAAGGAAAGAGGCAAAGACATATCAGAGAGGGGAAATCTCACGGTAAGCTCAAATAATACATGCTGAAATTTCTCTCTAGTTCCAGTTTTGGAGGAACAATTCCTGCCATTGCCCAGATTGGCTTTATGGTGAGCTCTGCACAGGTCAGGAGGGGCAGTGAGGCCAGGTTACCCCTTGGACTGAGACTATTCCTGTGTGTGAGCCTCTGCGAGAACCTGTCACAGAGGTGAGGTGGAAATCAAAGACAAAGGGAAGCAATAAGGCAAAGTAACTGGGTCCTGCTCCTCTTTCACCACCCTTGAATCCCCACCACCACCAACAAGGAGATGGCGGGGAGCAGCTTGGAAGGCAATGGCACGTACCTGCCGGAGCAGCTTCATCAGGTGTGACATGGCAGGAAGCAAAAGCAATGAGATGGAAAACAAGAACAGTTAGACTAAAGAATGTGTGAATTTAAGAGGGTCTAAAAAAAACCCACAGAGGATATGAAATAGAGAAACAGAGGATGATGAAATGGAGACAGGTGACCAAAGCGCACATAGATACAAGAAATGTAAAGCCTTCTGAACTTGGATGCTGTTAAAACTCTGCAAACTGCTCAGAGTGGGTCTCTCGTGGCACTATAAACAGGTTTACCCCTGTTTAAAATATGCCCAAACCATGAAGCTTTGCAAATGCAGAACCGACACACCCTTTGGTTTCTTGTACCTGAAACACCACATCCCAAACCCCTCGAGTGCAAAGGGTGGGTTTCTGTTCCAGCCCCTCTTCTGCCCTGTCTGTCCCCCCTTGCTAATGTTGTATGGAATGTGAGGAGCCAGCTGGGGTTACTTGCCAGCATCTACGTACATATAATTATGCCATACTGTTTATATTATATATAATATTATATATTATAGTTTATAAACTTATAATATATACAATATACTATATATAATATGACATATTATAGAATATGTGCTATGTACCATAGGGTTACACACGTATTTTCCACAGATGGATTCTGACTTCAAAATCCATTTGATCATGATCTGCCAGGCCACATAGGAGAAACCAGTTGACACTTGATAGAAACCTTTCTAGACAGACCTCAGTTATTCCATGGCACGTGTTACAAATACCCAGGGCTAAAAATCAGCCTTAGAGACTGCTGTGGCTTAGGTGAAAGGATAATATCCACATTTCCCCTGCTGCTCCCTCCCCAAAAACCAGAGCAGAGGTGTCTGCACAGATACTCAAGGATTTGGGGTACCCTCAGTGAAACTTGTGCAAGGGACAAGAAAAGCCCTCTGCCTGCAGGTAGTTTGTCACAGCATCTTTCTCTTGCCTCTTGCTTTCTTCTACCACCTTGCAAAATCGAGGTGCACATCAGCACCAAACTCTGCTGCAGGAACGAGCAGGGCTGAGGTGCTGCTTCACATACCTTCTTCCTGAGCCTCTTCTGTGGGTGGGAAACGTCAAACAGCAAAGGAAATGGGAGGAGAAAATTAAAACAAGGAATATGTTATTGGAACATTCTTGAGGTTTGCCAAGCTCCCAGGCCATTATGGGCAAGAATACACAATGATGGAATTACAGGGTGAGAGAGAATTAAAAATAACATTTTTATGGGGACATTATGGGGTTATAAATGTTACTGAAATATGGGAATATGACCACAAGTGAAAACCACATAAAAAGGCATCCAATATTTTATTCTTTATTAGAGCTGGCTAAAATTTCCTAAAACTGGCTTTTGGTAATTTTTTAATCAAAAATAAAACTGCTGTATTTCTTTTGCTTTACATATTTTTCTCAGTTGGTGAAAAAAATTCACCAACATTAATCAATTTTTGAAATTTAAAACAAACTCATTCCCAAATTCTAACAGATGAGTATAAACTTTGCAGGTGTCCCCCTCCCTTTAAAAAATTTAAGCTTTTGGAGAGAAAAGAGAGGACTTGACACTGCTGTGCCAAAAAAGAGTCAAGCAGTTCAGTAAAAAAGGTAGAAGAAAACAAATACATATATATTTTTTTCCACATACATATATGCATGTATATACACGTATATGTATATAAAAATATATGTGTGTGTATATTATATACATTTTTTATACATACATACATACATATATATAATGGTTTGGTTTTTTAAACAAAAAAAAAAGGCCACATTTCCTACCAGCTCAATAAATGACATCAATGTCCATCATTGCATTGATGTCTATGGCTCAAGACCAAATCTCAGCCACTGAGTGTGAACCATTTGCTCTGGATTTCTGCACACAAATTCTTCCTCCACACTGAGAGAGAAAGAAATCAAAAGCCATGTCACATACCTTCTCCCTGAGCTTCAGGTGGCAAGTGTCATGGAACAAGAAGCAACAGCAAGCAGCAAAATGAAAACAGAAAACTGTTAGAAACTAGTATTGAGGTGAGCTAAGGCCTGGAGAAAAAAAAAGGTAGTTAGAAAGTGATGGAGAAAAGTTATATGGAAATGAAATGGATGACTTTGGAAGAGAAAACAAAGGTCAAGCAAAAGTAAGGAGCATAGAGAAGATACACCTCAGAGAAGATAGTCATGCAGATTAAAAAACAAAAAACAAAAACAAAAACAAAAACAAAACAAAACAAAACAAAAAAAAAAACCAAAACCAAAACAAAACAAAAAAAAAAAACTTGGAAGGCACCTGCCGATTAATTTCATATCAGTCATGAAATTCTTGAAACCAAAAAGTAGACAGTTAGGGAAGAAAGTAAAAAAGCAAGAAATGCTTTTCCTTTAAGGAAGGTTTGTCTGTAGTTACAACACCCTTTGCTTGCTCTTTTGACATTTGACAAGACGAAGGATGGAGCATGAATAACACCTTCACCTTCCTGGCTCTGGCTCTGCCACTCCATGCAGGACTAGAGAAACATTATGATGACTGAAGCTCTACAATCCATATTTTCTTTCTTTCTTTCTTTTTTTTTTTTTTTTTTGAGCCCTCAATCCCTTCAGAAGCAATGCCAGGAATGTCAGTACCTTATGGCAGGAACTACTCTTAACATGGTCACTGTTCCCACCACCACTGATGGAAATTTGTCCATTGCAGCAAGTTGTAGGAATCCAGGACAAAAACAACCAACCAACCAATCAAAACAAACAAAACCACTAAAACCACACACACAAAACCCCAGAAACAAACAAACAAAAAACCAACCAAATACAAAACCCAGCTGTGTATAAATTCCCAAAAGAGACATTTCTACACAGAGGCAAGTCTCTCTCTCTCAGTTGGTCTCATACCCTCCACATGCAAATATTCGACCTCCAGTATAGGGTTTTGCTCTTGACCCCTTAGAAGATGTCTGAGACACTAAGGGCAGATCCTGGGACAAAGTCCAAGAGTTTGGCCCTTCTCTCTGTTCCAGACACCTTGGGAAAATGAAGGATGACAACTGGCAGCTACACTTGCCTGAACTTAAGCCAGTGTGTCAAAAGTGCCCAGCAAAGATAGTGATACATCTCCAAAATCTTCTTCTCCCTGCTGCCTACAAAAGGTGAAACAACTTGGGTGAGAAGGGGTTTTCATGCTCCATCTTTCCAGATCAGCACTGTCTCTCACAGCTTGTCAAATCACATTTTACCAGTAAAGGTGTGTTAAAAAACTTCATCTTTGCCAGTTGGTTCTCTGCCTTGCCTTTTCTGTCCTCAGCAGTGCCCTGTTGGGTTCTCCTCAGGAGCCAGACAACCTGTTCTTTTCAATTTCAAAATTTAAACTCAATCTGTGGACACTGTCAAAATGAGAATGGCAGGATTTCACCGATGATACGTTGTGTGGGCTCTGCACCAGTCCCTGCTTTAAAAGGTTCCAAGTTTATGAGCAGGTTAGTCTCTAGTTTTTTCACCATCCCCAACAGCTCATTCAAATACTCCATTTCACCATAACGTGAAGGCTCTGCACGTCATGGCCTCAACTTGAATGATTTTTTTGTTTCCAACTGGTTTACCGATAAAGTATTTCAGATCACCTTTAGCAGCAAGCACAAAAGAGAAGGGTGAAGTATAGACAAGGAAAAGCAGGACCAAGATTCAAAGAAAGATAAATTACATTCCACTTTTTTTTGTTACCTTCTTCTTCGTACTCCTCTGCATTGAAATGGGAGAGGGGGGAAAAAAAGCAGACAAATGAACCGTCAGCCTTGACACATCGGTACGACATTACCCACGGCAGAGCCCTTTGCGCTCACAGGGATGCCGGGCAAGATGGTCCCTGAGAGGCCACTTGCAAATCAGCAAGTAAAGTAACAGATTAAATGACTTTGAAAATAAAAAAGAGGAGTCATAAAAAGGGGAGGAAGGTGATACAGCATTGATTTTTTTTCTTGGGCAAGGGGAACTCAGGATTATATACGCATTAGAAGGAAAAGGGTAGCAGAGAGGGCCCCTGAGAATAAGAAAAGCTTCTATGTATATTGCATGTGTATATTATGGGGATTTATATTTTAAAACAGAAAATATTACATATACACAAGCTTCAAAATAAATTGCCAGCAGATGGCAGTGCCCCTACAAAAACTAGAGGCGTCCCCTGCAACCAGGGCATCAATGTGGGGCTGAAACCCCACAGGCTGCCCCCAGCAAGAACACGGCCAGGCTGCTACAGGTAGTGTAAAAACACCAGAATCTGGTGACAGTCAGACAGACAGAAGCACAGAAAAATAAACCTCAGATTTGTCTAACTGTACCAGCTGACACGGCCAGACAATGCTGCAGGCTTGCATGGAAGCAACTAGAGACAGATATAAGACTTACCCTCTCCTTGTTCCCTGTGAGAGAGGAAAAAAGGATATTGAAAATAGATAAATATTTGTCCCACTCCATATTGTCAACAAGCTTTAAACCATATACTGAAGCAACACAGTGTAGCATTGTTTAAAGTCTATTGTTTCTTCTTTCCCCCCTTCTCTCTGCTCTTCCAGGAGATATTTGGTTTTAAGAGTGGTAAAGTGACTCGGCTGGAGTTTTATTTTAAATAGTGTTCCTGATTCTGAGGGTGCATATGAATCCATATCCAGGAATAATCCTCCACCCCAGGGCTCTAATGTGATACCCACACATGAGTGCTATACAGGGGCTGATAAAGGTGGACCTCAGCCCCAGCATGCCAGGCAAGCCAGCCTGCAGCCAAGGGCCCATGCCAACCCAGATGTGCTACAGGCTCCCTGAACCCTCGGGCTGTCTAATAGAAATCTGGCATAAAACAGATGCTGCTCAATGTTTCTCCCACGGCTGTAGCTACACCAGTCTCATGGTCTGTTCCCGTTCCTTGCCCACACTTCCCAGCTTCTCCTGCTCTACCATCCCCTTGCATGAAACCCAAGCCTCAGAGCAGCCCTGGGGCCAGATCACAAAGGAAAGACATGTTAGTCAGTGATTGCTTAAAAAAGGTACCAAATTTTATCTTTAGAAAAAAAATATTAAGAGCTGGGCAAAATGACACAGGTTGAGCTGAACTTATCTCCTAGCAGAGGAGAGGGCTAAATGACCACTGTCATGTCCATGATTCCTCTGATCTCATGACTGCTCTAAATCTCCCCTATGTACCTACTGATGCATTAATGTCAAACGGTCCCATAGGGTTTGGTCATATTACTCTCGATTTGTTAAACCAAGGCAGAAAGGGGCTTCTCCACTGCACTGTGTATTTCATTCCCCCTCCTCCAGGGGTAGTGCCACAGCCACTGAGGGCAGGCTGAGCTGGGTGGAGGTGTTTGGGGGATGTCCTGTGTTGGACAGGGAGGAAGTCAGGTGAACTTCCATGGGTCTTTCACACTCAAAGTCAAGATGCCCCCTCCTCAGTGCCTCGGGGGGCTTCAGGTTGTGCACAGAGCAGCACCCGGCCTCTACTCCCTGCTGGGATGCCCTTGCTCCGCTGCATGGAGCAAGTTGAGCCAACGAGCACACACACAACTTTCTCTCTACTTACACTTCCTCGGTATCAGACATGTTGGCAGTGAGTTTCTAGACAAAAAAGGAAAAGAAGAAAAAAAAAAAGTGTTATTAATGAGAGTACCTCCTAAAAATTTCCAAGGCAGAAGCAGATGGGTTGACATTTGAGGACAAAAAAAGACGGGCACCTGCTTTCCCACACAGCAACCAATCCCCCACCAACACTGACATTTTGGGAGAAGCACAAATCTTTGCCAGCCAGGTCAGAGGATAAGGAGAGAGGAGGAGGAAAACATCATCTGGAAAGACATGTCCCGTCAACTCAGCTGTGTCCCACAGGGACTGGATGAAATCTGGACCTGGCTTTAAATTACAAAACCTCCAGAGGGAGACAGGCACAGGCCAGTGTCCCCTTGCACCCATCTGACATTTCCATAGCTCCGGAAAGATCAGAGAATTTTTTCCTGACTTTATGCTACCACAAGTGGGAAGGTGCCAGCTCCAAAGCATTAGTCAGAGCTAAAAGAATAACTGAAACTACCAATATACCTAGAGATGAGTCCTTATTTGTCAGCACCCAGAAGTGCGTCTGGTTTATACAAGTGAACAGTATTCTGTTGATTAGTTTAAGATGAAAACCAGCCACATCCCTGGTTAGGCAGTTCACATGGGTACAACCATTTCTATGTAATACAACACTCTGGCTTTTCTAAAAGCATCAACTGCCCTGAGGCCAGGGGAGAAGGTGGGAAAGGGCCCCCCAAGACTTCCTCCAGATCCACAGTCAGTCTTAAATTAGAAAGCCTGGCTTCTTTTTGCTGCCCCAAACCCTGACTTTCATGACTTCATTATTCAGCTGATATATGAGAGATGTCTTGAAGGAGCAGGTGGGCTGACTTAGGTTCAAAAGGAACAACTGCAGCTCAGTAGCTTTCTATTTCAGAGGAAGGCAGTAATCCCACAGGCTCCAACCCTGCCCTATAAGGGATTCTCTCCATTCCCCAGCAATGACCCTGGGCACCATACATTAACACCAATGGGATTTAAAACCCCCATGAGAGATAAACAGCCAGCATTTTTTTTCTTCTAGTTCCTCATTTATCCTCTTTCTGAAAGTCAGAGTTGCATTGGAAGTAGTGCCAGCAGTGGCTGTGTTATGACCTGACCTGAGAAGCGGGACGGGAGGGTAACCTACTGCTAGGACATATGAAATTTGGGTTCAGTGATTTCTTGACAACAGGCTGCTTTTAACTTGGTGGCTGTGATTGTCCGCTGCTCAAGTGCAACAGCCATCCCAAGGAGTACTTTGGGGACCAAAGGCAGGCAGAAGGAATCTGTGGGGAATTTTGTGTATGGGAAGAATTTCAGCTCTGCAAAAGGCTTTTCTTTTGCACCAATTCATGCTGCTGCTTCTGTTAATTACTTGAATGCTACAGCACTGCTGGTCTCTCTCCCCTGGTCTTTTCTATGTAGATCAACAAATCCTCAGGACAAAGAGTTCCACTTGCTATCTGCACAGTGGCTAGCATGTTAGCAGTCTCATCTCAGCCTCCGAAAATTATTCAAGGTATTAGAAATAATGCTTGACAGTATGTTGGTTTATGCAACAGGACAGCTGAGTTTCTTCAGGCAAAACCCTATGGAGGGAACTTGTCTAATGCCCAGATGTTGGCTCCTTCTAAAATACATGATCTGTAAAGACTCAGGGCAATGGCCAATCATCCCATGGATTCTGCCTTTAATTTATAAATGTGTTTCCTTCTTTCCAGTACGAGGGGGGAAAAAAAGAGGAGTTTTAAAGGGCTTTGGGCTAAACTCCTCTGTTATTCCAGTGAGAAGAAGAGTAATACTGCTCAATGGTGGAGAAGAAATCAGCTCGAGAACCCTGGGTGTGCACACAGAGAGTGAGCGTCTGTTCAGTGTGCGGTAGGCACGTAGCGCAGCCCATGCTGTTCTTTCCAAGGCAATTGAAGTCAACGGGAGTCTTTGCAATCAGGCTTTCCATTAGCAGTTATTGGAATGAGCTCATCTAGTCTCCAATTTAGCTCTAAGGACATCTTGCTGAGGGTTGTCACATTGGCTGTTCCCCTACACCCTTCCATATTTGTTAATCCAAGCGCTGCAAATGCGAATGGGATTTTGCATGGCATCTGTCCGTGTGCTATAAAAACAGAATGAGAATGCCAGCATCCCTGACACCATAAGACCCCAACCCTGAGGGGGTTTCTTGGCTCTGGATAAAATGAATTAATAACAAGTGCACTGGCAGGCAGACTGTGTGCAAAGATGAGCCAGACACAGGAACCCTACAGGCTAGGGCAGGGGGTGGGGGACAAAAAAATCCAAGGGAAGATTGCAGATTTCAGCTTTGCAAGGGCCAAACATTCAACCAAGTTTGGTCGCTCTGTCAGGAGGAGTTGGCATTTAAGGCTGTAGCTGACTGCCACTGCCCTGGCTGGAAAGCCAAAAAGGTCTCGCTCCAAGAAAAAGAAGGTGTCTGTCTACTCCATGGCATTCAAAAGCCATCTGGTCCCTTAAAGCCAGGGGCAAAACACAGACCATCATAGCTACAGCCACACGAGACAAGGAAGGCTCTTTGATGCCCAGCACTATCCACGTAGGTCTGTCATCAAAGCAGCCAACAAAATTGAACTACATTAACATCCAAAAGGCAATAAAGCAAGCAATCTGTAAAGAGCAGTATTTTTTGCAGTTAGGATTGAGTTTGCTGAAGGCAATGGAAAGTCTCCAGCTGGCTCAGGATTACCCTTCGGTGGAAATTACTTTTTACACAGCAAACGCAGCCCAAGATTAAGGTTGTTAGCACCTTAAGGCAATAATTAGGCTTTGTTTGTACAGTGGCAGAAAAACGGATTCTGGTCTGAGACTGGGTTTAGAGATGTAATAAAATCAATTAGTTAATACTGCCCACCCTTTAGAAGGAAATCAAAACATGTAGGAAAGTTTCACCAGATAGAAAACTTCCTACCTGCTCCCACCCCTTAAAGGTGAAAGCAAAGGTTATTTTCTGCATTTTATTCAAGCCAAGCAGGTCATGGCTGGAAGGACAAACACACCAATCCTCATGAGCCCCAGGTGGGCAGGAATGCCACGTCCCTTTTGGCCCCAAATGCTCCTGGCCTTGACTGAAAGAGCAGAATCAGCACATCCCAAGAAGCCTCTTAGCAGCTGAGAATGCACCCGGGAGGGGGAATGGGCTGCCTTGCACCTCCAAGCCATCCCTGGAAATAACCCACCCATCAATCATCCCCTCCCAAGCCAGGCCATACAAGGTAGGCAAGGTAGCAGGAGCCATTTTGAAAGGGGAGAGGACAAAAGAGGCCATGCATGGGCAATGGGTCCTGGCAGGGACAGCTATCAGGCAAGGACTAGGAGTATGATCCACCAAGAACCACATGGACACACTTTCCTACCAGGAACCATTGAAAACCAACTGCATGGATTTGTTAATATACATACATATCTATATTAAAAGATATAGGTGTTATATATAATATATTTAGTAAACATATAAATATAATAATATACTTCTCTCTATAAGAAGTATACACATATACCTTTTTCAATACATATTTCTTCCATCCCTCTGCCTCCTCTCTTTGTTTCTGAACTGCTCAGTACTTTCCAGCAGAAAGGGGCTGGAAGGTGAAGCATCTGCCACAGCACTGATGCTGAAACAGGGTCACAGGACCCAAGCGCTGCTGCAGGGTCCACTGACACATAGGAAAATCCCAACTCCCTGTCCCAAGATGTACCCTTTATCCTTGTCTTCACGGTGGTATGATCTGCCTGATCTCCCTGCATAGTGTTTTCTACGAACAACAAGGCTGAGATAGAGGGTAAAAAGCCAGTGACCATGCTTAGCTTATGTCCCCCTTTCCCCGATCTTAGAGTCATCAAGGTTGGAACAGACCTACAGGATCATCCAGTCCAACCATCAAAGCAGTACTATCGCTCTAACCCCTAAGCCACTCAACCATATCACCCAGTGCCAGATTAAACACCTCTTGAACATCTCCGGGGGTGGGGACTCCACGATCTTCCTGGGTCTTGTACCTATGAGGGATAGCTGCCTGCCCTGGCAATCATCTACAGCCTCACTGGAGCTCCCCCACATGAGCAGCACAAATTGCTGGCACCAGAGTCACCTGTGTTGGTGTCTCTCCTGTCTTTGTAGGATACTTGCCACCCAACAACAAGAAGCTGATCTGAGAAACATAAACAGGGTCATGTTCAGAGTGATGATGGTATGCTCCCTGTATGCACAGCTTCAAACTCCTTCACACTTCAATGACATGACCACCCAGTGTGGGTGACTCACAATTTTCTTCTTTTCTGTGGGACAGGGCAGTTTTCCATGACCATATTTATGTTTCTCAGATCTCCCTCTAGCCTCACACCCCACAGCCCTCCTCACCTGCCAGCAGCTCCTCAACAGTCCTGCCCCTGCTACCTCCTGTGTCAGCCATCCCTTTCTCTGGGTGACAGGGGAGGGAAGGTCAGCACTTTCCTCCTGCTGCTGGACGGAGTTTCCCCCAAGTGTCCCAAGAGATAACTCTTAATTTCGAGCCCTACGTCTTCCTTTTGAAAGCATCTGTTCTCCCATTACTAATCCTTGAGAGTTCAGAGCACCCAAATCTCTGTACATGACATGAGATTTGTGTGATGCCCAACCAAAGCCAAGAAGGAGAAGTGCCTTTTCCTTAGGATCCTGTGCCAGATCCCAGATCCGGGAGACCCCAACTCTCCCCTGATTTTTCTCTATTTAAACCAAGGCTCAGCCCCTCTGTAGTGTTACCCCCCAGCAGCATCCCTTGCTAGGGATCCCACTTACCTGGAGGAGTGGAGAGAAGCACCAAGCTCCTGTCGAAGGGGACGGGCAGCCTGGGATCTGCGAGCGTCCCAAGGTGATGCAGCTCTCAACTTATAGTGACATTTGATCTTCTGGAAGAGCCGATTGGCCCCAGACTCGTATGCTGGCCAGGGAAGGGAAGGGAGCAGGGATGGGGCGGGGAGGGGGATGAGATGGAGGGGGAAGGAAGGGAAGGGGAAAAAAAAAGGTCATACCATGTATAGGAGCAGCTGGAGGAATTGCACAGATGATGCTAAGATGGAAGGGACATGTTTGGAGAAAAAAATTCCAGGGCTTATGTTTCTATATTTACAACCCGCCAGGCAGGCAGAGCTCAAAGAGGGGTATCTGAGGCAAAGGCACTTCAGAAACAAATTGTGGGGCCCCACAGCTCCGTGGTGCATGGTCACTGCTTAAAACCCGGCCTGCAAGAGCCTGGCTCTTGCAATCTCAACACTCAGCAGCAACCTCCACTCTCCCATCCGGGCAGGGGCTCTTCCCTGCTGCCCCTCCATATGCAAACGGTTTCAGCTGCACTGCAGGGTGAGCCTGAGGAAGGTTCATGGACCTTCCGTGTCCAGTGCTCTTTGAAACCAGCAGTCACAGGCGTGTGAGAAGTCAGAGGCACACAGCACATGGGGGGGCGGGGGGGTGCAAGTGCTGTGCGGTGCACACCCATCTCTCACTAAGACTACCAGGGCTCTGCCACACACCAAGGCTTGAGGAGACCTGGAACAAAAAGTAGGAGAGCAGGAATGCAGCAAAAGATCTTGGTTGACTCACACCATGCTCAGAGCCTTTCTTAGCATAACATGAAAGCATTATTTAAGTAAGAATTTCTTAGAGAGAGCAAATCCCAGATGGCTGGACCCCATCTAGTATCCTCTGGGTGCCTGGAGTGGTTTTGCTGCCTGAACTCTCTCCACAGTTGCATGGCTATTCCAGCAGAGGATTGCAGTGTCTTGCACAACCCTCCGGTTCATGGTTTCCATTTCACTAAATCTCACAGGCTTCAGCTTCCCATCCCTTTCCTCCCGCCCCTCTCCCCTTGGCAGGGTTCCCCAGCAATGCAGTGTGTGCCCTCCAGTGTGTCTGGCAGCTCCAGCACCCCCTTTCTCCCAGCCCGTAGGAGCACAGGAAAAACTTTGGGAGCTGCAGGGCAGACGATATTTTTGGCCCAGGTCACAGATTGATTCCTGCCCACTCTTTCCCTGCTGCTTGCAAGAAAGGGTTCCTACCGAGGATGTAGAGACAAGTTTTTAAAGCTGTGGAGTGGGAGCACAGCACTGCAACCTCCCATTCACCAGGTAACATGCACGAGCTAAAATTTCTCCAGCTTGCATTCTCCAGCTGGCCAGCAGCTTATTCCCTCGCCTCCCTTCTGCAACCCAGCTCCAGCCAATGCTTTTGTTACTTGTCAGGTGGGAGGGGGACATTGTATCCATCCTCAGCACCCTCGCTTCATGTGGGAGTTTGCCGGGTGGGGGAGGCGGGGAGGGCACCCCGCGCTGCCAGCAGCGTGTGCGTGGGAACACGGGGCCGGACCTGGTATCATCACCTCCACTCCCCCTCCCCAGATCTGTTGAAAGCACTAACACAGCAAACCAGCTTTCACGCTGCATTTTCAGCACCAACCCGTAAAGAAGTGGTGTCTTCCACTGGCTAATTTTCCTCAGGTGCTCCACCAGCTGGGCACATCTCCAAGAAATACCGTATTTGAAAACTAGCAGCAGAGTGGGGACGAATGGGGGGAGAGTGTCCCAGCTGTTTCTCCTTTTATATTTGTGGTGGACCCAGTTTGGCAATGACATTCACCAGTCTCCTTTGCCTGCCTGCCAGTTACAGGCTGTTCCTGCTGCTGGTGGGGCATCGTGACTCAGTGCCAAGGACTGGATCAATCAGTTAAAAAGAAACCGTGTGTGTACAAGTGAATGTGAAGCCTGGCCTTACACCAGGGTGGCTCTCGGCAGGGGGGGGCCTGAACGCTCCTGTGGGTCCATCTGGCTCACCTGCTGCCAGATATTTGGCAGGGGTAGCATGAGCATCTTGCAGGGTTGCACAGCCTCCACTACAGCAGTGCTGCTCATGCACACTGGTAGGGGAGCGCTCCACATCACTCCAATTTTGTTCTAAGCATCTTCACAAATGTGACATTGATACAAGTGATGGGAGGGACAGGTAACCAGACTCTTCTCTCTGCCACAGCTCTCTTTTCAAATAGATGAGATGCAAACATTACAGTCTGCGGTATCCTCTCAGTTCTTGTGCTCAGCTCAGTTCCTCACCTGGACATGCCAGGCAACTGCTCCAGACAACATTCATCTTTACATCATACATCATGTCCGTGCTCTGTCTTCGCCACCACCACCCCCTGTGAGCATGGCACTTCTGCTTAGTACTGTCCCAAAAGACATCTGTGCATCCCATGGGCTGCTTCTGTCAAGAGCACTCAATGTCCATGTTATGCATCTTTTTTCCAGTCCCAGCATGATCTGGTTCCCTCTTCTCATGGGGACTGAGGGTGCCTTCTCCATCTCTCTGGAAAGAGAGCTTGTCTGATGCACACATCTTCCTTTTGCTCTGCTGTCGCCTTGTTCACAACCAAGGCTCATTCCACACAGCCCAATGTATGTTTGTCCTTTCTTCCCTTTGTGGGTCTCTCTATCCCCTTCAGCACGTGATTATAATCCTCTCCAACATTTGTTTCATGCCTTAGTTGCATACTTTGTACTTTTCACACCCTCCCTATGTCAACTCCTTATTTCACCTCTTGATACCATCACACAGCAATTTCGTTCACAACCTGTGACATTTTCATCATCAGCTTTGTCTCTCTTTACTGTTGATTCTCCTGCTCTAGGATTTATATTTTGTGCTGTCTTGACACCATCTCTTCCCCCTGCATCAGAAGCAAGGTTACTGGGACCGTTGCAGCGCAGCCACACCCTAGAGAGTGAGCAAACCACCACCAACTGCCTCCCAGTCCCTACAGATCACATGGACAAGATGAGGGAGGGATGATCCCAGCTGTGGCTACACACCTACTGAAAGCTATTCCATTTTGTTAGGTGGATGTGCAGCAAGCACCTGTCATTGGAGAAGCCCCTCTCATTAGATGCCAGGTTAGGAGACAGCACCAAGGCCAAAGAGCAAACACGCAGGTCACAGACACGAACCAGGGTCTCAAATCACGAAAAGTCCATCTGCCTGCTGACCTCAAGCCAGAGCCTGGTATACTTTTACAGTGACAGCATCCCCACCTGGGAGAGGATACAGCAAACCAGTGTTCCTCCTTGAACAGAACTGGAGGCTGGGGCACAGATCTAGACAAGTATCTGCTAGGTAACCTAGTCCAATGTCACATTTCTTCTTGGTAGGTAGGAACACCCAGACTGGTTATTTGAGATGGGCCACAGGAATTTATTGCATTGCAGGGCCACTTGTAGAGAAGCTGTAATCAGCCCTTCCAATCTTTTCTGGCTACTGGTTGACCTATTGAAGCAGCCAGTGCTCTGGGGGAGATGCCTTTAAATACAATTCACACACATTAGCATGATAATTTTACAAACTGCGTAAAGATGGGCATTTTGGCCAAATACTTGTGTGTGTTTTGTTTGTTTTGGTCTGTTTTTTTTCTCAAAATACCCTTTCCATATTCTCAGTGCACACCAGTCAGCAGGCAGCATTTTCATGGATCATTGCCTCTTAGGGCTGGATAATGATCAGCCAGTGAGCTGAAAAAGCACTGGAAAAGTTCATCTGAAAACCTCTACAGCCCTGGAAGTCTGAAATCCTACCCACGTTCATTAAAAACTACGGAGTTTGTAAATAAAATCAGCTACATCCTTCCCATAAAACAGGTACTCTTTCACAACCCAGGAGATATCCAATTTCTGAAATAAATGCCTACGCCTATCCACCACCTACTCTCCAATGCTGAACAAATGGATCTAATTCCAAAGCAAACCTTGCTTTGGCCCATAAGTCAGGAAAGAGGACCTCCTGAAATGCTTCCTCAGCCAATCTTGCCCATGACTGCACTTACACCTTCACAGTAGAACTACAGAGGAACTTTCACTGACGCCTTCTGTCATTGAAAAATGGTTAGAGTTATCCAAAGTGAATTTATTTATAAGGAAAATGTGTTTTACTTGAGTTGTTTCATCATTCACAGTCTGAATGTTTATTCCCCTTCCTCTCCAAAGTTATTTGAATGCTTTCAAAACAACACATTTTACTTTTTTGCATGATACAGATATTCTGGTTTTGGCATGTTTGTCCACTTATACAGGCATTAGCCTTGAAATAATTGGAGGTATCCAGAAAAATGCATTGATTAAGCTGACTGGGAAAGGGTGGGGATGTGTTTTTCTCTTTTGTGACACTCAGTTATAAATATTTTACCATGATTCAGGGCAGGTGGGAAATGGGAATCACAAAAGCCATTTGGGAGAGGAAAGTAATTTTTTTATCCAGTTTCCCCACACCCTTTCTTCTCTTTATCCTCCCCCAGAGAAAGGGATTCTGCAGTGGGGTTTAATCAGCAGTTCAAGGTTATTGTAGATGCCCTATGTTCACTGAACACTCTTTCCAAGTTAATTGAAATAGCTGTCAATAAAAAGGCAGATCAGATAGTGGCTAAGTACACTCAGGGAAAGGACAGAATATATACATAATTAATTATTTTCTGTTCCTGGGTAAAATCTAATGACTGGTTATGCAGCCAGTCAAGCAGAGATCAAAATAGCCTTAAACTTTATAGTCAGCTCCTCTAAGTATCAGCAGACCATTGTCATTTTACTGGGGCCAACAGGATCCTGAGGAATGTGAAACAACTCAAATTGGCTGAGCAAAGACCATCTTTCCCCCCCGGTTCCTCTAATACCACCTGCAAGGCATTTGGGCTCAGGATCTCTGTCCTTGGTTGTCTCTTGTTTTCCCAGAAGCGACCTGGTGCAGTGTTTACCATGCCCAGTGATGCACCTCTTGCAGCAGTTGCTCAAAACTACTATTTGTAGTTGCCAAGTTGTGGTTTTACCTACCTGAATCTTGGAAGGTGGCTGGGGAACCTCAGGGTGCCAACACCTTTTCCTGATGGTGGCTTCATGATGTCTCAAAGGTTCAGGGGCATAAAAAGGAGAATAAAGGGCAACAACCAAGCTTTCTCTTAATGACCAAATTACCTATGCATGTCTCCATCCATCTTCCTGTTGCTCCTTTTCTCCTACTTGCATCTGGTGGGAGGGAACCAATCAATACTTCCGTGGAGGACTCGAGTATGTCATCCCTTCTGTGAAACTCGGTAGGAAAATCTGTTCCTATCTTATCTCCTCTTAGCCTGTAAGAGCAGAAACTCTACATCTTTTCATAAGAAACAGGAAGTGATCTGGACACTTCCTACTTCAGCATAGGCAAACATAAGCTCACCTTTTGCATCATTCATACAGTGCATCCTGCAAACACATGCATGGTTTCAGTGGTGACAGCAGCAGAGCAGGGTACAAGGTATCCCTGGGCATTTTTAAAATCTTTTGAAATATTCTTATTCATAATGGGGGTTCTATGTTTCCTGTTGGGATGGCTCTGGTTGTTACTGTCTGGGGTTTTTTCCAGCAACATTTTCAGTGCTGGAGACACACAGAGTCACTAGTACTCCTAAAAGACAAGAGCAGTTTTGAGATGTTGAAGTCATCAGTCAAAGAGGATTTAATTGCATTAGGGTATTTGCATGAAGGATCAAGCACCTATCCCCAATCCTTCCACAGGTCTGCACTGCACTAAGGAGCAGCATATCCTACAGAGCCAGGCATGAGCTCATCAGTCATGAGGGAGGCAGAGAGAGACAAAGCAAATGGAGAGCTCACCTCCAACACCAACCCAGAAGTACCAGCATATACATCCCTGATGAGAACTGGTCTCATCAGATGTGCCACAACCCTCGTGGATGTAGGAAATGCTTTGCTACCTTGATCCAAAACACAGTAACTCCAAGTCAGATTAGAGATATATTAGCACAGGGGGTCAGTGAGCAACAAGGCTTAGCAGTGTGGTACTGGAGAAGCAGCAAGAATTTGCCTTCAGAGCTGGTTTTGTGGTATAGCTCGCCAGCATCTCAAAAGCCATATGAAACAGGCCAAGGTTAACCTGAGCGTAAAGTTGCTTTGTAAACCTCCAGGAAAGTGCTCTTATGTGTCCCCATCTTCCCGTGAGTATATTTAACCTCCCAGCTGCCTTCACATCCACACTTAAAGGCTCCTGAAAGGCTGTGAAAAAACAAAGCCCAACCTGGGAAGTCAGCTGGAAAAAGGGATGAAATTTCCCGAGGCCAAGAGGCAGTAAATAACTGCATAGTGTCTGGGTAACTCACAGGTTATCCAGGACAAAGGCAGGCATTGGGGCCATCCTTATCAGCTCACTTAAGCAGTCTTGGCCCAGATCTTTGAGTCAAACTGCACACAAACGCCCTCGACCAAAATTCACCATACTAATCAACTCCAAACCCCCTCTGCTCCCAGTGCAGCATTTTCTGCACTTGCACTCCCTGCATATAAGCATGTCCCTCACCAGGAACAAGCAGGGACAGAGCCAGCATTTGCTTTCTTCTGTTATTAGGAAGGTAACAACCAAAGCACAGCTCCAAATTTGCATTTAGCAACCCTGACTTCTGCAAAACAGTAAATCTGACAGCCAACTTGAAAAGCCTCCAACTGGTTTCATTGCCTGGAGCTACTCTGCTAGAATAGCTGTCCTGGCAACATCACCATCATCTGCCCTTCACCTCTCCAGTACTTGAGATGCTGAACTTTGCAGGGCCAAAGTTAGGAGCATGCAGTGGTGTTACTCGATAGCCCTTCTTCATGCTAATTTTAGGTGATGGAAATTTTCATGCTTTGAAAAAGTCCCTTTATTTATTTTTGAGAAACTGCTTGTACTTACTGGCTACTATAAACACTTTTCCATCTGGTGTTTTGAACTTACCTACAGGGCTCTAAAAATCACAAGAAACAGCACCTGACATGATCTTGAAGGAACAGTCACCTGTTAATTTTGTAAACTGGACCGAGTAACACGATGCACCCAACATGCAAATGATTTCAGATGGAAACAAATTACACATCAGTAAGTAGTGAATTTCTTTTTCCTTCAGTCAATATTGATTTCTGATTTTTGTGGTAGATTGTTTCTCCATCACTTGTTTGCTTTCGGAGATGTGCTCACTGCATCTGCTTTAGACATCTAATCTCTGGGATTCAGGAGACCATCCTTGGACACCCTAGATCTAGGCCAAATGTGTCTCCAAAGATAAGGGATCAGGCTTGACCATTCAAGACATGGCCTGGGTCTCACCCTCAGACTATTTACACACAAATGGATGAGACAGTCTGACAGTGAGAATGAAGACTGAGCAACAGGATGGGAGCCAGGACCAATGCCTGAAGCTGCTGTTTTGGGGTGTCCCCAGAGGAGGTTGCCGAAGCTGCTGTTTTGGGGCGTCCCCAGGGGAGGTGAACAAGGCAGGACACCAGTCAAGGTGTTCACAGTAACCACTCACACTCTCTCCACAACCATGGGGAAGACCTCCCTACCCAACCAAGCACCTCTGATTGAGTAATTACACTTGCAATTTGCTGCTTTCATGCTTTAGAGTGCTTGCTCATATAAATCCCAATGATATCTCCCCCTTACTTTGCTTCAACCCCCCCTCAATTCTTCCCCTCATCCTCAGAAGCCCCAAATCCATGATACTTTTTTCTACTTATTTGAAGAACAAAGAATGCATGTCTTTAGCATTGCTAAACCACCATTACTTAACAAGAAGAGATGAAACACCTTTCTGAAAATTTGTGATCTAAATCAAATCATTCCACTGCAACCAAAACCCCGAGGGGACTCAATGCAAAAGCACAGGAAAATCACCTCAGGTCTGTCTCATTATCAGGACCCTTGTAATGGGTCATCATTACTGAAGTAAAGGGTAGCTCTAATTGCACTTCCTATCAACATGAGATTCATTCTTTACCTGCTTTAAAATACGTACATGTGTACATATGTATGTATGTAATGCAGTATCAGGGAAAGTGTGTTGAGCTGCCAAGAATTACCAATAGGCCAACCTCAGAACCTTGTTCAGCAGCATATCAGCTGCCACCTCATTATTTATAGCTGCCCTGCTCTTTAAACTTGTTTATTTTCCTTCCTGAAGGTGGTTGTGGCAGGAGGCAAAGCTCTGACATTCAGGCTCAGGTGTCTCTGAGGCTGACCTTTCTTTCAAAGAGCAGAAACTGCAGACACATTTCAAGGAACAAACTCATTTGGAAATTCTAAACTCTTGTGTTCATTGCTTCACTCTAGGCCCAGTGCAGAGCTGCAAGGGTTAAGCAGAGATCTGTTAATTAGTGAGTACATATACATAAGGATGGACATAAATATGAGCCTATAATTATTTTATACATGAAAAGACTACTAGATGAAGTCCAGCCCCCAGTCTCAAGGCAGAACAAGTGCTGCATAAAAACATAACATTCGAAAGAGACTTGAGTTTTCCACCAGATAAGCTTTCCCTATGTTTAAATAATACTGGTTTATGGCCTGCAGGAAACAGGCACTGCAATGTTTTTCAATTCCATCTTGCAAACACTCATGTAGAACCATCTGTTAAACCCTGCTGGGAAAAAAAAGCAGCCCTGAACCCTGCCACAAGCAGCACATTTCAGTATTACCTTAGCCCTCCACATTTATTTCAGAGCAGATGCTGGAAGGATGTTCCCCTTCTGCATAATCTAGCCAAGATGAAGAAAGAAGGAACTGCAGTGAAGCAACACCTTGAGGGGTGCCTCAAGATCAGAGCAGTGACATAGGGTTGCTACTATAGAGGGGCACCAGCCTGCTGTCTGTCGCTCACATGAGCGGGGCGAGTCCCCAGAAGCCCTTCCTAGGAGGGCAGAGGTCCCAGCGACAAGCAGAAGAGTTGGAAGCAGGAGGGCTTTGCAAAGGTCACAGTGTAACTTCACGCCACACACAGTGGTTTCTCCACAGCAAATTCACCTGTGGGAGCTTTTCATTCCAGCAAGAAATAAGCAGAAACACTTCACCAATGCCATGTTTTCTTGTGAAGGGAGCAACTGAAGTCCCTACAGTTTGCTGCTGAGGGGAGAAATGAGTCTCCATCCCCTCTTAAATACTAAGATGCATATCCAGTATACCTGGGCTGCAGCATTCTTTTTTCTTTTTTTATTTTTTTTTTGGGGTGGTGGTGGTGGGAGGTTTCACCATTCTGGTAACCCCTCTGCCACTCCCACCACCATGTGCACACCATGTTGCTTTGGGAGGAGAAACAGCAGATCATAAAGTTAATTTAACTGTGGAAACATTTCCCCTGGCACACATAAGTACCTCATAAAGAGCTACACACATCTGTTCCAAGCCAGGTCTTTCCCTGGTTCCTGACCACCACTAGAGAGCTCTGGTCTCCCATAACCTGCTCACTTCTCTGCTGTGACCAGAACCTGAATTACAGCGGTTGTTTATTGAAACCACACCTAGGTCCTCGTGGGCTTTAAGTGGAGAAAATATACTTCACAAATTAACCCTCCTTAGAGAAGGACTCTCACAGAAGCAGCCTCTAAGGCCTTGTCTGCACTCTCCAAACTGGCAGGACACAGGAATAGTAGCTGGAGAACTTTCCAGCCATCTTTTCCTCTAGTCAGCCACAGAACAGAGTTGAAAAATTGCTGCAACCAGTTTGCACACATGCAAAGTAGTGCTGTTTTCAGCTCAAGCCAGGATATCTCTATGCCCCACACTACTGCTGCTCCAGCCTCACTGGAAAATCCCAGCATGGCAGAGGAAGGGCTTAAGGGAAGATGGGGCCAGATGGTGTCCATGCTCCTCAGTGCTGTAAGGAACACAGACTCCTTGAATTCCTACCTCCAGGAGCTAAAGCAGAGGATGGAGAGGACAAGGGTACCAATAAGCAGAAAGATAAGAGCAACAAGTGGCATCTGAAAACTTTCTTCTTCCTAACGCTCTAGGAAAGCATAGGTAAGGACAGCAGAAACTCTTTACTGCCACAAGTAGTAAAAGTGTTATTACTTGGAAGGTCATCTCCATAAAAAGGCTTTTCATGAAATGGTTCCAGATAGAGTCATCAACTCATTAGCGTGCTGGGTTCCAGTACAGACAGCTATATTGACCTTATTGAAGCTGGATAAGCAGGTTAGACAGGGTTTGTTGTTTGTTTGGGTTTTTTTTTAACAAAGCTGACATCACCAGTGATTTTGGATAAAGACTGTGATGTTGCTCAGGTCTGCTACCTGGGGAGGTAAGCTCTGTGCTTCTAGCCGACCACGCCCTAGAAGTCTCTACATGCTGCTCCATCTCTCACCCAAACACCACTCCTTCCTGTTTTACAGTCAATTACCCCCCATGAAAAATGCAGCAAAATGACAAGTATCTAAATGGGGTAGGAACACAGAAATCCCCTTTCCTGCATATGTCAAGCTTCTTTTCCTCTTGCCACTGAGCCTGATGTTTCTTCTCCTCCACCTTACACTCAAGCAGGGACTTGCAAGGTCTTGGAAGACAGCTTTCCTGCAGAAACTCCTACACAAACAAAATTCTCAGAGTTGCCATCATTACAACATCATCTTCAAATTTTATTAAATGCTTACAAAAAAAGGAAAATTCAGGAGGCACAAAATTTAAGCAGAAAGCACACTGATGCAGGAGGAGAGACAAGCTGTCCTCCCTCCAGGAGAGCAGAAACAACTTGCAAAATTATGTTGACATGGAAGAGAGTAGGAATTAAAATTTTAAAGAGGGGATGGGGGACATGTTAACACCACAAAGTATGAAGGAGTGGGAGAGTTCAGAAACAGCCCTAGGAGCTAATTTGCACTTTCCCAGAGAAGGGAGATAATACCAGTGGTCAGCACTCCTCACGCCTGGGAAAGGAGACCTCCAACCCATCTTCTATAGGTAGCAGCTATTTGAAACAAAGCTGCTATTGCCACTGTTGAGACAGAAAAGTGGCAGGAACATTTTGGCATGGGTATGTAACTGTGACTAAAGGATGATCTTGGAACTAAAATAAAAAAAAAAAAAACAGGACTAAGTTGAAAGTGATTTGATGTACACAGAGAAACCAACAGATGGAAGTCCCTCAAAACAGATGTTGTAGAGGGACAGAGGCTGCATTGTAAACAGGGGAAGACCTTACCCACAGCTGGCACCAACAGGGTGACAAGTGGTCCTTGCACTCTCCTTACATTCTCTGTGCAGTTTTCTCACACTCACAATCTGCCCACTGCCTTCCTTTCAAACACCAATTCTTTTACCAGGTTACTGTTGAGCTCTCTCTCTGCCAC
This sequence comes from Manacus vitellinus, assembly GCF_001715985.3. Lineage (NCBI taxonomy): Eukaryota > Metazoa > Chordata > Aves > Passeriformes > Pipridae > Manacus > Manacus vitellinus. The sequence continues at coordinate 958,094 of NW_021940291.1, read as the reverse complement.
CACGGGCCACAAAAGGAGAAAGTCATCACATAGCAAAAGCCTTGCCTGCTCAGCAGGGCAGCAGATCACTCTCTTCCAACACTTAAGAAGAGAGGGAACAGAGCCACAGCCTCCCATCTCCATAGCAGAGAGAGATAAAAAAAAAAAAGCATCAAAGAATCACATAGAAGGTTAAAACAGAGATAGATTTTGCCAGCTGATATAGTTCCTTTCTTCCATCTGAAGGCAGTGTGGGGTATTATTCACACCCTAAGAGGAGTCAGGCTGTACCAAAGCAGACTGACATCAGCCAGAAGAGAAACATCCTTCAATTATCTTCTGTGGAGCAGAGGAAATAGTGGCATTGAGGGTTGCATCGAGCCAGGACCAAGCTCAGCTGCAAGACAAGAAAATAACAAGGTTATGGATACCATTTGACCTCTCATGAGCAATACCATGGGTTGCATCTTGTCTAGCAATTACAGGTGGTTTTCTCCCACCCACTTTCACAAAGCCCAGTCCAAGTCCACCATTCTGGGAATGTCCATGCTCATGGCAGAGCAGGTGCCAAGGGCTGCACGCCCAGCAGAGGTCACAGCTGCACTTCTACCAAGCTGTCTCCCACTCCAAAAAGGAGGAGATTAGCAGGTTTGCTCCCAAGCCCAAGAAAGCAACTGAAGCGGAGTATGTTCCTACAGCCCCTGGCAGCCACAGCTCGGTTTGGGACCATCTGCAGCGGTGTTGGGTTCCTGCAGCTCTCCATCTGCTCCACGCACGACAGCTGGTGCAGCCAAGGGACTCCAGGACACAAATGAGTTTTCCATCACTTGATAAATGATTCTCGCATGCTGACACTCTCCCCACTAATCCTGATTTGGGGCTGATTGCAGATGGAGTGAAGTCAGGAGAACAGTTGGGGTCCAAGTGTGGGTGACCACACATCCACCCATGGGCACTCAACCACCAGCAAGGAAACTTAACCCTTTGAAAGCCTCTTGACTTCTATCTTTATTTCCTTCCAGTTTATCACAAACCCACACAACTTTCTCAGGCAGTACTTCCCCCATTGTCCATGAGTTTTCCACTGGTAATAAAGCAAGCCTGAGTGTCCCTTTGCCACATAATGAAGCAAACACAAGGGGGGGGGGGAAGACAAATCTTGCTTGTTGCAGAATTTCTCCTGAGCACACAAAGCTCTGAAGGAGGCTCAAACAAAGCCAAGCATCACAGGGAAGGCAAATAAATTAACAGCTGATTTCCTTTTGCTGTCCCTTAGCATCTCTCTGCCTCACTAGTCAAGCACAGAGACTCCAATACAGTCATGTGCCATGGAAGTTACTACACACCACAAGGTCTCCAAGATCCACAGTACAGCAGGTTTCAAGTCAGATGGGATGCTGAGACAGTAGCAAGAGTGATTTCAAGAGCACAGACTACTATAAGAGAACAAATCTTGATGTTATAGGGCACAAAGCAGCCTCTAACTTTGGGAACAGAAGGAAAACCTTCCTTGTGCATGCATATTGTATCTAAACTTCCCACGTCAAGAATCCCCATGCCCTCCTCTGTAGCATCTGGCAGTTTGCAGCAAATCCCAGGCAAGGGATTCTCTGACTCATGTGGGAAGCTGCATTTTTCTGGGGTGCAGCAGTCCATGGGACAAGCAAAGCAGTCAATGAGCTGATCAGTGGTTGGGAAGTTTGCTGCCCTACCTCTTTAGTATTCCCAATACAAGCCTGAAGCAGGTCAACCTTATAAATCTGGTTTAACAGTGCTGCTAGACTATAGCTCATCTTGTAGTACAGGCTGTCCATGGGACCACATTAAACAGGAGCAGATTAAATCATTCCACAGTAAATCCTACCATCAGATGCATGTACTTGCTCCCCCCTTCAGCAGATTTAAAAAAAAGCACAAAAAACCTCAGCAAGCAATTAGCAACTCCTACACAAACAGAGCCAGAGTGGCATTGCACCAAAAAAAAAAAAAAGTACATACCCCTCCAACAGACATTTTGGCTTTCTGACCCAGAAGAATGTAAAATATCCATGAAATTGGGAAGGAGAGCAGATATATGATGAAGAATGGGGTCTCAGCCTTTTTTGGGGGACAGTGCAGACTTGCTTCAAAGAGTAGCTCTTAGAACAAAGCAAATCCTAATCCCAGCCTTGTGCCTAAAACATGAAGTTGATAAGACACTGGGAATGTCTGACAGTTGTCACCCCCAGCTGGCACAAATCCCCTCCAAGCCCCCTCACCAAAACTGCAGAAGGTTTCTCATGCCTGCAGCCAAAATAAGTCATAGAATCACAGAATAGTTTGAATAGGACCTTTAGTTGAAAAGGACCTTTAAAGGTCATCTCATCCAATGCCCACACAATGAGCAGGAACATCTTCAACTAGATCAGGCTACTCAGACCCCCATCCAACCTGACCTTGAATGTTTCTATGGATGAGGCATCTACCATCTCTCTGGGAAACCTGTTCCAGTATTTCACCACCCTCACCATAAAAAAAACTTCTTCCTTACATCTAGTCTTAAACATCTCAATTTAAAACTGTAACCCTTTATCCTATTACTACATACCCTACTAAAAATCTGTCCCTATCTTTCTTATAAGTCTCTTTCACATATTAAAAGGCCACAATAAGGTCTCCCCAGAGCCTTCTCTTCTCCAGGTTGAACAACCCCAACTCTCTCAGCTTATCCTCATAGGAGTGTTCTATCCCTCTGATCATTTCTGTGGCCCTCCTCTGAACTTGCTCCAATAGATCCATGTCCTTCCTGTACTGAGTGCACCACTTGCTAGACACTGCCCAGACCCTGCCCACCACAGCCTCTGCTCAGCTCATCCACCACGGTGAGGGTTTGATCTTGAAGAGATAGCATGTAGTGTTCAAAAGCTTCAAGTGCTTGTATTTGCTGCTGCCTTTTTTTTTTTTTAAGAGTCACCCTTCTCTGCTGATTCACAACGAGTTTTGGCAGATACACCACCTGCTTGCTCAGTTTGGATCACCTTCCCAGCCCAGTGCTGACAGCAGCACTGCAAACCCAAAGCTAACACCAGGCACTGAAGCACAAATAGCTGCTCTGCACTTTTGAGAGTTTGATTCAGGATAGCTTTCCCACACAGTAGGTATCATGCTACACACCCATTCTAACCAGAGCAGGTTGGGAGCCACCAGGAACCAAGAAAAACACATGCAATAAATAGCCCCTCTGAGCAAGCCTGACATCACCCCAGCCTCCTCTTCCTTATTTCAGGATGCTCAGTTGCATCCACCACCAGGGACTATGGAGTTCAGTGATTTATGTCTCATTTCATAGCAAAACTCAGCAACTCTGTGCTGAGCAAGAGCCAGGATTGAGTCAGATTTCTTTCTAGTGGCTGCCAAAAAGTCATTGCAGGTCAGAGGCTGAGTGTTTGGTGCTCCCCATCTTGCTCAGGAAGAGAAAGGGGAGAACTGAGAGCAGCTTTGTCTTTCTATCCCCAACACAGACCCTTAGCTCCATCGTCAGGAAGTCTGACCAGTGCTTACCAGAAAGAAGAGGAGATGGTGGTGAGTTAGCGGCAGAGCAGGAAAAGCAGCCATGCTTCCCCATAGGAGTAGCCCAGTGTTGGCCAAAGGGCTGCAACTGCCATTGGAGATAAGACCTGACCCAGACCACAAGCCACTTCTGTTTCACTGAATAGTAAGTGATAGAGGCAAGACAGTGGCAAAGCTTCCCAAGGGAAAGAGAAAACTTGGTTTTATCTAGAATGGAGTGCAGGAGGCAAAATTTGTCCCTGTGCTCCATGCAGCAAGAAAAGATCAGTCCAAGTTAGTGCTGTGACAAAGCACTTTCTCACTGATAAATGCAGCTTTTGAGAAGCCCTGCATTTCACAGGGGTGTCTTCAGCCAGATGAAATCAATCAAGGCAAGTGTTGACTTTGACTCAGATGACACATGTAGTTTATGACTGTTCTGTTGTATGTAACATTGTATCAGAGTATTAATAACCAAAATTTGGAAAGCCATGAAACATTCCTGGTTTGTGCCTCTGGAGATGTTTCAAAGCTTCAAGATTTCAGACCCACTTTGTTTCCCCTCAACGTTTCCTTCCAAATCCCATTAGGACTTGCCAAGACACGAACGTCTGGGGTCCCAAAGAGCTCTTATTGGATTTTGTGCTAATGCCAGGAGAGGAAGAGCTCCAGATTTGGCAATACAGCTTCCCCCAGTACATCTCTTGCCCTGCCACACCCACCCTCAAGACTGGCTGAGGTTATGTCAGGAGAGTAAGGAAACCAAGACTGATGCTCTTCTCCCGCAGTACTTCCTCCATACTCACAGCTTTTAGAGAGAGGAAGACTTATGTATGAATGCTTCAGAACCTAGCCCACCAGGGCTAAGCCCACACCACCTCTGAACTTTGTTCTTTTTTTCCACAGGAAATGACAATGCTGATAACAGTATCATCCTCCATCCAGCCTGCTCCCATCCACCACCACCTTTCTCCCCCTCCCACCCTACCAAAGCCTGGGAAGGACAATGTGCGGCTCCAACGGTTGCTGAAAAAGGCAGCCAGAAAGAATGCTGTCTTTGCTTCAGAGCAAGCCAAGTCCTTCCGGTCCAGCCTCTCACCTGTGAACGAGGCCAGCCCTGACCAAGAGGAGTACGATGAAAGCACTCCCCCAGCAGAGATCCCCGAAACCACAGCATCCCCCTCTACCAGCCTGCCCACTCACATCTCCATCAGGCCCGTCAACCACCGCGCCCCCTCCCCTTTCCGAAAGGGCAAGCCTTTCACACTGAAGGTCACTGAGCAGAGGCGCATTGCTGAACATGTCCTGCTCACAACCTCCTCAGCCATGCCCCTGCTACACAAACCAGAGGCTCCCGAGACTACACATCAGCCAGAAGACATGGGCTCCCACCTTCCCTCCCCATGTGACCCATCTGTTTTCCCCCAGCCTCCTCCTTCCAGTAAAGAAAGGGCACCAGAGGTTACCTACGTCACCAAGGTGAACACTTATTTCCACAGTGTCAAGCCACCAAGGGCTAAGACTCCCACATTGAACCTGACACAAGGAACCGTAAGCCATGAAGACAAAAGGCCTTCTTCCCCAGCACCTCAAACAAGCTGCTCTGAACCATCTCCAGAGCACATACCCACCTCACTTGATGTCAGCAACGCCACACTTCCCTTGTTGGAACCTCCCCTCCTTCCTGCTGCAGACACAGAACCTCCTGATCAAGCTCCCAAGCCTGTTCCTATTGAAGAGTCCATCAAGGCCCCTTCACCCAAGCCAAGCACCTCTGATGCCCACAGTAATATGCCTACAACTCATGGAAGTGACACTGAAATATCTGGATCAGAGACAGCTTCTGAATTACCCAAGGAAAACAGAGACATCCTAAAACAAACGACATCCAGTGCTCCCTGGAGGCAAGCACGCCCACCAACAGCAACGCCAGCACAAGCTGATGGTACTGGGTTCACCTCCACAGACACCAAGGCAGAAGACATCATTCAAAGTCAACTGACCCCCAGCTTACCCAACACCAGCCTTCCCCTCAAAGCTGAGCCAGCACCACCATCAGTAAAAGCAGCAAGACCATCTGGAACCAGTGCCAGTGGCTGGCATCGCCTCAGGAAGCACTTGATGGTACAGCCAGAAGCACCCAGCTTCCCAGAGCCCAAGCCAGAAAAGCTGGAACAGGAGGAAGGGAGTAAAGAGGACACTGCTCAAGCAGTCATCAACCAAGACTGCATGCTGTTTAAATCAAGAGCCATGAAAATGTGGGATGCTATTTTATACCAGGTGACACTCAACAAGGAGACGAAGCAGCAAGCAGAAGAGAAGAAGTCACGGAAGGAAGAAAACATCTTTCTTCCCCGCCGCTTGCCCATCCTTCTGCATAAGCCACGTTTTGACGCCCGGAAACTGAAGGAACTGGCTACCAAACCCATGACAAAGATCAGCATGGTGTTTGAACTGAGCCGCTTTAGACCCAAATCAGCTGAGGAGCACACCAAGAGCTTTAACAGAACAGCATCAGGATGGTCAGCCAACTGAAGCCAGGCAGCTCCATGCCTCTGGAGATTCCTACAGGGCACCCAAGCAAGAGAACACCTAGGACCAGGTTTACTGTCCATTGAAGCCAAGTGTAAGGAAAACAAGGAAATTAAATAAAACCCCTCAAAGCCAGCAGTCTCATGTTGCAGGTTTAAGGGCTACTCTCCGTATGTTTATAAGCTTAAGTGTATAACATACCACATCCACAGGTCACAGGAAAACAGGTATGTGCTTGTTTTAAACAGAGCCAACAAGCAGCACTGGATGAAGTACCAGAGGGAACAGAGGGGAAGGACACAGTGAAGGTGACAAGTTGCCAGTAGAAAAAGACCAGTTTAAAGAAGGATAATAGAATCTTAGGGTTTTTGTTGTGTTTATCTAAGACCTATCTTGATCCTGGAAGCAGCAGCAGTTGCAGATGAGATATGAAGGAATCTGGGTTGCTCCACATCTCTAGGGAGTCTTAGAAAACACACACAAAGAGAGTACATACATTTTGAGCTATCTTCTCTATCTCCTCCACTGAGAGTGCACCCCTCATCCATTTGCTGAGAACAAAATAGAAACTCATCCTTTCACCAGCACAGACAAGGGACAGCACAAGATATCCCGCTCTCACAAAGCAATTCCCCTGGCTAACAAAACAGGCATTATCACTTGACATCCTCCTAGGTCAGTCTACTAAATCATAGTGCACAGAAGACTATTTCAGTAGTCAAGTTCTGTTACGTATTTTATCATTTTCTCAAATACAGATGATGGTTTCCACAACTAAACGAGCCTTCTTGAGCACATTGGTATCCAACTCTGTGTATTTAACAAGATACTGGTTTTTTAGGGGCTCTGCTAACCACATGTAGTCTCATTTTCAAGAGGAAAATCATGGTATTTGCCTACCTACTTGTCCCTGATGTCCTGAAAAAAAGAGGGTATTTAAAAGGAAAGTCCCCAGCTCTGCCCATCCAAGAGACAGCTGTGCTTTCGAGTATTAGTCACCCTTTGCAACTTCATTGCCAGCAGGTTTATGAGCCTGAAAGCTGGGAGATCAGCTATTTCTGTTTCACAAGGGACTTTGTCATAGGCTAGGGTGTTCCTACACAGCTAATATAGGATTGCCGTGTTTAGTCCAAATAGGAAACTCCATACACAGCTCTTTATATTCTTTTTGTGTATAGAGGATACAGAACTGACCAAAATTTCCTCGAGTCAAACTGTGAAGAGACTTGGAAACAAAACAAAGAACCCCTTTTGCTTTTTTGAAGTCTTCCAATTTTGTAATGATGCTATAAGAACAGCTCACTTATCATCAAACCTTCACTTAAGTTTTCACTTTGCTGGTCTTATCTTCTCTATTTTGTAACCCCTTTCCTATTCAATGGGGGGGGGGAAGAGGATAACCCAATTATCTAAAGATAGGATTTCTCCAACCCCCTCCCCCACTTTTCCAAGAAAAAGCTGAAAAGAGGTAGGTTGGAAACACACCAGTAATCACAAGTGGATGCTAGGTAAGCCTCTGCAGGATAATTTAACATTGCTGGGAGAGAAGGCTATAGAAAGAGATCCACACAGCAACACAAACACAGAAATCAAAGAGTGCTGTGTAAAATGTGGAATGCCTAATGCAGATAAAGATGAGCAATAAACAGCACCTTACTGAAGCACAGTGGATGGATGCCTATGCTTAGGAATCAGCATGCATGAGATCCATAGAATTAACACGAGGAAGAACAGCCAACATCAGTTACGTTTGGGAGACAAAGTGAATCTGGCCAGAGAGGATGGTTTAAGAAGCAATTGTGCTTTAATCCAGCTTTTGTCCTGAAGCAAGGACAACCACCCAGAACAAACCAGCAACTCTCACCTAAGGTTTACATGTTTTGCATCTGCTGTGCTTTCAACCAGGCTGCATCCACAAACCCAGCCCCACTGCACAGGAATGAAGGATGGAGAAATGCCATTGAGGAGAATGATTCCCCCAAACAGAAGGAAGGAAGCAAAGGAAGGCAGGTCTGGATGCATGGTTTAAGCCCTTTTACCCCAAAAGCAAAGGACAGAGACACACAACAAGCATGGCAAGTTCGGCAGAGACAGACCCTGACATGAGAGTATCACAAAGGACAGAGTCTTGTAAGCAACAGATTTTCACTAATGGCTCTGCATTGGAAGTCAGTGCAGTATGTCCCAGTCTGAGCTGCTGTGCTGAGCAAGGGAAGGGGGATGCTAATGGGCACAGAATTTGGTTCTTTTCAATGTCAAACAGCCTCAGGCAGAGGGCTAGGAGCCCAAACTGCCACTCAGAGAAAACCTCTTGCTTCAAAGGCTGCACTGAGCTCAGGAAGGAAGGGGAGGAAGAAAAACTGTACCTGTGCTTAAGCAACTAGAAAGCTGATAAGGTGGTGTTAAGGAAGTGACACAGGGGTAATCCAGAAGGGTTTGGGAGCAAGAAGGCAAGGACAAAGTGATTCAATAGTACAGAAAAGGATGAACATAGTTCAGGAGGTAGAGAGGAGCTGGGGAGCAGTGATCTCACAGCGTACCAAACAGCCAGCTAAAAACCTAAGAAAAGAAACAAACCAAGCTCCTTCAGCTATTGCAGTCATTTTGCTATTCACAGTAAAAAAAAAAAAAACCAACTTCCTTTTGAACAAACCCACAGTGCAACAGTGTTGTGCCACAGCTGTTTGGAGTACTGGGTGGATCCTAGAGCACATGCCGTGACAGTCCCTGCCCAGCATCCTTTCTTGAAAGGCAAAGACCAGAGCCAAAGGCACTTTCGTTTGAGCTGCTTAGAGAAGCTCAGGTAGGGCAAACAAACCTGCTGACAACCTAGCAAAACCTGTTTGCTATAAAGAACTGAAGCTCAGTAGGCTCCCACTTGGTACACTGAAACAGACTTCTGGAAAATGAAGAGACTGATCAAAGAGGAGACCTTAAAATAGGTTTCTGAAAGTCACAGGCAGAGAAGTAAGCTGAGGATACAAATTCTGTGGGCTAAAAACATATCTCTGGGCAGCCTTGAGTTTTGTACTGCTGCTCTTCTCAGAGTAGCACTCAAAAGGGCTCCTCCTCCAAATGGGCACTAAAAAACGAAACAAACAAAACAATATGCTGCACTCAGAAGCCATCTCCTTAAGGGGGGGAGGGGAAGGAAGGGAAGGAACACAGGTCCCAGAAGAATTCAGAAACAAAAGGTGTTTTGTAGCAGACAGAGCTATTTATAAGCTTGGCTAAGAAATAAAGCTTCTTTTTTATAGTAGCAAAAAGAGAGAATGAGCTTGTTTTCACCCTCAACAACTTCCTCTCCACTCATTGTGCCAGATGCTGCCCAGTTGGATCCAACTGGTTATCACCTCCCTCTACACCATTCTTCCTTATTGATGCAATCCACTATCATCCACTCAAGATAACAGCAGGGTGTCTAGGAGCACAAACACAATAGGAACATGAGATCCAAAAGCCATTTCAAGAGAGCAGAGACAGTAACCCAGCCCTGCCTTCCCCTTGCTGCACATCAGAGAGTAGTTCTTTCTGCTCTGTTGGTCTACCCAGCACAACAGCTGCTCACATCCTCCCTGCTACAACCTTATTATCGACTCGTTCCAAGAGGCTACTGGAGCCATGAAAAGTTTTCCCCATAATTAATTCAGTAAATCTGGGAATTAGACCCCAGAAACACTTGAATTTCAGAAGTACATCAGCCCCATGCTCAGACAGAATGACCTCCAAATATCTACTTCTCCTTGCGACATAAGAGAGCATAAAAAAAGAGAGCTTATTGAGACTGTTCCTTTGAACTAGCAAAGGCAAACACATCTTCACCCAAACAGCAGCAGCTAAGGGACTTATCCTGAAGTTTAAACTAACACAGGTATCCAGCTTCCTATCAGCATCAGAAAGTCAGAGGCAAAACCAAACCCCTGCTATGTACCCACACTGTTCCAGCTCAGACAGTCAGGCCCAGAGGAAGCAAGGCTCCAGATGTTCCCATACAGGACCTTCCAATTCACCCAAAGTGCAGCTGGCAGAAATAACCCAACATCCTGCCAGAAGAGTCCAGGACTTTGTTACACAGTGCAAGGTCATATCCCACCTACCTGGTTAATGAGTTCTCCAGGCATACTATTGCTCTGCAGTGTCATCTATCAACACCTTCTTGTACTGGCCATGGCCTGTTGCAACAAATTTATACTTTTTGCCAGAAGGAACGGACTGAACAGGAGAGAAAGAAAGAGCCAAAGTCAGCATTTTTCTCCATTAAATAGACAGTCAAGATCAAATAACTGAAGCCAGATGAGTATATGATACAGTTGTTTTTAATACCAGAAGTCTTGGAGACAGCCTGCTCTGTACTCCCTTCTGGTCCCTTCCACACAAGTTCTTTGCACAGATCCATCATCACTTTCTATAAGCACAGGATAACACAGCAAGCACAGGATGTGTAATAGGAAAGAGAAGATGCAATGCCAGGCATTGTGAGGGAAGACTCACCTCAGAGCCCAGACCCCCCAAACCAGGGTTGTTTTTACCCATGGCAAAAATTGGTTTTATTTACCATATACTGGCAGCTCCAAGCCAGGAACTGACAAGATACTTTGATTTTCCTCTCCCAGCCTGGAGAGTTTGAGCAGTTGCTCCTTGATGCATTTTAAAAGACATTTCTACAAACATTCCCACAAAATCCAGATCCATCTGCAAATGTTGATACTGCCTTAGGTTCAGTTCCACTTAGTTTTGCATGTTTTGTTTACTTGCAATACTAAAAAACATAACAAGAGCAAAGTAACTCAACATTTGCAGTTCCATTGGAGCTAGAAGGCTGAGACTCCCAGCTCATGGGCTGAGAACAAACTATTCAAGAGACCTTACAGCATTACTGGATATAAAACTAATTTTTGCCCCCATTTTCACTAGGGCTGAAGCAATAGTATTTCACTGTTAGGAAGAGCTCTTAGATATGCAATTGCTTTGATAGGTACAGGTAGCCCTTGTCCCTGTAGAACATCATCTTCTCAATACCTCCAATCCAGCCAAGTGCTCCAGCCAAGTGTTTTTCAGCAGAGCAAGTGCTCTCAATACTCACAGACAGTAGCTCACCTTGATATTGCTCTCAGGTTTGGGATTGCCCTTCTGTTCCCAAAGACTTCTTTTACTCACGATGTCTCCAGCCACGATATCCTGAGAAGATGATGTTCTCATTACCCTTCACTGCTAATGCTGCTGTACGTGCCTCTGTTCGTGTCCATTTCAAACCCACACATCTGACCTCCTTTTTTATTTATATCACATCATCTGACCTATAACAGCTGCAGCTAAAACCTATGATCTTGAAAACTTCTTCCTGTTCCCAGTATATATCCTATGTTTTCCTCTAAGTCTCTTCAATGAGAGGATGAATCAGTTCCATGATGTTTATTTTCTTAAGTTTGCTAACTATTTAGGACACATTACCATCAAAGCTTCTTGAGTGGAAAGAATTTTGCTCACATATACACAGATTTGCAACCAATGTGTTACAGAATCAGCCTCAATCACAACAACCAGAAAGTGAAATCATTTAGAGCAATACATAATATTGTACGCGTTTTCCAAATTTACAAGATTTATCACCTTGGTACTAGATCAACTTTGTGCTCAAACAACTGGAGCTCAGCCCAAGCCCCTGCAGAAGACAGATGCATCCTCCCCACCAGCCAATTTTATTCCCATTTCAAGTTGGAGCCTCAACCAGCATCACAGAGGCTTTCCTAGCTGCACCACCAAGGGACAACTGGGGACCCTAACACAGACAAATTGAATCTCCAAGGTAAGAGGCCTCGCAACCTGGTAGAAGAGATTGAATCTCTTGGGAGGTGTTGGGCACCATGAACGAGCCACACCAACAGGCTAACACAGGAGCAATGCACATTGTGCCCAGGGGCCAGTCCCTCGCCTCCTGCACAAGCAAGGCAAGTCCTCCATGTGCCATACCTTACAAGCAGAGGGCTTCACAGCAGACTGAGTTGTGACTTCCCCAGACTCCCAGAGGCTTTTTGTGCTGGCTACCATCATGCTTGTGGTGGGAAGGTCAAGAGAGGGCTGCCGGACAGGTTTTGGAGCCTTTGTGGATGTCTGGAAAACAAATGGAGACACATCACCATTAAAGAGTGTGCTTTTACTTTTTTTTTTTTAACCCCTGTAATTAAAGGTCCTCAGGGATGAGGGGCTATGAAAGGAGACTTGTAGAGTCTAACTAGTTCCTGTCAGAAACTTCCATCCTTTTAGAAGGGAACATAAGGAAACAAGGATGGGACAGCTTGCTAAAAAAAAAAAAAAAAGACTACTTTGTGCTGTGGAGGGAGATACAGACAGGAGCAAGCAGCACTCCCATCCAGAGGAGACAATTTAGTTGTCATCTCCCAGATGGTAAAGCTAAGAGGCACGGGAGGAGAGCAACACCAGGAAAGGGGGCTCCTTGGAGGGTGGGGACAGAGACAACACAGCAGCCCACCTCAATAGCCTGTGTGTACTGCTCCAGCCTGTCATCAATCTTTGACACAGGGAGGGGAGGCTGAGTCTTCTTTATGCTGTTACTGCAGAGCAGAGGAGAGAAAAGGATTAATGTGTTCCCCCAGCACTTCAAGCAGAAGGAAGAACTTCAGGGGCCACAGGCAGCCTGTCACTTCTGCCCTTCCCCACAGCAGGACCTGCTGGTATCCTCCATTTGCAGTGACCTGCTTTACCCTGAGGTCAACCCTAGAAATACCTTTTCTGTATTGAGCGGTTCAGCGACTCAGTTCTGTCCGTGATCTGAAGTGGGAGAAAAAAAGACAAAGATATTACTTTTTTCTATGGACCCCAGATGAATGTAGTCACCCCCGAAGACCATTTTCTTTTCCCTGATCCCTCACCCATATTTTGGTTAAAAATGCCTCGCTCAGTCCCATGTTCCCATGCTGCTGAGAGACAGTGAGCATTCCCTTTCCTCCTTCTTTCCACGGCAGGTGAGCAGAATCCCAACCAGTTTCAGGGGCAAACCAACAATGTGCAGCTTAACTGACAGCTGAAGCAACAACCAAGACTGTTTTCTCTACTCACTCTGATCAGGAGCAAGTTTCTCCCAGACACTTGATTCCCTGGCCAGACACAACAGGGAAAGTGGCAAATGTGGAAAGACAAGGGGGGAAAATAGAGGTACTGCCAGCTACATGGAAGAAAAGCCAAGCATGGGAGCAGCACAGGCATGAGTTAGATCAGCTTAGACCAGAGAAGAACACAGACAGGGCAAGTCAGCACATGGAGCCACCTGCAAGGCAGCTCTTCATGTCAAGCCATCAGGAAAGAGTTTTGCACCAGATGCTCCTGTGCAGTAACTCTTTGGCCAAGACAGGAAGGCAAGCAAGCACTTCACAACCACTGCAGGAAAGGAAAGCCCAAATGTTGCTAAACATCGCAACTTTTTCATGCCCCAGAAAACAAGCATACAGAGAGAAAAATCACCTTGAAGTCAAAGGGGAAGCTTTCTTAACACCAGCTCCCACAGAGTCAAGGAGCAGCAACCAAGTAACAAGGAGCCTTCTCCCCCTGTAAAACTGCTGCCTGTGCCACAGGAAACATCACCTACCAAGTTAGCAGATAAAAAACAGCACTGAATGATCCTTTTAAGATGCTTTCAGGAAATCAGTGCTAAATTCTAGCTAAACAGAAGACAAGACAGTGTCACATAGAGGACACATTTACCGGCTGTGCCAAAGAGCAGAAGGTCTATTAGAGAACAACTAAACAGTGCAACCCTGGCTAATAGAGATGACATGGGGAGAGCCACTCTGCAGGGTCCCAACACAGCAGCACGAGAGAAGCCCATAAGCCAGCTCTTTCTGCCAGGCAGGTTGCCTGCCTGCTGCCAGTTCACTCCTTTCCTTGGTGTTAAAGGAAGTGATGCTGGCCTCTGAGCCGTGACTTCAGACTGGACTGACCATCCAGCTCATTGATGGGCAGGCTGCTACCTCATGGTGCATAACAGTAACCTGAAAGGGCAACCTGGCAGATCCCTGCCCATGTCTCTGCTTCTCAACCACAAGTACATATCAATAGCAAAAAGCCTTGAGAGGCGCAAACCACCCACAGGGGCTTCTGAAAGGTTGTAAATGAGCATCAGGTTAAACAGGGGTTTTCTAGAGGGGCTCAGAAAAAGCTATAAGTGACAGTATATCCCAGCATGACAGTCTAGGTAGGAACAAACTTTCACTATGCTATTTGGAGACCACCTCCCCCTACCCTGTATGGCAATTCCTTGCAGCAAGAGTTGTGTATTTCTCTGGTCCAAAGCACTTTCTGTAGGCCAAAAGAAACCACAGTTGTTTACTCAGCCAACCTCAAAGCTCGTGGCTCACAAGCAGCCTGGGACAAAACAGGACTGGTACAAGGCTTCCCCCTTTCCACCATACACCTATTCAGCCCCTCAGGCCACGGTGGCCCTCTGAGTCCTGGACACCCCAACCAATCACACTGCAATCCAACATCAGCCCACCCCAGATGTGTACCTAGCCTCCACCAGCCACAGCTGGCAAGGGAACACACTGCTGACTGCAGATGCTTTTGTCTTTCCACTACAAGCAGGGTTTCTGTTGAGCTTCCTGTGCCAAAACAGCTCGGTGGTCAAGGTGTTTAGTTCTTAGTGGTCACAAAGCCCTGCTGGCTAGGGTGTAAAGATCATCCTTCCTTTGGAAAGATTCCAAGTTCAGATTTTTCCTGAACAGCTTTACATCCAGCTTGGCGTAGGGGTGAGCTCTGACATCATCATCATAAAACACAGACTGTATTTCTAAAAACCTTTCCCTGGGTTAATCCAAGCAGCAGCAGTTAAGCTGAGGTTAAGAAGTTATGTGTGTTTTGGGGTTGTAATGACAGAAGTTTCATAAAAGTTGCTGAAAGTGTTTCCCACATTTCCCCACCGGTCCCATTCCAGGAATACGCTTTGGCTACCCCCACCCCACTTTTCAAACCTTACATAGCCTGCATCCAAACCCACCCTGTCTCCCCTCGTTTTATTTAAAAAGGTTTATAAAATTTAAAAACCTATTTAAAAACCTTTATAAAAAAGGTTTCTCCATTAAGAGCAAGAATCTGATGGTTGTAGATGATGAAACCTTCCTCTTGCAATCTATTTACTGATGAAAAAAAGTGCTCAAACAATCATCCCTAGCCAGGAAATGCTGACTAAGCAGCAAATAGCACAGATCTAAATGCAAAAAAAAGCAAAGATAATACCAACAGAAGATTAACAGGCTACACAGACTCCTCACTATTTCCCTCACTGCTACAATCAAAAAGCTTAGGGCTTACAAAGACAAAAGAACATTCAGTGCAGAATCGCTTATCTGTATCTATTGTATTTAAAAGCACTCGCACAGAACTGAGAATCTATAGGAAATGCAATGTAAGTCACAAGGTGCAAGTCAGGTGGCGCTAATAACAGAAGCTTCACAAGAGCATCAGTGCAGACAGATGTGACTGGGAAGGACACGATGCTTCAGAGATCAGGAATTCCAGTTTGTTTAAACAATTTAAGTCATACATTTTACTCCAAGTAAGATAGAGAAATGCTAGTGTTTCAGTTACTGGGGCTTTTTGTGGGGTTTTTTCTTTGGAAGGGAAATTTCATTTTCTGATTGAGTTCTTGTATAGTTTTTAACCAAATTCACAAGTTGAAAGCACAGACATCTTTCTCAGTATTACAATATTCCCTCGAGTCCTCAATGAACTTCAGACTTTCACAGTGATTGCCAAACACACAGACTGTTACAGCCTTCAACAGCTCAAACAGGCAAAGTAGGAGGAGAGAAGGTGGACAACCATGGAAGATGAAGCAAACTGCTCGAGTGGTTAGTCCCAGCCTGTAGCAGGACAGATAACATGATTCACACCCCACATTGCCATAAGGCTGGGATCATTCTCCTCATCATTAGTTAGGTGCTCTATTACAATAGTTGCTGTGCCTCCAGAGGGGCCCCAAGAACACAAACCTTCGTGGAGCACACTGCAGTGTGGTCAGAGCACAGCTCCTCCTCTTCCAGGCTGGTAAGGCTTGGGGCCTTCTGGCGTTTCTCCGGTGTTTCTTCTTCCTCATTTCTTCTTCTCTTCTTTTCCTGAGTGCAGAAAATTAACAAGCCAGGAAGTGAGATGGTCAAACTGCTTATTATGCAACAACAGTGATTTTTCCTGTCTCCCAGGCTTCCTGCTTTTCACTAAACAAACATGAAAGTGCAGAAACTTTGAGTTCATATAATCTGATTTGGAAACATTCAGGAAGAAGCTCATGTATCATTTGGAAGGGAGGGCAGAAATCACAAATTTTGCAGGTTCAAGGTTCCCAAATGGTATGAATAGGAGTCCTTGTGCCAGTTAATACAGACTTCTTACTCGACTGAGATAAGAAACCATGAATTTCTCATTCAGAGGCCACAAGGAGAGAGAGAGAAGCTGCCCTTAGAATGAAGGGCTGGAAGAGTCACACACAGTTCAGATGCAAAAATCATACCAGCCTCAGACAAAATCCTCAGTTAAAATCCATTTAGAACAAATGACATTTAAAGCTCAGCCACCCTAATGGACTTGCACACCACTCAAGTTCCAGCTTTGTCTCTGTCTCTCCTTAAACAGAAATTATCAGAGCAATGAAAGAAAACCTCAGCTGGGAGCAACACAAGACTAAGAGATCTATCAAGACAAAGTGCTACAAAAATGTGACAAAGGCTGGTGAGAGAAAAACAAGCAGTACAATTTAGATTTGAGTTCTCCTTTAAAACTATTCACTGCCCTGAAAACCACAGAAGTAGCTTTCCCCCTCAATATTGCAGGGACATGGCAAAACCACCACAAACTCTGGCAGCAAACACACCACCCTCACAAAAGGGCAGAGCCTGCCTGCAGTGACCCCAAGAAGGCATATAGGCAAGAGTAGCACAAGCCCCAGGTTACACCACAAAAGCATATCTAACCCTCTAATGGCTCAGCACCCAGCAGCATAAACAGCAATGGTGAACTAAGATCCGGGAGAGCAGCCCCTGTACCAGCTCTCCCACCAGTCCTCTGGAAGAAAGAAAGTCAGCTCCTCCTGATCCCACCTCTTGCTTGGTTTGCTCCCCTTCCTCCTGCTCTTGGGCCTGTTCTTCCTCCTGACACAACCTTTCTTCCTCTTTGATAACCACATTCTCCTCCCGGATCTCCTCCGGGCTTTCCCGATCCAGCTGAAGCTGCTCCAGTTTGCCTTCTGCTTCCCTCACACCACCATCCTCTTCTTCATAAGACTGTCGTGGAGACCTAGAGGTGGGGGAGAGATCAAAGAAGAAAAACACATCATTATAGGCCTACAGACACCATCAGGTACCTCAGACCTCTAGAAATCCAGTTTTACCACTTCCCCAAGCCTACAGTTTGTTGGGTATTCTACACCAGGGCTCACAGCCCAACATAACAGGCACTCAGATGTAACAGCAGTCATGTCATACTCCCACACTTCAAATGTCCAAGACTCAGCTCAGCTAAGAGCTGTGGCAGAGCTGAAGGTATCTGCACATTACCAGCATCACGATGGGCAAGACCCACGGGAAAGCAGAGAGCTGCCCTCTGCTCAGACCCCTGGCAGAGGGCAGCTGCTCAGACCACTGCCACCATGATGTGGTGTTGGCTCAATTCCGTGCTTGGCTACAGTTAAAATCCCAGGTGAACCAGCATGTCCTGCGGTCCTGCACCCAGGACACAGATCGGATGCTGTCCCCACAATTCCCAGCATCAATTCAATGTGGGGCACCAAACACAACCCTTCTCTGCCTAAACTCATCTTCCATGTTAACAGTCTTTTGCTGGAGGAGGATCCAACCAACAACACATGGACATGCTTCTCAAGATTCCCCTTTTCTCTAGTTGAAACTAAACTGCAGGGCAAGGCTGCACAGCCTTGAATGAAAAACCTGGAGGCTTTTCATTTGCAAGACACAGTGCTTCGCAAGCAGTGCTATATCTACACTTGATCCCAAGCCCCACTTTTGCCCACTAGACTAAATTACACCTCTACTCACATTCCTCATCTCATAGCCCAGCAAAACACAGGAGTTCCACAGCAGATGGGGTTACCCCTTGGTTTAGGGGTTGAGGGAAAAAAAAAAAAAATCAACCAGGTTTGTACAACAGAATTCCTTCAGGTCTGCGAGGTTTCAAGAGGAGACCTAGGAGTATGTTTATGCAATCACTGTGCAAAAGCAGAGCAGCCCATGCCTTTGGGCACAGGGGCAGTGGGAATACAGAACCCCAGAACTACCCCTGGCTCACAGCCATGCCGTCTAGCTGTCCTCTGGCTGGGGAAAGTTTTCTCCTCCCACCCATTTCTTGGAAAATCACCTGGCTTGTGAGAGCAAGGCTAGAGAGCTGACTAGCAGGCAGCTGCCAAAGGGCAAGGCTGACTCACCACTTCTGCCTCACCAGCCAGTACCAAAACACAAAAACAAGTTCAAGCAAGACCTTTCCACCCACCCCTTTTCTGCTGGGAAGGCAGCTCACAGGTCAGCCACCATCCAACCCTCCACACTGACCACATGGGGAAAAAGATGACGCATGTTCTGGCTCGCTTGGCTGTTGGTGGGAGGATAACAAGTCAACAGGCTCTGAAGGCCCAGGAAACTAGCAGCTCTTCACCAGGATGGCAGCAATGCTTCCAGCTCAAGCACCAGCTCATGTTAAAAATTAGGGCCAGCAGACACAATGCAGTCTACAGAACATCTTTTGGACCACAGCAATTTTGTATAGGGGCAGCTAGGCTGGCACAGCTACATCTTCTTTCATGCAGCTGATAGCATGGATCTCCCACCACAAAGCAGTGAACCAGAACCAAAAAGAAAATGTGTCTTAGCATCAAGGCCCTCAGGGGATGTAGGAGATGTTTTAACTCCATTCAACAGAGAGTAGCTGTCTCCATCCACTCATTCACAGCCACCACTTAAACAACCTTCACATGAAAACCCAGAGTTTGTTCCATCTTCAGCTAAGCAGGAGAGAGAGGAGTTGGGAAACCCTGAGCACAGCACTGGTTGTCTCAGCATGGGGAATCAGACACACAGCCTACCTGTGCTCGCACCACACTCTGAGCTTGTCCTTTGGATGAGGTAGGTCACCAAGGGCAAAGCTGCTGAAGGAACTTTATAGGGCCCAGCCTTTGCAAAAAGCCTGCTCCCAGCAGGCCCACAGGATCTGAGCCCCTTTAGCTGCCTCCAATCAGCCAGCCTTTAGCCAAGTGCCCATTCAGCTACAGCCCCTGCTTTTAAAGGACCGCCTCCTGCTGATGGGCTTCACCTGCCATGAATACCATCCTCCCTGCTCAGCACCTTTCCATTCTGCTACAGAATAAACACAGATATCACATAAAAACCCAAGGAGAAATTTCTGGAGAGGATAATTCCAGCTAATTCTCTTTTGAAAGCCAAGGAGGGAATAGCAGTAGCCTTTCTCTCCAGGCAAACTCTTTGCAAGGGGGGGCTGGAAAAAGAGGCAGCATGCTGAAAAGCACATGATTCCTAATTGCTCCCACAGATGTTATAATCAATGCTGCTCCTTGGAGGCAAGGTGCTTGAGCAGTGCTTGTGAGATCAGGGCTGCAAAGGTACAGCTTGCAGAGTGGTTTAGCCATGACATTTGAAAAAAAAAAGTAACAAAACTGTGAGCTCTATTTATTTGTTCAGCAGTAAATATTAATCTTAAGCATTTTTTCAGTCATAGAATCATAGAATAGTTTGGGTTGGAAGGGACCTTTAAAGGTCATCTAGTCCAACTCCTCTGCAGTAAGTAGGGACATCTTCAATTAGATCAGGTTGCTCAGAGCCCCATCCAACCCAGCCCTGAATGTTTCCAGGATGAGGTATCCACCACCCCTCTGGGCAAAGAATTCTTTGGGGTAAAGAAGAGGCTATGTCAAAAATTCCCTACAAAATCAAGCTGCTAAGAGAGCTGAGTCACAGAGTTAATGAGCAGGTAGATGTTGTCCAAGGGAAACGGTTAAGGCAGAAGTTTGGTTCCATTCAGCAGGAGGGGAGTGATGGGAGATGGGAACTAAACAGCTGGCACATAGGCACTGCTCAGGGCTCTTTGCTTCTTGTTTTTCCCTGCTCAAAGAGGAGTCAAGCACAAGGTGGGCTGGGACCATAACACTCACTATGCTGACATGAGCCAGGAAGCAGCAATAACTTAGAACAGCTTTTTAGGCTGGCCTGGATTATGTTAGAGGTCGTTTCAGCCCCTGCAACAGCTCAGGTGGCTTAAATCTGCTGTTGTCACTCCTCCAAACCCAGGTGTCCTGGCAGGCTGCCATTGCTTGGAGTGCAAAGCTCAATCCAAACATCCCCAAAGCCTGAGGCCATCCCTGGGCCATTCCCCCCAGCTAGCCCAAAGGGCAGGAGAGAGCATCTGTTCCAGCGGTGTGGGGCCTGTTCTGTCCTGCTGATGCTCAAGCCTCTGGCCTCATCCTTACACATGCTAGACTTGACCTCGGTTTGGTCACCCCTCCTCAGGGACACTTCTTTTGCTGGGCTCATTGGTACCCCTCCCCTGGGCTCATCTGTGTCCTACCCACCTCTGTTTGCGCTGCTCCAACTTCTGGGACCAGTCACTGAACCCCTCATCTTCCTCCAGCTCCGAAGTCCCAGATGGCTTAAAGTCATAGCTGAAACACAGCAAGAAGGAAAATTAGGATGAGAGGCATGCAAAAAGACCTAAACCTGGGCTGGAAGAGCCACAGCCTGACACTGTCCTTCTCTTCTTCAGCTATTCCATCTTCTTTCCTCTGGCTGCTCCTAAATCCCATTTGAAGCCTTATCCTGTGTTACAGGGAAGATGCCTTTGCCGTCTTGTACAATGGGGGTCTCTCGAGGTATTATTGCATGATGGAGAGGAAGAAGCAGCAGTTCCGTATCTCCAGGAGGAGCACCCCACTTGCTGCTTGTCTCTGGGGCCATATGCAGGCAAAGGCAAGCAGCACATCAGAAACAAAAAGTCCATGGTTTTCATCTGCACTGATGCTGGCCCTAGCTTGTTCGCACCAGAGGTGTTTCAAACTCAGCTGCTGCTTGTCCTGTGCTTGTAGGCAGCCCCAGAGATAAGACATCAGCAGGAGCTGGCCTGAACAGCTTGCTAGAACAGGAAAGCATGAAGATCCAAAGATTAGGACACTGGATCCTCACGTTCCCATACAGCTTTAAGCCAGGCACATGCACTTGCATGACTCCAGCTCCCCGCCTGTGCATATCCTGCTGCTGTGCGGAGCCACAGCCCTCCCGGGGTGCACAGCTGTCAGCACCAGATGTGGGCTGGCCTTGCACAGGGACTATTGGGTTTTTCCTACTTCTTTCCTTGTGTTTCCAAGAAGACTCACCTCCCAGTGAGGGGTCTTGGGTGGGAAAGCATCACGTTGCAAGCATCGGCCTGAGGAGATGGCTTTTGGGACTCAAGGCGATCACATTGCCTGGGAATGGGAATTAGGATGTGCAACTTGGAGATTAGTTTAGAACCCAGAGGTCCAAAATATGTAGTAAATGTGGGCAAGTCTTTTTTTTGCCTTTCTGAGCTCTTAGGAGATGCCAGGAGATACACAGCCTCCTCCATGACCCCAGTGGCTTGAAACATGAAGTAATTCTCCAAGATCTGGGAGTCTTATATTGAACTGACTGCAGGAGCCAAGGATTTACAAAACGTATGTGCTCTCACCAGGGAGAGAAGCAGGGAGTGCACAGTGAAAATGGCTGCTCAAGCCACAAGATTGAGCACAGCCCAGCTCCTGCCATGCCTCAGCATCCCCCTGGACTGCCAAGCAACGATGCTACATAGGTCTAGGACACTGCAGCCTGGGCTGGGTTATTTTCTGCTGTGTGTGTAGTGGCCGCTTGTGGATGCCCCAGGATAACATCCAGAAAATTTGATGCGGAATCAGGACAGGACAATAAATCTGCTGAGTCACTGGTCAGGGCTTCAGGCAAGCTGGAGTGCTGATGGTGTACAAGGCAGAATCATTCCAGTATTCGTGGCCCTGGTCACAAATCTATGTTTGGGCTACCAGAAAAACTCCCAGGGAGCAAGGGAGACTGCCTGAATGCTCTTAGAAAACTGGTTGCTCCCCTGTGCCCCTCTGCAAACACAACCCCAGGAGAAGCATCAAGCCAGCACAGCCCCAACGCCACCACTTTAGCTGATGTCCATCCCTCTGGCTCCCAAGGACACGCCTGTCTTTCCTGCAAACCTGCTGGTTTGCATGCTACTTCTGGTTTTCTTTAGTGGGGAGAAGGAAGAAAAGGAGATTCACTCTGTCCATTTGGTGCAAGGAAATGCCAAGGGTTGGTTTGAACTAACAGGAGCAACAGCGTAAGTCCCGGCATGGGAAGAGCCAAGGGAAGGAGGGGCCACTATTTACACAAGAGAGAACAAAGCTTTTCAGAAGATTAACAGCCAGGGCTGACCCCGGCCACATGAGCAAGCCCAGGTGGCTGTCAGCAGTGATAAACAAGACCAGGGAATGGCCAGAGAAGAAGAAACATCCTTTTGGTTGAGCCTGGCCCAGCAAGCTTAAGCATCATGGAGCAGGGACCAAAACCCTTCATTTTACGAGTTCTTCTTGTCATTGCCTGCTTAAGCACTCAATTAAATCTGGGTAACACCAATGGTCCTATGAGATCTGCAGCGTGTCTGTGCCCATGCCAATGGGACTGGAGCCTGCAAGCTGGGTTACTGGGGCTGCTGCACACTGCTCTGAGCCTGAGGCTGCTCACAGCATCTCCCAGCAAAGCAGAGACCAGAGATCCTGTCTGCTGTTTCAAAGACCTTTACAAATTATTTTCCAGCTCCGACGTGAAGGGGGGTTTGGAAAAGCCAGTGATTATTATTACTGTCCAGATCTTCTGTTTGCTTTTAGAGCATACTGCAGTGGTTTTGTCTGCAGAATATCACCGTGTGTATTTCCACAAAAGATTGTGAAGGTGCTCTGCAATGCTTTCAGACAAAAAAAAAAAAGGGAAAAAAAAAAGAAGTCCTGCATAATTTTGAAAGTATCTAAGAAAAAAAAAACTTTTAATGGAAAAAGAATAGATTTTTATAAATAACTTTTGCTATTTTTCCAATAAAATGAAACTGTTGCTTCTCTCTGACTATAATCCCATATAACTTTTCCATTGTGTTCAATATATTTAGAAATAAGTTGAACACATAAATAGTGGGAAGACTGAGGTCTTTGAGACGAGAGTTTGACAACTCAGAGAGCAGACTGGTTTTTGTGCTAGTCCCAGTGCTGCCACGGCATCTGGGCTTCTGAACCATGGACATGGGGAGGCTGTGGTAGGATGCTGTGGTGGGATGCTGGGGATGTCATCCTATCCCTTCTCCAGGTGTTTCCTCTTTGACAGTAGATAACTCAGCATCTCCATAAATGCCTCCTGAGCTACTTCCATTTAGGACCTGCCCCATTAAAGCACAAAGTTAGTTTTAACCCTCAGAACTGTGAACTGCACCAGGTTGGGGGATGCTCATGCTCCCAGTGCCAGGGCAGCATCCTCCAAGGGAGGAGTGGGGAGCCCAGCCAGGATAGGTGACTGCTTGCTCGGGCACCAGCACTGTGATCTGCTCAGGGTTGTGCATCACATCCTCAGGTACGTGTCCGTTTTTGCATGTATCAGGAACCTCCATTGCTTTCGGTGTAGGATGATTCACAAGTTGAAATTTAACCAGGCACTGAAATCACTGGCAATGAGGACTCCCTGCCAGAGCTCAGCCTTGCCCAAGCTGTCCCAGTGTAAACACTCAGGGCCGTAAAACACCCAGCCTCCAGCCAAAATAAAAAGAGCAAAGCATGGCTTCTGTGTTTTTCTGCCCAAATAAGTTTTTCTGCTGGTGTGGGCTAGATCCCCAACCTAAACCTATTAGAGAACTTCCCCATCTCCTCAAGCCACCTCAAACAACTTAGACACACGCGCTGTGCTTGCAGGAGGGGTTTGCTGCAAGGAGAAAGTGTGTTGCTGAAGGATTTATCTGTGGGTATTTCTTACTGGTTTTCCTGTGCTGGACTCGCACTCTCCGAGCAGGAGACAGTGCCATTCAAGCCCTCTTCTGCCTGGGATCTCAGCTGCTTCTCCCGCTCCCGTCGCCGCCGCTCTCTTGCCGCCTCCTCTTCATCTTCCACGCTCCACTGTGCTGTCAGCCTGCCAAGAAAGAGGGAAAACTCACCCTTAATGCCATCAGGCAGTGCCTGTGAAACCCAGTAATAACCCTCTGAGGTATCTGGGCTCCCCCCGAAAAACAGGAGGCTTCTGCAGAGGAGTGCTCCCATCATGAGCGGAGCCCTTCAAAGTGGCATCCTCACCTCCATCAGCAGAGCTCCATACTGGACTGATGGATGTGCAAGGATAAGGTGGGACACATAGACTAGGAGAGGGGTGGAGAAAAGCCTGGAAATCTCTCCAAGGAAGGTGTCGTGCATATCCCCTTCCTTCCAGACCAGCCACCTTCCTGCGCGCTGGAAGCCCACTGGGAAGCACCATTCCCTGCAAAAACAGCTTTGCACCCCAGGAAGGGTTTGTAAAGGGTCTTGCAG
Organism: Manacus vitellinus; assembly: GCF_001715985.3. NCBI lineage: Eukaryota > Metazoa > Chordata > Aves > Passeriformes > Pipridae > Manacus > Manacus vitellinus. The sequence goes on along the minus strand of NW_021940291.1, from coordinate 933,457 downwards.
TGCTGCAAGATTTCTAACATCCCCATCTCAAGCTTTGGCCCAGGGTAGGAAAGATCTGCATGCTGGGGGTGAGTTTCCTCAAGCAGTTGAGCTGCTCCTGCCTGACCAGGAGGCCAAGTGCTGGAGGGCAGCAGCTATGTCCTGCTCTGCCCAGCCCAGCTTTCTTCCACCCCTGCAGAGAAGCAAAACCTGCCTTGGCTTCCCCCAGACATATCAGCTGCTGAATAATAATGCCTCTGTCAGCAGAATGGCCTCTTCCATCCCCAAGGAAGCAATGCCACATTCCTCCTCTGGTGATAATGCCAGTCCAGTCACTCTCCACATGGGATCAGCTCCTGCTCCACCACTGGCAGCACCAGCTGAGCCGCAGGCAGAAAGGGACATGCTGCCATGGGATGGTCACCACTCACCCAAAGGGCCTGTGATGGCAGCTGGAGCTGGCCAGGTCTGACTCATGGTACCTGGGGCTGATGCTGGGGCAGATGCTTCCTCACCCCACTCACCCCGGCTCAGCCACGTCCAAAACAGACCATGAAGGCTGTTTCCCCTGGTGTTTGCAAACCTATTTACAGAAATGCTCTTGAGGCAAGGCATACACATGGGAGTCAGGAAGGCGATCTCCCACCAGCAGCAGGATCCAGCCCAACATGAACTTCCCCTCCTCAGGCATGCCCTGAGGACTGCAGTCCCCATGGGATGAACCTGCTCAATAGGAGATACAGTGCAACATAGTTCAGATGGGGGCAAAGAGCTTGTGGAAAGGAAAAGGGAAAAAAAACCAGAAATGCCTTAGTTGAGACTTGTTTCAGCCCAGTTTGAGTGAATGAGGAACAGGTTTCAGCTGCCCCCAGATGTGCCACTCTGCCTGCCTGCCTGGGTTTGCCCATAGTCTGGACTAGCAACCATGTGAAAGGGCCTCACTTCACCAAGGGTCTCACTAACATGCTGTTTTCATTTGAGGTTCAGGACAGATACCTCCCTCTCCCAGCAATGGGAGGAAAAAAAGCCCATTGGGATTAATCGATAGATTTTGTTCAGGAAAAATTTGGCCTTTCTAATTGCATTATGAACCTTGGTAGCCTTTCCAGGGAGACTCCCTCGGAGCCTATTTTACTCTGCAGTGGCAGCAGGACTGTCGAGCTTAGCCCCAGCAGCATCCCTTTCCACAGTGGTCCCACCACTGGCCAGTCAGGAAGCTGGGGATGACCCTAAATCACTGCCCTCTTGAACTCCCACCTGCCCCAAGGCAGCAGAGCCAGGATGTGGAGCCCGATGTAAAAAAGTTTCCCATCCCTGCTGTGCCCATGGGGGAACAGGGAAAAAAGCAAATCCCAGGACTAGCCCAAGAAAATGCTCCACTGCGTGTAGTTACTGCCTGCCTTATTTTGGGTGGGGTCTTTTTGCAAGCAGCAAATTCAGCTCTTTCCCCTTTTACTCCCTCATCGCCCCTTGCCACCTTGTTCTCCATGGGGAACAACGTGGACCTAGACCACAGCCTGGGCTCCCCTCCTCCCTTCCCTACTCATCCCACACTCCTATTTATTATTTTTCCTCAGGTTCCCATAGAAACCCTTGTCTGTGGGCCTGGCAGGAAGCCACCGTGTTGTTGTTTTTTTCTTTTTAATATATAAATGAAGTCATTCATTAAACTCTGCCATGATCTCCCTCCCTTGTGCGACAGCTCCAGATAGTCTCCAATTCAGAAAGGCTGTTAACCCCCTCTCTCCCATATCGCCCCAGTTACAAGAAGCAAGGTCCATGTTTATGCCAGAACAAGTTAGATTTCAATTAAAATCCTTCACCCCCTCCTACAGCTCCTTGGGAAGCTGCTGCAGAGGCAGTGCTGCACGAACCCTCCCTGCTTGCCCAGGGTGCCCAGGGGAGCTTGGAGGGGGGTACCCTCTGAAGCATATGAGCTTTCCACACTGAGAGCAACGTTGGTTGGCAGCCCTCTCCCTTTCCCAGTTGGATGTGACTAACTCTCTCCCCATGACCTCACCGGCTCGCTATTCTGTCCCTGCATCCTTCAAACAAGCTGAGGACAGAGCTGGGGGCGACTGTTTTGGGGAGAAGGATTTTTCTGCAAAAGCAGGGAAATAACTTTCCCATCTCCCTTTGCCACAGAGCAACCCAGCTTCCAGGTTGTCCACCACTGTGCTGGGATGTGGCTCAGACACACTGAGCATCCCGGTGGGGCTGAAATGCTGGGAGCACCATGCCTCTGCTCAGCAGTAAGGGCTGCAGATAAAGCCCCCACCAAGCCCCCACTCACTCTGCCTTCAGGAATACCAGCACTCTCCAGCAAACACCTAAAACCAGTTTGTTTGCAGATTCTGAGCTCTCTCTCATGCTCAAACAGGCTGGTAGTGGAGTGAGGTTTAATAAGTGATGCTTTGGGGTTCAGTAATCACACTGACAAACAGAGGAAAAAGGATGATTACTTTTTGACTGACCTAGCAGCACAAATATTTGTCTTTAGTGAAAAACAAACAAACCAAAACAAAACAAAAAACACAAGCAAATTACAAACTAAGCCTTGCATTTGTTTTTGTGTTTGGGTCAGCTACAGGGGTTTGTTGGACCCCAGACAAATGTGCCATTCCAATTTGGACAATCACAAGTGTGAGCAGGGGGTCAGCTGTTAAATTGCCTTTCGAAGCAAAAAGCTGGAAAGATTTAATTTCCAAACGGTTCCATTTTCTAAGAAGGGGCCATGGTTTTCCGTTTGCTCTAATTGTTCACAATTGCATTCAGCAGCTCAACGTGCTCGGCCCACAGTGATATTTCACAACCGTCTTTCCCACTTCTAGAAATAATTACCCAGTGCTTCAGGATGAGGCAGATCCCACGTATCTCTGCTTTCACCCCCAGCCAGCACTTTCCCAGGTTGATCTCAGTCTGGGGAGGTTTGGAGAAGAAGCAGACTCATAGCTGCCAGTGGGACCAAGAGCTCTCAACTTCATTTCACCCATCACAGGATAGGGAAATGGAAAGCAAGACAACTTGAAGCTTGAAGAATTGCAAGATGAGTGTGCTACATTCCAGCATCCAGCCACTTACCTTTATAAAACCCCTATATAGAGGGATTTTCATGCAATGTGAAAGGAAATTCAACCCCTCACACAAACTTTAGGGTGACTGGAGAAGGGATGAGGAAGGGTAGAGAGACCTCTTCGTGGCCCCAGCAGCCTGGAGCTGCAGCAAGACTTGCTCCAGCAAGACCTCATCACAAGACTGGGTCATTTCTCTTACACAGTCCCTACAACTCCGCCAACAGCTTTTGAAAGGTCATGGTTGAGGCAAACACACTTTGTGGAAGGGACTTAACTCTTCCTGAGGAGGTGAGGAGATCCAGCAGGTCTAAAGATGAACTGAAAGCACCCTGGTTCAGCTTTGGCCACATAGTCACTGCTTGCCAAGCGTTTGGGATGCTCAGGCTTCTGCTCTGTTTGGGGCCAGCTGCCCATTTCAGATCCAGCTCTTGACTTCACCTCCCTCTGGACCCCCAGCCAAAGGAGGGGTTTTCTTTCTGTTTGCACTACAAAACACCTCTTTTTGCAGAACAGCATTACAGGCAACCAAGCCCTGGCCTCACTGTTCCACATGGCCACAAACACCAGCTCCAGACAAGCCAGCATTGCTGGAAAGGTCACGTTTCCATTGGGCAATTCCTCACCAGCACTAGAGGAGATTACAATATTCAGGCAAGGGAAATTTCTGGCACCAGATGAGCTGTGTTTAAGGGAAACTCTGCAGACTCAAGGAGTCTTTTGCATGGTTGACAGCTCAAAGGAAGCTTTGCTGGCCCAAACCCAACCTTCAGCACTAAAGCTAATTCCAGAAAGGAAAATCAAATGCCTCCCAGAGGCTTTGGGCTTTGCAGACCTGTGCCAGAAAAACTCAAGAACCCTCTACCCGCACACTGGACATTCCTGTCTCCTGAGCTCGCTGGGTTATCAGGCCAGGAGAGTGTTGACTTTGGTTGCTGGGTCTGTCGGGTAGGTTGCCCCCAGAGCCAGGGTTCACGAGGGAAAAGGTTTCAGGAACAGGATTTAGGAGGAGCCACATGCAGCCCTGGCATGACAGCTGGTGTTTCCCAGAAGATACATTGCCCCACCACCTGTGAATAAAACAGTGTCCATCACCACTGAAAGAATCACCTGCAAGTGATGGGGCTGCATGAATTAGAGATGAACTGGGACTAACAGCCCTACTTCCCCCGGCAGCCGTCCCGTTGGCTGCTCTGTTGAGAGTAGGGGAAAGAAAGATGCCAGAAACTGATGCATGGGACCTTCCCCTTCCATGCAATCCACCACAGCCTGCTTGCCTTGTCACAGTGCCAGATACAATATCAGTGCAGAATATGGACTAGGACTGTCAACAAGTTCATCCTGCTGCTGAGCAGAGCTGCCAGGCTTTATTTAATATTGCATTTATCACACATTTCTAAAGGGCCCTGACAACTGGCAGGGGTACGGAGACGTGCAACTCACCCTGCCACATGAAATGGAGGAGGACACCCTCAGAAGGCTACAATCAAACGCCTTCCTCACCCACTTGACCTTCTGCCAACAAATTAATCACTTATTAATCTCTTATAAATGGCATATAATGGATCTGTGTGACTGAGTCAAGTATGCTGGAATACCCAGATAATGCCTCCGTTCATGCCACTCAGGACCACTGGTGTCACGCCACAACAGAAGTCATGGCTGAGGACACTTGCATGCAATGTACAGTCATGCTGCCATGGCTCAGTTTCTCTCCATCCCTGCAAATCACATTTGCCATGCTCAAAGCAGTGTCCCAGGCGATGCCTCACACCACAGGCACCAGTTTTGGGCATCAGAGTTCAGCCGCTCAGCCCTTTCTGAAGATCTCTCTGAAACCCAGGTTTACCTCCACCTATCATGACACCTTCAGAATCCTGTCCCTATGTCTTGTCCAAGGCCACCAGGAAGACATAAGGAATGGAGCAGAAGTCCAGCTGGCATCTTGACCCCCAGATTAACTCTATGCTAACAGGCTGCTGCTGAACGCCAGCGACCAAGACTGGGCTCCGTGACACCAGGGAACGTGGGCTGATAAAGCATCTGTGGTACAGCCATCACCATATCAGACAACAACCAAGAGTCACACTTCCTCAAGGATGCGTTTCCAATACTTAGGAGTAATGTGACTGGATAGGAAAGACTACAGCTGGGTCATCATCCCACTGAATAAGGAAAGGGGTGTGGATAGCGGTATGATATAGGGAGACTAGGAAAAGAAATAAAATCAAAAAGTATTATGTCACAGCCTGGAGTTTATTTCAGCCTAGCCTCAGGAGAGTTATCCCAGCTCTGAAACAGCAGCGTGTCAGTCAAAGGCAGCCACAGATACTGCACAAGCCTCTCCCTCCCATACATTCATGTAATTCCTCAGCTGCATTGCTCCATTCAGAGTCCAGGCTACAGAGTTTGGATAAGAAGGGGGGCGGGGGGAGAGGAAAAAATACATCTACATGCTTCACCCTCAGCCTTTTTCTCATACCAAGCTTCCCCACCCCACACGTAGCTGCACAGTCTCAGCCACGTCTCCCCATTTCGCTTATAAATCACAGGTCACCTTCAAGATGTGAACAGCAGGATAAAGCTGCTTCACACCCAGGGGCGACCGCAGAGCCCATCCCCATCATCCACTGGAGCTGGGGGTGTGGAAATGCAGCACCCTGGGAGCGATAAGGACACACCAAGGCATCTGAACAGAATATGATACAGCCCAAACTTTTATCAAGCAGAAATGGAAGAAAAACCACATTCAGCACGGCAGAGAGCTATCTCTCTTTTAAAAATAAAAGCAACTCTTATTTTTTTTAAAATGGATCTTGGATTTTCTCCAAAAAAACACATCCCATTTCTGTCCAGAGAAGGATGTGCAGATGTGCAGCCATGCATCCACACACACCAGGTATAAAACTCTGCCTGGTCTAGCCTTCATTAAATTCTCTGCAAAGACTGACCTGTCTCTGTGGCATGTCGGGCAGGGAAAGACTCTGACGGTAATTTACTGCTTCCACAAGCAAAACAAGACACATTTGAGAAAGCTGGTGGCAAATGGCAGGAGCAGACCCTGAAGGAGGGATGCAGGCAGGGCTGGTCCTTCATCACAAGCTTCATCTGTCCCCTCCTGCCACTCACAGGACACTGGCTCCAAAAAGGTACAGGGGATGTTCCATGCTTCCAGACACCATAGGTGACGCACAGCCACACACAGAGGCACAAGGCAACCAATGGGAACAACTGTTTCTTTTTCTTATTATTGGTTTTAATGAGGGCAGACAGAATCCAAATGAATCCCTTACAGGATGATGAATTGCACTCCCAGGACTGTGGGTCCTTAGCGCAGAGATAGGCTGGTGCAGTAATGTATTAACATCACCGGTCAGGAATTTGGCAAGGGGGAGGAAAGGGCTGGAGTCTGAGCCCTCCCAGCACTCCACTGTATTCTGTAGGTGTGAGAAATTGGTGCTGTGTACAACCTCAAACTATGGCTCTTTCTCACGGTCTCTCCATCTCAGCCCTAAGGTTCAAAAAATTGGATATTTTTTCTAAAAAGCAGGAAGTCTGGGCTCTGTTTTTGCAAGGGAGAAGCATGCCGGAGGGGAAAATAGATTTGTCAAAGAGGTACAGACTACCTTACCCAGCTTCAGTATTTTATTTTTTCCCTCTCTCAGAGGGAAACAAGCCTCCACAGTCTCTGTGCCTTAGCTACAGTCAGCCAGCATCCTTGATATACTCGTGCTGGAAAACAAGCCCGAGCCTAGGAAGGTGAGCAATAGCTTTACCACTGCTTCAAGCCAGAATTAAGAGTAAGATTCATATCAGCTTGGTGCTTTTTATAGCACCGCTGGCTTGGCTACGAGTCACTCATTTTGCAGTCCCTGGGACAACACAGTCTCCCCAACAGCAGGAGGGAGTTTTCAGTCTGAGCAGTGGCAGGAGGCAGCAAGGGAGGCCGTGAGAACACGCTGCTCCGCTCCCTGGGAGAGTTGAGGCTTCGTTTATGGCCACTGCTGAGGAGTTGTGCTGCAACAGGAACCGGAGTCAGCAGCAAGCCCTCGGCCCCCACTGTGCTAAGGCAGCAAGTTTTCATGAGGAAAAAGGGTCTTTGCACCCCAGCCTCTTGCCATGGGACAGAGGCATGCAGCAGCCCCAGCTGCCCTCTGCCCACAATAGAGCTGAAGGACCATGTTGCTGATGTTTGATGACTGTTTGGTGCTCCATCAACAGAGTTAGAAATGGTAGGAGAACGGGGAAAAAAGAGAAAAAAAACAATCTGGAAGCTGAGAATTAGTTCTTAAACACCATTTACACACCATCCCAGCTCCAAAGCCTCAGACCTCAGCTTCTCCATCCAGTGCACTCTCTAGCTGAACCATGCTCAGATACATGTGGTGTTCCTTCTCCACTCCATCAGAGGATGCGGATAACCAGTGTTTGCAACCCTGAGGGGCTCAGAGGCTCACTATAGCTCCCCAAAATTTCCATGGGCTCAAAGTTCAGGCCCTAAATATCCAATTGCTTAAGAGCAGGTAAAAAATCAAAGTCAAGCCAGGATAAAAGCAAACAAACCCCATCAGCTGCTTTCTGGGAAAGGTCAATGGTAGGTGGAGTTCTGAAAAAAACAAGCCCCAGGGCTGGGAAAATATGGGAATGGATCCACAGGATACTCAGAGGGGACAGATGAGCTGCGGCAATTGGAGAGAGAATGATGAGCTGCTGTCTGCAGAGTGAAAGCAGAGCGTGGGCATCCCATGAGGCACCCAGGGAGGGGCTACCCACCACACACTGGCTTAGCCCCTTACCCTCACCCTGCCCCACAGCTCAGCTGGGTTGCAAATCACCAGGTCCCTCCCGACTTGCAAAATGTGGTGGCATTGCTCTGCAAGCAGCTGGCACCAGTGAAGCCTCACCAGGATGTGGAAATCCCCCAGGCATGCCCCAGCAACACTGGGCGATCAGTGTAGCCAAAGAGCTCTCCTGGTTGCTCCTCCCTGCCAGCAGCATCTGGTCATGTCTCCCTTCCCACCCGCTCCCCACTCACAGGGTTTGCAAAGGTGTTCACTAGTTCTGCCCTGGCCGTGGTCATGGGACACAGAAGGATAACAAAAATAAAGGCGACTAATAAAAACGTCAAAATAGGGAGGATTTGGGAAAGGGAGCACTGTGGTGGGCAAGCCCTGCAGGGACCATAGGCTCCTCATGCAACATTTGAGGCAGTATTGCAAAGTATGAATCCCATTGATGAAGGTCCTGTGTCCCCCTGTCCTACGCCAGCATCCCTCCCTCCTCTCCCCATGCAACAGCTCTGCTAGGGGCTCGTTCCTGCACGTTCATTTTTCCCATCTCCCCTAAAGAGCTGCCTCACTTCTTCAGAGCAAGAATTCCTCGTTACCCATACCTATCCACAAGCCAGAGAGGTGGACTAAAGCAATGCTGCAATAGCCCCCAGAGTAGTTATCTCCCAAACAACCAACAGTGCCCAGACCATGTCAATCACCCCCCAAAAAAAAAAAAATGTTCTTCCCCGTCAAAGCACTATCCAGCCCTCCCAAGTGCTTCCAGCTCCTTGTTCCCAGCTCAGCACTCAGGAGGTCAAGACAGAAATACTGGAGTAGCATCTTCCCTGCTGAGAAACATCCTGGCAAGCTTCAGGAAACATCGCATGCAGGCAGAAAGGAAGGTATCCCACAGAGCTGGGGAGAGCCCCCATATCCTGATCCAACTAAATATTACACTCATGACATACACCAAAATTCAAGGAGTTCAGAAAATTTTAAAGCTACCCCTAATGTTGAGGAACTCCAAGCATTGCCAAGAGCATTGCTGGACAACGCAGTACCGAGCTGTAGGGAGAAAGAAGGAGCCATGCAGCTGCCTCATGGGTGCCAGGACATGAGTGTTGGCATCAGCTGGAGGTGGAAAACATCTCATCATGTGTGGCAGGCCAAAACGCAAAGGCATGCAAGATTCATTTCAGATCTCACAGTTTGGCTTCCCATGTTAATGGCTTCACAGAAGATAAAGCAAAAGTCCCATCCTATAGAGTAAATAATTAGCTCTATCATGTGATTCAATTTTCTGACTTATAATTAGAGACACTCATTTATTTGTTGCCTGTGCAGCAGCCATGCTCTGGAGCCCCTGTTCTGGACCATGTCCCCATTGTCCTAGGAAGCATACAAGCAGTGTGCAAGAAAACTGTCCTTTTTCCCCCCAAGAACAAATCACAGCTCACTTCCGAATGGTACCCAAGGTTCACCCACACGCTGCATAAAAAACAAAGCAGCCAAGACAGGAGCAGTACTCCTTCTAACTCACATCCATCTGCATGCACACTTCACCCCACAGCTGCACACTCCAGCCAGGCATCGACAGCCCAGCTATGAGGACACAACTGCAGCAAGACACCGCAGCACTCAGTGGGAGCAATGTCAACCAGGAGGCCCAATAATCTGGTTTCAAGGAGCGGCACAGCTGATTTACAGAGAGGCTGATTTGTAGGTTAATTAAACAGCCATATTCTTTTGTGAAACACTTGAGGCTCGATAAACAGGGGGAGAATAAAATTCCAGCAGGAGCAGATAATGAACTGAATGAATCGACATAAGAGGCACTGGATCCCTATCTTATTTATAGGAATTCATTAAATGGATAAGGAGAAAAGAGACTTCGATAACAAGATAAAGCAGCTCATGTTTGGAGTCTTGTGGGTGTGCAAGGGATCATCATACTACAAAGGGAGAAATCTTTCCCAAGTGATACCCTGATAGAGAAACTATGCCGGATAAGGGGAGTGGAGGTAGATAGCCCTGCAATTGTCCATTCTTCTCATGCCTTTCCCAGGTAATTATTCAGCCACTCCTGCTCTGCAGTTGCAAGGCATAACCCTGGGCTCTTTTCAGTCTCCAACTTTTCAGATGTAAATGGAACGTTCCTGCCTGCACCTTCTGCAGAGCACCTTCTTCAGTGAGGAAGAAGGAAGGCTAATTTTTCCAATCCACCTCCAGGCTGGGCAGAGGGGAAAGACGTTTTCCAGAGTGCTAGCTCAGCACTTCAGCCTGAAGGTGTCTCCAACATGGTCCGGTGCTCCAAAGCACATCAAACCACTTCCAAGCACAGCATGCACTAAACCTGTCAGCAGTCAGTGGAAAAGCCTTTTCATGCAAATCAGGCTCCTGGGACCAATGCTTGGGTGATGCTCAGCACATGGGCATGGTCCCCTTTGTCTGAAATGCTGGGAGTTTGTATCAAGCACAAGACAGGATGCTTAAAGCATTGGAACTCAGCTCTTCAACCCAAAATCCACAAGACTTTTACACTGGTTTCAGCTCAGGAACTCTGAACGCAGCTGTTGGACAGCTGACAAATAGCTCCCTTAGCTGAGCCATGCTCAGGGAAGGTAATTCCCTGGTTATCCCCGCTGACGACCTGCAGCAGGAGCAGCCAGGTAAAGCTTGACACCACATCGAAATCCCAAGTGCTTGCAAACATGGCTCTGAGCAGCCGTTTTCACTCTTGTGCTCCAGGTCTTGGACACATCAGATGAGCCCAGGACCTACGCACTGTAACCACTCTGCCTGCAATCACCTTGGGACAGACAAAAGCAGAGCACAGCAATCTTGACAGCAATATATCTTCAAGCCAGAAGCCTCAAGCCATTCACTGACTGAAGCAGCTTGTTCCTGCAGCCAAGGTGGTAAGGCTTGCAGAGCCAGCCCCACAGTCGTTCTTAGCAGGGAAACTGCTCCGGGAGAAAATACAACTGCAAAACAAACTATGCTGTGTATGGAGCAGACCTGCCCATTCTGCTGTTGAATCCTGTGAACATGAGCGAGGCTATCTGTGTGTAAACCATGGAAATCCCTCACACCCACACCCCACTCCCTTCCTTTTCTGTAAGCAGGACTGGAAAACACAGCCACAAAGCCAAACCTCAGCCAGATTAAGTGTAATAAACCCCGCTCAGCACAAATGTCACCTTGTAAAAGCCCCTCTGAGTCTCTGGGACACGAAAAGTCCCTTATGCACAGCAGGATGAACTTGGAAACATCATTAAGGACAGGAAAACACCTCTGACTTGGGCTGTGTTGAGGACAGTTCTTTGGACGCCCCTTTTCTTTGCATGAGGCAGACATGCTTCCCCCTGCTCTCCCCCATCTGCCACCCTGCAAAATAAATTGCCACTCAGCTGTGAGCAGTTCATTTGCCTGGCCCTCCTCAATACCAGCTGGCCCCAAATCTGAGCCCATCTCTGCCTTCTGCACACCCACAAAGAGATTTCCTTACCCCTCAGGAGCCCCTGACCAAGCCCTTTTCTGAAACAGGGATGTGTAACTGAGATCCCAGTCCCTCCGGGCTGAGACCAGGGAAAGAGTCCAACAGGACAAACAGGAGATGAATAGAGAGGAGTCAGCTCCTCCTGCCCGCTTTCCACCCAGGGGCCTGTGGAACCAGTGGGAGCTTTTGTGCCGACTGCCCTGGGTCTAGAACAGGAGAAGGTGGCAGGGACTGGATGGCTGTAGGAGCCTGTTTCCCTTCCAAGGTGGGAAACTCATTTGAGAGGTGAGGTTTAGAGGCTGCAACACTAGTCAAGGAGATCCCAAATTGACTGGAAAACGCCTGTCAAAATAAACCCCACTTTGACATCCTCCACCTCTATGCTGGAGACCAGCAGGCACAGTGAGGACAAGGGAGCCAAGAGATACCCAAGATGCAGAATGTGAGTCCAGCACTCCCTAATTCCACCTCTCACCCAGCTGCTCAATTAATATAAAGAAGTGAGAAGTGCCTCTCTTCTGTCCAGTCAGAGCCATCAGCATGGCACACCACCATTGTCCAGACCCACAGAGGAAAGCAGCATTTCCAGCTCGCAGGGAAGAGCAGATTGACCGCATGGTAGGGAATCCCAGAGCCAGCAGACAATGTAGCCATCCTCCCCAGCTCAGCCCCGGCTGACAAATGGGAATAAACCCAACTGAGCCATCCACCTCCCTGCCCTGGCAATTAGACTCTAAGAGAAAGGTTCAAAGCGCTATTGTGATCAATTAAATCAAAAAAAGAACAGTGTCAGCTTGCAGCCGTGGGAGGATCCAGCCCTTCACTGATCTCTGAATTGAAAACGCACATCACAGCGTGCACAACGTACAGTTCCTACAGGGAAAAAAAAGAAAAATCCTTTTTCTAGGCAGGACCATTCAGCGCTCAGGGGACACAAAAAAGACACGTACTGAGACATCCCTTGCACGGAGAGCGGATGGGGCGAAACCAGCCGCTCAGGTGAGTGTCACAGTACAGTTGTGCTCAGTTATTTCAGTTGGGAGCTCCTGGAAAAACCATCAGTAAGTTCAAATCTGCTTTTCTCATACAGCTTTTGGGGA
>NW_021940291.1:830346-920538 GCF_001715985.3 Manacus vitellinus | reverse complement strand
CCTCCTCCTCCTCCTCCCCCTCTGCCTCGTGGAAGTGTCACGGGAGAATCTCTGCGAGCGCAGCCGCCGGCGGGCCCCGCAGCACAAAGCCCGGCGCTCCCCGCTCCCCTGCGAGAGGGATTCTTTTCTCGCTTTAACTCTCTTCTCTCCCTCCTTATCCTATTCAATCCCCCCCGCCCCCATCTTTCTTTTTTTATTCCCCCCCCCCTCTACCTTTACTACTGTTTTCCTGATTACACAAAGCAACTAGGGAACAGAAATCCAGGTTGGCAACTTGCACTAGGCGGGCTGTAAATTACTCCTAGTCCATTCACAGCAGAAGTCTTGCATGAAGGTTTCACCTCCCAACAGTCCCCGCACACCCAAAGGTGAACCAAGAGTCAGATTAATACGAAAGGGGCCTTGTGCTGGGAAATGCCATACCAGAGAAAAATGTTCTCCTGTGATGGAGATAGCATTTGTACTTTGGGGGAATCCTCAGAGAGGCAAGCAGCATACATCCTGCTTCTGCTCTTAGACTTCCCCTTCACCTGCCCAGGTGACCAACTCTCCCATGCCTGTTTTCCCAGCCATCAAATAGGGCAAGGGAAAAAAAAATCTGGCTTGCCTCCATGAAACACTGATATTTCAGGAGATTAAAGAAGTGTGTGAGTGTTTGATGAAAGACTAACATTGCCACCTGCTAAAACAAAATGCCCATCTGCCATGCATTCAGATTCATGTTCATCATGGGAGTGCTATCGGGGCAGGGATTAGGGGGGAAGTCTTCTTCCTTACCCTGCATCCACATGTGCTTTTTCTGAGGGGAAAACATCTTTTGCCATGCCAAACCAACAGGTGCCTGGACTTGTACCTAGCAAGTTCCAGCCCTGCCTTATAGTTGCACATTATGGTGCTCCTGGCATGGCCTGCCCATGTTCCCCAAGGTACGCGGGAATATTCGTCTGGATGTCTCCAATATAGAAGCAGTTATTGTGGAATCACCCTACTTAGACCCTTACCTTCTTTCTTCTTTCAGTCCCTCTCATCTCATTTACACATTTCCTTTCAATCACTTCTTCAGAAGTGTTTTTTGACACCTGATAAGCTGAAATGGGGAAGTTGCCCATGAAATACACCCAGAAGTCTCAAATAAAATAAGGAAGTGTCTTTCCACTGTCTTTTCATTTTAAAACAGCTTATTTTTTTTGTGCAGGTATTTACTAAGCATCACCTAAGTGATTATGAACAACAAAAACAACAAAGCACGGACATTGATGCTGCCCTTACTCTGTGGGCTGCTCAGACAATATCACACTACATATTTTTCTTTCTAAATTTGGTGAGAAGATGCAAGAGATACACCACAAAAGCTCTCTGTTGCCGAAAAAGAGCTTGTCCCAGCCATGCAAGTGCTTGCAGAAGTAATTAGGTTTAAGCATGTGAACATTCCTATTGACTTCACCACAATTGGCCAGAGCTGAAATGAAGTGTGCACCTACAGGGTTTTCTTTTTGGAGAGAATCAGCCCAAACCTGCCAGTGACTCCCATGGTCCAAGCCAGACAAGGATGCAACTTGAAGGAGCCCTGGCAGGCAGAGACATAGCTACCAGCCATGGGCTAGCAACAATGAGGGGCTGAATGAAATCACAGCAGGCACTTACTTCAGGCAGAGATGCCAGGTGATCCCCAGGGAGGTGAGGAGGGGCAAGGAGGAATGCAGCCACTGTCACCAGGAGAAGGCAGGAGCCTGCTAGGTGTGGAGAGGGAAAGAGGCAAGGGTACACCGCTACCTACCAGAGGCGAAATCCTCCATTTAAATGGGCAGAGGGAAAAGCTGTTGATTCCCCCAGCAAGAGAGCCTTGGCTCCACACCTTGGTTTGTCTCCTTGAGGATGCCAGCATGAGCTCTTTGTCTTGCAAGCACTCGGCAGACTTCCACCCCAATTCCAGGCCTGACTGCCTCTCAGAGATAGGGCTTTCAATGAATAGGGCTGACAAAACCCATGCTTGGATGATGAAATCCAGGACCAGAGAGAGGTCATGACATTAGCTCTTACTGGTCTAAGATGTTAAGATAATTTGGAAACACCAGAAGTGAAGCAGTTAGAAAAGAGGTCCCTTAATTGCAACAGGCTGAGCTCTGTGTTGCTCCCAGGGAGAGACATTCCCGGTACTGAACTCCACCTAGAAAAATCTTGCAAGATGTCTGGGCTACTCGACCTCTGGGAAAGGCTTCCTGCCCTTCTCCCTGGCTTTAATCTTTGAGAAGGATACAAGGTATAACAAGAGAACTCATCCTTCCTCCAGCGTCAGCAGGGTCCTGCAGTACAACAGGGAATGGAGAGCAGAGCAGGACCCACAGCTTGCAAGAAGGGAAGGAACTGTACACCAAGTTACACATGGACAGAGTCACTGTCTCCATCTCCATGGGGCAGGGACCATTTAAAACTATTATTTGAAGGCACAAAGGCTGTGAAAGAGAAAGAGCAGTGCAGGAGAAATCCCACACCATCATCTTGCAGTACAGATGTGCCTTCAGTCCCCTCTCCTCTCTCTCGCTGCTGAGGCCACGTGCATCAGTCTGAGTCACACCATGTATCCAAGAACAGTAAGGTCAGCATCAGTCCCACAGCTGCTCATATCCTTTCACAGAAACAAACCTCCTAGTCCCAGCAGGAAGCGAGTAGGAGTACAGTGGACACAGGAAGAAAAACAAAGAATTGATTCATCTGTTATTTTTTGGCACAGTTTGAGCTAGGAGAACCACCATAAATCTCTGCAGCAAAAATGCACACCGCTGCAGGACCTGGGATGGCTGGAGCACCCAGGAACACATTGCATGGCACTGAAGAGTTTCCCAAAGCTCTTCCCAGCAGCAGGGGAAGCAGAGAAGGTGAGATGCTAAGAGAGAGAATGAGTCTGTCCCATCACTGTGGGAAAGAGAGCAGGAGTCCCAGAGAGAGATAGGGCTGCACCAGTTCCCATTAATTACACAATCATTCTGCTATGTAGGACTAGTTGCAAAATCAGTTGAAGGCTCACACATGGTCTAGAAAAGAAAAAAAAAAAGAAACAAAAATACTCTAGTCCTGTAGGAAATGCAGCCCAAGCAATTCTTTCCAATATTGCTGGGATGCACTGTCAGCATAAGCCCCAGGTACAGTCACTGTGAGGGCCAGTCTCTTACGATTGCCTTCATCTGCCAGCATGGTTTCCAGAGGCCCATGCCTGCATGTCAGTGGGGATCTCACCCTGAGAAGATGTTCTTGCAGGAACAGCCTCACATCTTCAGCAAGGACACAGAGCCCTGTCTCAGCTGGAGACCCTGTGCTTCCACCAGCAGCCCCTCTAGGACAATGGAGTAGATGGGGGAGTGTCCAGTTTGTCTTTTAAGTGAGGCATCTTTCCCTCTGCCATCACAAACCTCTCTCCCTCTCCTAATATCTCACCAGCCTCTCTTCACCATGCACATGCAACCCCCACTTTGAACCAGCCCAGCAGACATCAGCATTTGCCCAGCCCTTCAGGAACCCCTGCTCTTGAAAGCAGGGAAAGGGGCACACCATTTGGTACATCAGGTGCATAGATGGTGTGGTTTACACGTTAACCTGATGGATAGGGTTTGCCCACCTTACCTTCACTCCAAATTCTCACTTAACTCAGTCCAGCTTACTCTGCCAGCACTCACTTTTGGGCAACCAGAGACCAAAACAGGCAGTCAGAGATAATCCCAAGGAAAGAGCACATCTAGCAGCCAAAAGCAGCACGTTGTCTCCTTCACACCAGAACAGCTCATTACAAGCTCCAGAAGTGTGCTGCCAGGAGGGCAGGGCACCTTGCCTGTGCAATTAGCTCAGGGTGCAGGGGAAGGAGTGCAGGCCCAATGATGCTCCCTAGCAAGCCCTCCTCTGCCCTGGCCACGAGTCAGGAGAGGATATTCCCAAGCCAGCACATGACCCATGGGTGTTCAGGGAGGGGGGGCCGTAGGCAGGAGCTGTCTTAGCTCAGAGCTTTTGCCAGGCCTGAGCACTCAGAGGAGCACCATGAAGAACATGTATAATTGTGGGCTGGGTCAAAAGAGCCAACAAACACTGTGTCATACTAAGTCTGAAATATTTGGCATGGGATCAACAATGACTTTCTTCCGAAGACATCCAAAGAGGCAGAAATGAGAGGGAATCAGAAGCTGGATCTAGAAGGAACATCCTTCTTCCTCTACCCCACTGCTACCTCTCAGCCTTACACAGTATGGAAAAGGGACTCTCTCTGGGGAACTTAATGGGTATATCCATAAACCTAAAATCCCAAGAGTTTGCTTCATTTATCAGTGAGAGGGGAAGATACAAGCTTACAAGCATTGTAAGAGAAGAGGCTTTTGTTCCAGGGGTCATACAAACCAGTACAAAGGATGGATTTTAAAAACAGGAGAAGGAGAGAAGCATTAACTGGGTAGCCCAGAATAGTTAAAGGATATCTGAGCCCCTGTTGTGCTAAGTGCTATGCAAATAGTGAGATATTACCTGAGCCACTGCAGTGAGCCACCATCCCAGTTTCCAGACCGAAGCCAAGGCCAAGTGATTCAGCCAAGCCCTGGAGGAGTGCAGCTGGTCCAGCATGTTAAGCCAGAGTCATTACTGATACTGTGCCCCATATCTATATATTAGGTTAAATCAACAAAGCCATTGGGAAAGAGACAGGAAGACAAAACAATGACTGCAGATAAGACACTCCCATCCTATGTAGGAGGGTCATTACAGGACAAGAGGAGAACTATTGGCCCTGAGGAGACAGACTCCATCTCTTTAGGATGCTTCTCCACTGCAGGGCCAAGAAGCAGGACAAAGGACTCCAGCCAGGATGGATAAGCTATAGGCAACTGCTGCCAAGTGGTTGTCTTTCCCCAGCAGACACTGTAGGAAATGCCTAAAAAAGGCCTTCTTATAGCATCACATTGCCTTGTCACTGGTCTCTGCTCACCAAGGTTTGGAAAACTGCTGAATGAATTTGAATTTTGAATGTCTATTCAAAATAAATGGAGCGGTCTTTGATTTGACTAGCTGGATTAGATGGGAACTGGGCAGCTGAAGACACCTTCAGACATCTCCCACGTTGAGTTTGAGAGGGGCATAACCTATAACAGAGGCACCACCTTCCTTCACCAAGTGGCATCTGTGTGACGTGTTTAAGCATCATCCAAAGCCAAGCACCACATTTTGTTGATAGGCTTGTAGGACAGTACCCCTGCACAAGTGCAGCCCTGTCAAGCCATGCTGCTCAGCTGACCACACAGCTTTCAAGAAGCAAAATACAGCTTCTGCCCAATATAAACTTATTAGCTCATCTACAGCTGTTTTGAGGCCCTGATGTTGTGCAATACAAGCAGTTTTAGCAATTTGCTTTACACTGCTGGGCTGGTTACTTTAGCTGGAGTCAGAGTAGACTAAATGGATAAGAAGGAACTCCCAAGCACTGTTTGACAGTTCCTGCTTCCAAGCTACACCCTCACTTTAAGTCCCTCCTTGTGCTGGGGAAAGGCATCTAATATCACCTTGCCAATATCCATCCATGCCTCCCTCTCTAAGCTGGGCAGAAGATAGAAGCTGTTTTGAAAAGGCCTGCAAAAGTATCATCATGTATCCAAAAAGCTTGAAGACACATGGCTCCATCAAGTGGGGCCCAACAAAAAGCTGAGATGAGCCTTTCTGCACACAGGGCAGCTAAGGCTGTGTGCAGGAAGGTGGTAACTGGCATGGAGATGCAGCAGAAGAGACAAATGCCACCCTAAGGAAGGAGAAGTCCCACCAGAGCAGGGGAGCATAGTCTGTCTCATTAGTCTGCCCTTCAAGACAGCTCAGCTCGGGCACAATGCTGTCAGCTCATGTTATGGGAAGCTACGTGACAACTGCAAGGAGGCACTTATTTTAAGAGGAAATTATTATTGTCACCAATTTTATTGGAGGAGAACTTTGCCCCTCCCAAATAGCTGGCAGCAGTGATTGCTTGGGGTATGTCAATAGTTCAGGGTTTGTCAATGCTAATAGCTCCAAAGCAAGCTTGCACTGGAAAGGAAAATGCTTCTGCAGCAGAAAAGCACAAGCATGCACAAGCACAGTAGAAGAGATCATATTTTCCAAACTATCTGGCAAGGACTTGATAAAAGGCATTACACATACTGTCTGCTCAGCTGCAGCAAGCAACAGATACCTAGAGCCTTCCTGGGGGAGAGGCTCCTTGGTAATGCAGAATTAATCCCTAACAATCTGTTTTCAAAATGAATGTGTAAGGGAAAGAACCGAAGACCTCCAGCTGATGCAAACTGGCACTGCTTTATGGCAGGAAGAGGGATGGTGCTGATGTACACTGGCAAAAACATTTGGGTCTACACATCTGTGCAATAGCAAGAGAAATCCAAATAAACTGAGATTCAACTAAACCAAATCTTGTACATCTCCAATCAGTTGCCCCCAGATGGCCCCAAGTTTTCAGATCATTGGGTGCAAGTCACCAATCAAGCTAACAGAAGCCCAGTGACTGCCATATCCATTCATTAATAAAGCCAGCTGGGTTTCCTCATGCTTCTTCTTCTTTACTTGGGTATCCCTTGGACAGTTACCAGATGCACCAGGCTGTGGTGGATGCATTGCTCCTCTGAGACAGGGTGAACTCAAGTAGTTCCTGCATTTGACACTCCCCTCATATGACTGAAGATGGAGCTGTCAGGAGGGACTTGTTTAAAGAAGAAAATAACAGAAAATATTTTGCCCTGCCTTGCTGCAAGTTCTCCTGCAGATGATGTGGGCTGCAGGAGTGGAAGCCACTGCAGACCTGCCCGTGAGAAAGACAACTCTGAGTGCTGAAACCTGGGATTAAGACAGTCCAACGGCTGCCTCACACATCTGGTGCGTGTTAGGATGGATACACTGGCAAGGAAAACATACATGGGCTCCAAGCAGGGCTGGTTAACCCACTCGTGACTGAGCCTCTGTGGAACATGCAGACAGTCTGAGGACTGCGAGATACCTGGCCAAACCTCAGAAGAGCAGGGCTATGGCCTTTGCTTCCTAGATGATACTGGGAAATTAGGGAGCAATTCAGGTGCCTAAACATGGGTGTCAAGCACCACTGATGATGCCTTGGGTTACCTAAGACAGCTGCCAAGGCCTGGCAGATGTCATACAGGTCCAATAGGAAACTCTCTAGGGTAGTAAATATATAGTGGGCAAGTTCTACAGTTAGGGCATCCCTTCCTAAACATCTCAACTGTCCAGCCTTGCAGTAGAGTTAACCTGTCCTCTTTTCCCTGAGGCAGTAGGCCATCAGGACAGCCACAAAGCACTCACCATGGTGACACTCTGACCTTGGTTGGGCACTGGAGATGCTCCTCTAGTACTGATCATACCAAAGTCATGCCATGCAGGACAGCTGCCTTCCCAGAATGTGCAGCACCTCCTAGGACATATTTTTTTACTCATATACCAGATGACCATGATCCAGAACAAAACCTGGGCAAAGAGGCCCCTGAGTCCCTATCATAAAAATATAGACCCGTGTCTTCCTTGCATTGATGTACATCCTCAAGGTTTGTCCTTATGAAGGACTTCAGAACAGAACAACCCTATGAGAATCCATTCCCTGTGCATTTGGCTTCAAAGGATGCCAAAGCACCTCGTCAGTCAGCCCAAAGGCTCAGCCTGATTAGGAGTTTGTTGGACATATTAAGGGAACAGAAACTGTGGCTACAGGAGGTCAAAGCTGCTGTGCAAGCTGGGGTGAGCACCATCCCTCCCAGGCAGGTTTGCATAGCTGGACTGTAGCAGGAGGGCTGCATGGAGAGGACGAGGGGAGGGCATCAAATCCTTGCGGCCTTTCCTCTGAGCCCCTGAGGGCCACTGCTGGTCTGCAGTCAGTCAGAGTCAGATTACAGTCCCAGGAGCCAGGTGGTCACACCAACGCCTTCTGGAGCCTGGGCAACAACTTTATTTGGGTCAGAACTCCCACCCCCTTCAAAGAAAAAGCTGTTCCTACAAAAACACGGCACCAGTGAGGTCTTGGAGCACCTCCTGGCCAGGTGGTCTCTCCAGATGCCAGTCAGTATCCCGGCAGAGGCAGCAGCCAGGCTGGGTGAGTGCCTAGTTAGGAGCAAGCCCAGCTCTGGGGAGAGCACCAATGCAGAAAGGAGCCAGCTCAGCCACTGTGCAAACCCACAGCTGGGGGGTCACATGGGTCACAGGGGTGATGGATGCAAAGAGGGGATGCAGGCAGAGCATCAGCCGGGCTGGATTAGCAAGGTCAGTGAGGGTCAGAGCAGAGGGGCCCAGGATCCCCAGGGCATGCCAAGGTTAAGCACTTCCTGCCACACCACCAGCCCCTCCAGTTACTGCAAGCAGAACAGTTTTCAGATTTTGGGAAAAACTCTAAACCCTCTGAAGTAAGTTCGCCCTACAAAATCCAGGGCAAGGGATTCCCACAAGCTTCAGAGCCAGACTTCACACCAAGAGTTTTAAAACAGCCAGCCTTCAAGCCAGCAGAGAGTCTTCTGAGTTAAAAAAAAAAAAAAAAAAAAAAAAAAGTAAAATTCAAATGAAGGCTCCTGGGCAATCCCTTGCTTTAACACACACTCCTCCAAACCCATAGCTTTACATAGCAAAATAAGCTCAGAGGCAAGGCAAGGCAAGGCATGCCAGGCTTAATTTATTTTTTTACCCCCAAGGAGAAAAGGGCAGTGAAGGCACCTGATACCTCCTATAATTAGAGACAGTTCTTTACCCCTAATGCCGCTGCCAGACCACCTATATCCAATTTGGAAACCATAAGTATAACCCAGTCTCATTAAATAATCCATCTGGTCCTCCCCTGTTTATTTCCCTACTATTTTTCCACTTTAATGAGCCCAGCTGGGTCAAACTGTGACCAGTTACTCCTGAGCAGGGATCAGCCATCCCTCCATCCCACCCCCAAGGAATCTAGTGCACTGAGGGGTCCAAAGACTCTCCAAGTATCAGTTTTCCCAGACAACCTCCTTCCAACCATGGATATACTTAGCAACAGCAGTCATTTTAGCAAAGACCCTTGAGAGTCCTCTAAGGATCTGGAGAATTCAAGACAGCTGGGGACAGACATGGCAAGGAAACGTCTGGGGCTTGCTGGCACAGCAGAGCCTCTCCCCAGGCAGTGACCATACATGGGCCGCCAAGGGCTCCCTACAGCTCGTGGGGTGGGAAACCCCAGAAGGAAGGAGATGGGAAATTTGGGAAAAGCCAGTCTCATCTCAGACCCCACAGGAAAGAGAAACCTGCCACATGAGCCATGCTGCCAGGTGCAGATATCCTGCAGAGCACAGCCCAAGCTGTGGGGATGTGCACTGCTATGGGTGTAGGAACCAAGGTCAGAGGCTACCTGAAGCCTCCAGAGTTTTATGGAGAGAGCTCTGAGTAACAGATCCATTGCATGCTGGGCTCCCAGCCTCCCACTGTCAAGGCAGGACAACCCAAGCAGCCACCTCCCCAGAGCTCCCTCCAGCTTCTCGCTTACTTGGGAAGGCTCACACAGCAGCAGTTTCCTAATACAGCAATTCCAGTTCATGGAAGAGAATGTAACACCAGTCTGGTTTAAGTAGTGTTGCACTGGCATCAGCAGGACTTAGCCAGCATGTCCCAATTTGTATGGGGAAACAAAGTGGGCTATGTTCAAATTAAGATTTCTAGGACATTTTCTAATGCAAGCTCCTCTTCTATATACACTGGACAGTTAAATAGACAAGCACCTATACTTTTCTGCCAACACCTCCCACTGTGCATTTACACCCAGGAGCCTTGGGATTTACTTTCCTGGCAGCTCTATCGCAAGACTCACTGCTCACACCTCCATCATGCTTTAGGCTGTCTTAGAAGCATTGTCCTGACTCCATCCATACACAGGTCAGCTTGAAAAAAGCTTTTTCATCAAGGAGAGGAGATCAGAGAGAGCTGAGTTAGCCACAGGGTGAGAAAATGTAGCACCAAACAGCAAGTAAACACTTCCTTCCTCCATTTGGGGACTGGTAATCACCTAGGAAGTGTTTAAATAGCACAAGTAAAAACAGGAGAAATTTAGAGCTGCACATGAAACTATTACACAAATTGGGAGGAAATGTAATTTTCCTGATTTTTAAAACAAAGAGGAACTTATTTTTGCTCACTACATTTGTCATCAAGTTTCATTAAGAAATTTCATTAAGATTCTAAAACACACACAGCTAGAGAGGAAGGGATGCACCACGCTGCTGTCACTGATCACATATACTCTTTTTAAACATGTTTCTAAAGGCTGTAAGGGTCTGAGTGCTACAGAACAGACTCCTCCAGACAGCCTCTTATTTAGTAGGAACTCCAGCAGGAAACAGAAAAGGGAACAAGCTGACCCTGCTCCACCAGCAGACCCCAGCGGTGGCCCTGCTTCCATCAACATACCAGCACCTGTAGCAACTGCAGCAAGAGGGGAGCAGGAAAGTTTGATTGCCTTGGGCCACGCACGGCACCTGCTCCTTGCTACTGCAAGGTTTGCTGAGCCTGCAAGAGAGGCAAAGCCACGCTGGAGCAATGCTGGGAATTGTGTAGATTCCAGTGCTGAGGAATTCCTGTGCTCCCCCAGAAACCAAGGCTTTCCTTTGTTTCAGCAGAAAGTCATGCACAGAGTCTTCCAGCACCTTTTGAAGTTTCCAGTCAAATCTTCAGCCAAGGCTAATTGCTGTCAAGTGTCAGCCTAAACACTTAGTGCAACCACTAATGACAGGAGATGACACACCTTTCTCCTCTCATTGTCACTCAAGAGTTTTTTTCCCCTGTCAACATTAACTGTGCTGGCTCTCAGAAGCCTTGGGGAGAAATGCTAATGCAAGCTTTGAAGCTGGAGGTGAAAAAATCAGGCAACCCCCTAAGCTCACTGGATGCTCAGCCTGAATCCAGTCCAAATCTGAGTACTTCTGGGTGATGCACCTTGGTTGAGTTTATCTCTGTCTGCCTCCACCACAGACAGATGTGGTCTCTGCCACTGATCTGTCTTCTTTTAACGCCCATGGAAAGCTGCCTGCGTTGGAGCAAACAGATCCCAAATTTTACAGTCTCTGCTGATAAAGCTATAAAGCAGAGCAGAGGCATAGGGAGATGTATAACCTTACAGCAGCTAGCCTGAAATACTGCCAGGTTAATTTGGCTAGAGACATAGGGCACACAGCAAGAAATCAGATGTGCCCAGCAAGCAGAGGATGCAGCTGATCTCCACCCACTGGTCTTAGAGATGGGTCTGATTTTGGCTGTGGAGCAGATCCAGGTCACCAGATGCTCACTGAGCTTGCCTGCTTCTGAAGCTGTCTTTCCCCACTTGATCAACCCCCTCCCAGGGACTTTGAAGTTCAAAGGGGATGAGAGCTTTAGAAAAATCTAAGTCTCTCCCTACCTGGAGAAGCTTTTCAAAAGCCTGATGGAACATCTGACCCATTCCAGCCTTGTGGGTCATCACTGTTTTGGTCGCGCATCCTCCTTGCCCACCGTTGCCCTCCCCCGTTTCCCAGCCTCCCAGTATCCCGGGACTGGAAGGCAGGTGTGGTGTCCCCAAGCCTCACCTCTCGCTCTCCCCAGGGGATTCATCTGCCACTTGGCTCACACCTTCTGCACCCTCCTGGCACCCCTCCGAGTCTGACATCTTCCCTCCTGGCTGGCGCGGCGGCCGCACGGACAGCTCCAGCACAAGGGTGCTGCCGCCGTTTCGCTTTTCCTGTGCTCAGCAGAAGTGAGCTGTGCCGGAAACTTCATGGTCTGAGGGTTTGGGGGGATGGGAGAGGGCAGAGGGAAGGTGAATTTGGGGGTTTCTTTTGTTTGTGCTTTTTTTTAAAAAACCATTGAGACTGACTTAAGGTTTTACTTGTTGGCAGCTAGGAATTTGGAAGTTCTGGGCTAACCCAAAAGGAAAGCAGGGGGCATGGACATCCCCACTGTGGCAGGAGAGGCACTGCTCCCCCAGCTGCCCATGCCACTCTGGTGATAGCCATCATCTCTAAACCACAGCGCTCTACACTGCACCAGTCCTGGGGTGCTGCCACAGGTGCTGTCAAGGTTGTCTTAAATTTGCCTCTCTCAAAGCCCACTGGAGCTGAAGGATTTGCTTCCGCCCTGTAGCTGTCACCCCTCTCCTCCCTTCTGGGCTTTGCTTCTTCCCCACAGCTTCCTGTTGATGCCATCATGGGTTGAGGTTCTGCAACACCTCCTGAGGCTTGGACCATTATCTTTTTGTCTCTTCGCCACTGGGGAAGGCCATGAGCATTCCCAGCTTTGGAGGGGGACCAACAGCAGAGAGGTTCCCCTCCCCACAGCACAGTCCCTGTCAAAGCCTCCCCAACTCTACCAGGAACCCCACTGGAGGGGCAGACCCTGCTGGCACCATGTCATGAGTCAGGGTCTGGCCACCCAGGCAGGCAACACCCACCTCTCCCACCAAAGCTTTATTTACATCACTGCTGCCACGACGCAGCTCTTCACAAAACTAGAGAGAAATGGCACCCGGTCAGTGCCCCTGAGCCCGGCGGGCAGCAGGGACAGCAGGGAGAGGAGGACAGGTGTGGAGAGGCAGGTGCTTAGTTCTCGCCAGCCTCGAACATCTTCTTTCTGCCCTCCATGCCGGACTTCTCCTCAATGTTCTTTCTCCAGTCACCGACATCACGAAGATCCTTCTCCTGAGGGAGGGATGATCAGGTTGGTGTGAGTGGTGCCCCCCCAGTGTAAGAGCCCACCTGAGCAGGGCCCCTCACCTGTCCACCCATGGAAACCCCCATATCAGCTAGAGGAACCCAGTTCCACCCATGCTATACATCTTTTTGGACTACACCCTCCTGTTTCAACATCACGGGTGCCAGAGGAGGAAATACTGAGCAGGAAGAACATTATGGAGAAACACTCACTCTCATCCCTGTCTATCACACAGGGAGGTGTGAGCCCTGAAGAATGGGGGCCAAGTCCTGCTACGGGCATAGGGGAGAGGGAAGGAGTACCTTCTCGGTGTCCTCCTTCTTCACTTGCTTCAGGTTGGCTCGGAGGTCCATGCAGACCTTGTGCTTGGAGCCCAGCAGAGCCCGCAGCATCGCATCAGCCGACATGCGCACTCTGCGCAGGGGCGGCCTCTTGAACTTGCCACGCAGGTCAAAGAGTTTCTGATTCAAGTCTTCCAGCTGAGGGGGGATGAAATGAGAGGGGCAGAGATATAGCAGGGCATGGGTTTCATGAGATGGACCCAAGCAGCGCTGGGAGGCATGAAGAATGGGCTAGAGACTCCCTGAAGGATGGCTCCAGGGGAAACTCACCTCCTTGTTAGTCTTCTGTAGCTTCACTTCTGTGTCATACCTCTCCTCATCCACTGAGTCTATCTTGGCATGAAGCTTTTTGCACAGCTCCTGGGGGGAAAGCAGGGAGGGGTATTGACTTCTGGACCCACACACATGATTCCTCCCTCCTGATAGCTCTGGCTCTGAAAGATCCCAATCCAGAAGACTAGGTGGGGTCGAGACCAGCTGGCAAAGGGTGGCTTGTCCTAATCTCCATGCTACTGTCTTCACACAAATGCTACCTCAATACATCGTCAGAAACACATTTTTGCAGAGAGACCCCACCTGCCTCTCAAGCCAGTTCCACATCCATCCAGCTTCAGGGCACCACAGGTGAGAAGAGTGTCAAGATGGGAAGGTCAGTCTAGATCCACCAGGCTGACTGATGGAGTCAAATCTTTTCTGCTCCAGCACTGTGAAAGGGTTAAAGGAGTATTTACCTGAAGTTCCTGCAGGGATCCTGGGAGTGACAGGGGAGGGCAATGCTCTGCCAGATAGTTTTGCTTTTCCACTTCTTTAGCAGCTGCTTCTTTCTCTATTTCAGTGACAGCAAGCTGGAGCATAGCACTCTGGAAGGCAGCAGGAGAATGGTCAGTGCAGGGTGGAGTCAAGGGAAGAGGGAAGGGGGCTCAACAAGGGAGTGGGAGCCCTGATGGAGAGGCAGCTTGGGGTGTTCCTGTCAATACCACCATCTCGAAGCAAGAGAGAGTGGTGGGGACACAGTAAAGAGTGGGGTGGGAGGTCCCCACATTGTGCATTATGGCTTCTTCTAGGAGAGGGAGTGCTGAGAGCTGAGTGGCTTGGGATGGGAGATGGGGTGGTCGGGACATACATTGCACAGCCACAGCAGTGCCACATACCTTCAGGTGCTGCCGACGGGCAGTGGCTGCCCTCCTCTTTTTCTGCAAGTGGAAGAAACAAGTGAGAAGCAGGTCATCAGGTGCCCATTCCCCTTTCCATTGCCCTTCCCCATGCAATGCCACAGTCCACTAAGGACCTGCAGCCCTGCCAGGGAGCTGCTCCAGCCAGGAGCTTGACACACAGTTGGTCTCCAAACCAGTGGCACTCAAAGAAGAGTCTCCCTGCTCAATCAAGCTTTACCAGCCTCAGGAAGCTAAAACCTACAAAGTGCCTCAGGAAAAGATAACAAGGGTGATGAACTCAAAAATATGCATATAAAATATAACTTCAAACTTGCTTTCTTGGGACTTTTAGCCTTTTCTTTAATTTCCTTTTCACTCAGACACGTGTTTTACTTTGCGCTCAAGCTCATGGCCCCAGTGTCTCTGGGTGCTAAGGAGCTGTGGGATGTCTTTCTGAGCGGTCCATGGCACATGCCCCGACACCCTAGTGAGAAGGACAGGCAGGCAGGTGAAAACATGAAGGCTGTGTAATTTCTTGGAGCTGAAAAGACCCAGTGCGGGAGATGCTGAAGGGCGTGTTTATCACAGCTGGAGGACAGACACGACTACAGGTTTCTTTTCTATACCTGTCATGTGCTGAAACAGCAACAACAGGAATTTATAAAAGAAGCCACAACTTCTGCATTTCAGCTGTTTTCTCAGCATGTTGCCCAGAAGACCAGGCAAGGTTGAGTTGGGCTGGCACAGGACAAACACACCACATCTGATATGCTGAGGGGTGGGGAGCAGAAAGCAGCACTTGGGTGTGAGTCTGTGCTGCATAGAGGGGGAAATGGATAAGGATGTGCAGAGCGAAATATAATAAAATCTGACATGTCTTTCATATGCAAATGGTGCCAAGGCCCTCCTGACAGGGCTGGAGGGCTCTGCAGAGGAAAGGCACCCAGCTCAGAGATGCAGCACACCATTAACCAGAGGATAATCGGGCGCCTTGAGTGCTGTTAGCCCAGGGCTTATTCCTCATCTGAAAACTGGTACCATAGCAAAGAGTCTCCTCACAGCCTTTTCTGGAAGCTCTGGGTTTGATGGGGAATAAAAGCACCTGTTGGACACCAGCACCATATTGTGGAGTTTGTATGTGTCCCTGACATACTCTTTTCTCTCAGTGAGAACAAGCTTGAGCTTGTGGTGTTTCAGACATATGGGGAGGTGCCAAGTAGAGATGAAGGATGGAGCAATTTCCTAAGAGGAAATGTGGAGTGACAGAGCCATGAACAATCCTCCCACACCCTCCCCTGCATTTCTCCAGCTACCTCCAGCCCCACCTGACTCTGCCAGAAGCCAGGGAAAACTCGCTAAGAATGCAACCTCCACCCTGCTCACGCTCCCCTGGATCCAGGTCTCCCTGGATTGCCTTTGAGAAGCGGTTTGGCAGTGCTCAGCGGGTAGACAATGAAATGCTAGATGTGGGGAAGGAAGAGAGGATGCTAGGCCAAGGGCTGAACGGTGGATGGACGATGGAGGAGAGGTCGCTCTGGACCACTGCCTTCCCAGCACCATCTCGTGGCCGGCTGAGGAAGCAGGAATGGAGGGAAAAAAGCATCTAACTCCAAGTCAGGAGGAAAGAAAACTCTTTCAAAAGGGATTTTTCTTCTCCTTCCCATGTTTACCAGAAGGAGTCGGCAAGAAAGCCTTGCCATGAACCATTCTTCCCACACACACATAGAGCAGCTGATTTTCCTAAGGAGGAACGGTGAAGCCAGAACTGATGCCACGAGCATCACTGAAGGAAAAACCCCAGCAAGACACACTTACCTCTTCACTGTTCAGGAAAAGCAGATGGACAAGTAAAGGAAGGAAGAGAAAAGGGAAAGGAGAAAAAAGGCAGTCAGTTAGGATCCTAATTGGAAACAAGCAGAGGAATCTTAACAAACATAAAAAGTTGGCAGTTGAACAAAAGTTTTTAAATGCCAACAATATATTAGAGACAGAAAAATGGGAACTTACTCAGACATCTTGGTTTAGATGGTTGTGAGCCTGAAATGAAAACCAAGAAAAAAAGTTCATAATTACTCATGCTGGTTGTCACTTTCTTGGGTTTTAAAAACAAAGCAAGAATCCTCTAGAAAATAAAAAGAGGAACAGGCTTGTTCTTGTTTCCCAACTTCACCAAATTTTCATCATATAGGGAACTAGGCTGCAGTTTGTAGACAAGAGCCAAACACGTGCCTCCTCATAGAAACACAAATCTCAGCATCAGGGGACTTCTGTAAGAGACCAAGTGAGGCCAAGAAATACCCCAAAGCCTGCGAAGGGTTGGCAGTGACCCCAGGTAACAAGGAAGGACTTCAGAGGATGCTGCTGCCAGTACACATACCCACTGTGTGGGGCAGGGGAGCCTGTTGCAGCAACCTCAGCACAGGTGACATGAAGTGGGGTTGGAAGTTGTGGTTGACTTGGTAAAGGCTCAAAGAGTTTCCCCAGATAATTCCTTGCATTTGCCTTAAATGGAAATTTTACAGGTACGACTCAACATATTAGAGAAGAGATGGAAAACCACCTTTGTTTTGCTGTAAGTTATCTCCCCCATAAATAAAATTTTACTTTTCTAGCAGAACAATATCTCCTGCTTGCATCTCCTAATGGAATGATGCAGGAGTGTCAGCCAAACCCAAACTGAGCTAGTCCTTTGCAGAGCAGACAAGCCCCCAAAATGCAGGTGTCTGCAAACCTGGGAGGCTCTGTTGGGAGGTGAAAGTGTTAACAGGGGCTCATGCCCGAGGCAGGAGGCACAGCTTGCAGGGCCAAGGAAACTTTATCCTGGAAAATGTGCAGGCCCATCACATTACTTTAGGGAGGAGGGGGGGGAAAAGTGCTTCTAAAAATGGCCAGGGAGCTGCAGAAGGAGCTGCAGCTGTCTCCTCGGACGCAGCCTTTCCCCGGTGCCAGCCCCGTGACTCAGGGAGCTCGGAGCGATGCGAAGCACAAGCCACCGCAGGTGGCTGAGCTACAGCTGAGGGACGGGGCGGCCGAGGAACGCCGGCTATTTTTACTCCCATCCCTGCCCCGCGCACATGCACCCACTTCGGCGGCAGCGACGCCGAGGAAGCAAGCGGACAACGCCAGGCTGCAGCTCGCTGCCTGCCCTGTGGGCTTTAAATCATCTGTTTCTGGGGGAGGACACCATAAATTTGGATGTCGGTCCCTGTTCAAAGGTGTTTTTGGGGAGGAAGGCGCTGCAAGGACCAGGTAGGGAGCTGCAGGACGGGGGTAAATAGGGAGTTATTGCCGAGTTACCGCAGGCAAGGATCCCGAGTCCTGTGGCCCCAGAGAAGTCAGCACTAGGGAGCCTGTGGCTCTGCTTGCCCTCGCCACTCAAGCTGAGAGCAGAACCAACCAACGGAGGGGAAGGCATGAAACCAAAAAGAAAGAAGCTCACTGGAACAGACAGAGGGAGACTTTCCAATGCGCAGACCTCTCTAACAGGCAAAGGATAGAGCATGTTTTACTAGCACCCCTGTTTCTCCCAGCAGGTCAGCCCCTCCACCTGGTATTTATATGCCTAATACTCAGGTGAGTAAATCTGCTTCCCTATCACCCCCTAAGAGCAAGCTGGGTCATTAAGAGATATGCAGAAAGGCTCACCCAAGTCTGGAGGAGAAAATCAGAGTCCTGCGGGCTGGACGGAATGGACAGACGAGCCGCAGGCAGCTGGCTGAATAAGGAGGTATAAAAGGGCGTCTCGGGTGGCTCAGCAGAAAATCCACCTTCTCTTTAAGGGCATGGAGACTTTCTCAGACCAATGATGTGCAAGAGTCCCTTGTGCACCTCCCTTGGCTGGAAGGACAGTCAGGCAACCCTGGAGGAGAGGGAGAGCCCCCAGGGATGGAGGAGTGGGGAGAAGGAGAACATCTTCTACCCATAGGGTGGGCAAGCAGAGGCACCCTGGAGGAGCTAGAGAGGTGTTTTTCCTCAGAAGTGCCAAGAAGGGACTTCTCCCTCCTCCTACCACCAAGCAGTCACAATAGATATGGCTTCAAGATTGTTTGGAGCACCAACTCCCTGCACACAGCCATCCTTCTGCAAGGCATCTAATAAAAATTTGTCCTTAGAGACACAGAGTCGCTTTTCTATAGACAAAGGCATGGCTCAGTTCACCTCGAAGGGCTTGTGAGCAGCTCTGCCCTTCAGAAAGGAAGAAAGAGCCTGCACCCCAAAAATCCACTGCCGACAGCATGTGCAAGAACAATCCCTTAATGAGCCATCCATCATTAGCATGCTCTTTTAATCTCACTTATTTCCCTCACGTGGGAAATATTTGCAGCTCCTCCCTGTGTGAATATTTCCACACAACTCAGGTTTTTTTAAAAGCAAGCTATGTAGCAGCAACTTCAAGGCTCACAGCCACCAAGGGGCTGGGGAGAGGCAGCAGAGCATGGGGGAACAGCCCAATGCTGCCAGCAAAAAAGGTAATCCCCTCCATTGGATGACCCAGACCCATATCTCCATGGATCTGAAGGAGAAACAGGTGGAAATGTAGCTGGAAATATTCCCCAGCCCTGGTCACAGCGCATGTAGTGCGTGTGTGTAGGGGATCCCATGGAGACAGGGACCCAAACAGCTCCTGCCCTCCTCCTCCAGCCCAGGCATTCCCTCCTCTTCTAGCCGGGGTTTTTTAGGCTGATTCAGCCATGGCCCTGACAATATTTTCCAGCTGCCTCCCAGACATTATACAGATAGTGGCAAATCAGCTGCTGAAGGCTTCCTGTTCCACCACTCTTAGCACTGTGCAAGTGAAGGACAGATGCACAGATGCCTGTAAAGGAAAAGCAAGTCCTTGGGATGAGCTGGTGTCTTGCAGGGGCTTGCCCTGGTAGCATGTGGAGGAGGGAGAAACCCCTAGCGTGGGCTAGGCTGGGCCCACTCAGCATTTGTCCCGCTGCAACATTGCAGCTGCACACATTCTGGCCAGTGCTGGCCCATCATTCCTCCAGAGAGTAGCTCAGCTCTTGGTGGAGGAATCAAAACTGAGGGAGTTATCCACTCAAAAATTCCCCACAGCCAAGCAGTTTCCTTTCAGCCCCGTGAGATGAAGGCTTCCTGGACCCCCTGGAGTCCAGGCATGCAGCACAGCAAATGAGATCTGCTCAGAGTTCAAGGGTTTGATTATCACCTTGTGATAGGGAAGTGTTGGCCTGAAATAGTTGAATAAAGAAGTTCAAAAAAAGAAGTCCCATAAGCAAAATTTTGGCCAACAGATGTGTTATTAGGATACAGAAGGAGTGGATAGTGAGGTATGGTAATAGGATGAGCAGAAGGTCGAGCCTCCAAGTCTCCATAAGCCTTTCCATGGAGCTGCCTTGCACAGAGGTTAAGCTGTAGGGCAGATCTCCCAGAAACAGAGAGGCACTAGACCCAAATGTCATGAGGAAGAAACCCAGTGAGGACCAGGAAGAACGGAAAAACAGAAATGTGCCAAAGTTAGAAGGTATGGTTAACATTAAGAAAGACAGAGGGCTTTTCCAAAGGAATTATGTAAATGTTTGAGTGATGAATAAACAAGTTCCTTGCAGAAAAATTCAAGGAAGACATAAGAAGGCTCCAGGCAAGTCCTTCGGAGAGGTGCTCGGCTCTGTGAGTATGAGGTGTGAGAGTTTTACACAGGGGCCAGCAATGGATGCAATGTTCACACTTGGGTATCTTCATGTGGGGCAGCTGACCTTGTTCCCTTCCCTCATTCCTCTTCACCTGAGCTAGAGGAATGCACCACAGGTATGGTCCATCATTCCCAGAAGACTTTCACCATCCCATGAGGCCAGATAGAGGGAAGACGATCCCCATGGAGCAGAGCCCAGATGTCAACCTTGAGGCATGATCTAAACCCTCCCTGGGGCAGATGTAGGGGATGCCACTCAGGCTGTAGTCACTAGGCAGGTCAGTGATGCTGCCAGTGCTGTTCATGCTCAGCACCTGCCCACTGTAGATGAAATTGAGGTTCCCCAAGTAGATGCAGTCAGTTATCTGAGTGATAACAGGTCCTGTGAAGGGGCAATGTGCAGGTTTCTGACCAGTGGACTCCTTGGGATATGGGTTTTTCTTCCAGCTCCCCCTGAGGGATTTCTTGGAGCTGGCATGTGGAAGGGGGCTGGAATCAGACTCAGAGCCCCACAGCAGTGGCAAGAGAGGGAGAAGTGACTGGAAAGCTTGGTCTTGAAGGGGAGTCTGCTGAACAAAGCAGGGGAGGAGCAGGGGTGGGATTGGATCTGTGGGCCTGCACCAGGGACCCCATGCTATTGGCTGCCCCTCTGCTCTCAGTCTCTTCCACCTGTAAAAAAAAAAATAAAGGAAAGGACTGATGATACTACGGAAACTCATCTCTCCAGCTGCACATGCAAGGAGACATGAGCTGGTAGCTGGCTTTGCCCAGAGCAGCACTTAGAGACACTAGAGGTCCTGGAGACCTTGCACATAACCAGCCATCCTCTTGCCCTGGGACAGGTACAGACATACCATAAAGGCTTGCCTGGACCTGCAGACTACTCTGCCAGCACTGGGGTGCTGGAGCAATTGTTCCCTCCTGCTGATGATGCTAAGCAGAGTGACTAGGGTATCCTGGCAAGTTGCAGGACTACAGACACCACATTGCCACCCTTCTCTTCATGCACTTCACTTTTATCATCACCAAGTTTGGACAAGGAACAGAATCACTCCATATGGACACCCATAAGTACTAACATAGGGATACTTTCAGCATAAGCACTGGCCTTGAAGAGAAACAAGGCATTTTAATGATCCCTTCCATTTCAGAGGGACACTCTTTGGTGCTGCTGGAAGTGTTTGCAACTCACTGCAAACTGGAGCCTGGAGGAAGGACAGCATTTCAAACTGAAAACACAAAGGGGGGAAGAGCAGCTTCAGGGAGAGGGCAAAAACCAGAAAATGCCTCTGGATGAAGCCCCTTCTGACCATAGTAGCACACAGGGGCTTCAGTCTCCAGCGATGGAGAGTTTGTGTTTGTAGCCAGGGTTAGGATCACTTGCATCCCAGCTCAGCCGTGGGCACACAGCTCACTCCTCTCAGAAGCTTTACCCACTTCTGCCCAGGACCAGAAGTTTTGGACTCTGCCACAGCGTGGCCCTTTCTCCATGACCCCAGGCTGAGTTGGCAGCTCTCTGGAAAGTGAACACGTCTGCCCAGTGCTGGTGCATGCTCAGGCTTTCAGCAGTTGATGTGTCCAGGAGGTGATCCCTGTGGAATTACCACCAAGCTTGCCCCTGGATAGCATTACCGAAGTGACCCGACACCTGATCACAATCCTTCATCTGTATGTGCATCCTCAAAGCCTGGTTAAGATTAGGACATGACCCAGAACATGTCTGGAGAACAAACTGAGACTTCTGTGTGCTCAAATGAGTATGGCTGAAACATGTCCCTGCTCTTGAAAGGTCTTTCAGGCTCTCTGTGCCAAAACAAAGCAGCAGCAAGAATATGGTATTAGTTAAAAAAAAAAAAGTGGCCATAGAGCTCAAGAGAAACAGTAATAAATCACAAAGCTCTTCTCTCCCCAAGGTCAGAAATTACCCTACAAACCAGTAGCCATGCAAGGAACAATCCTCCGGAATTTATCTATTTCAACACACTGGCTTTTTGTAAATGCTGTGTGATCCCAGACACCTAATTTTTCAAAAAAGATGTCAGCTGCAAAGACCCTTGGCAGCCTCACCTACCTGGACAACACAGAGAGCCATGGGAGAAGACAGCTGCAAGAGGATGGACCTCTGGAAGGTCTTCTGGAAGGTGCTTCTCAGTCAGGCTTGGGAAGGGAGGGGATGAGCTCAGAGTACAAGGGGGCTGAGCCAGGAAAACTCAACACCTAACCCCAATGAGCATCTTTCAAGAACACCCCTAGATGCTTAATTCAGGGGGTATCTGAGACATGAATTTTCCCCTATGCAGCCAGACCTGAGTTTAGCACATGTGCAAAAAAGTCAGGGGTGGTGTGGGATGAGTGCATCCAAAGCAGAGAATCCTTCAGTGGAGGCCTTTGTAGATGTGAACACACCCCTTGTCCCTTCCAGAGTAAACACCAAGGCCAAGTGTTTTAACTGGGCTGTCTTAAGTGACACCCTTCATGCCAAAATTCAGGCTTCTATGTCTAAACTGCTCTGTCTTTTATATAAGTTAAGAGGAAAATGCTCTCTATCTAGGGCCAAACCAGATGCCAGCTGGGCAGGTCTCCACCCTAGACGAACCTCTCCTTGTCTTCACAGGCAATGAGCTTCACCGGCTCTTCCAAGGGTACAATGTTTCTCTTCCTAAGGGAACGATGACTGATTCACAGCTCGAAGTGCCCATTTCCTACAGAGGGCTTTTTGGGCTCAGACAGGGACATCTGCAATGTCTGTGTGATGTCAGGGTGATGAAACACTTGTTTGCAAACCTACCATCTTCCCAGATGCTGCTCACAGGACATAAAATAAGATATGGGTTGGGTTGTTTGCAGGCCAAGGCCTCTTTTCAAGCTCAGTTGAACTCCTCTTGCTAACATACTTCATTCTTGTTTCTGCTCAAATTGAATGGCAATAAGTGCCTGCAGGGGTTTCATCACCTCTGTGTGAAGTCAGCAGGGCTGGTCAAGAAACTCCCATCTTGTTGACATGCAACAAGTCATCACTGGTGGGTACCCACTCACCCATAATGCTGAATTTCTTTGGGGAGCACTTTTTGCCTGGCAGCATAAAAGCTATGAAATCCTTGTGCTGCTTCTCCCTGGGCTCCATCCTGCCTATGCTTGAAGTATGGAGAAATGGGAGGTCTGTTTTTACCAGGTCTGCCCATAAAGTTCAAATGGAACTTCGGGAAGCACCTCCACACATCCATTATCATTCCTGGTCCTCGGACCGGACTGTTTGGGGCAGAAAGCTTCTAACCCCATGAGGAAGACTCTCCTCCCTTCCTGCCCATGGCAGGGCAAGGTGCACTGAGATGTAAAGTGGTCCTAAAAATATCTTCATATACAGAAGTAAAACAAGCCCAACCTGGGGCAGGAACAGTCCCAGATATAACAGACCCAGAAGCAGTCAGGGCAGGGAAGAGGGGCTGGAAAAAGCAAGCAGGATAAAGGGAGAGGAAAGACTAGGAAAAAGGCAGTAAGGAAAGGGGACTAGGGATAAGGATAGGAATAGGGACAGGGCTCCTTGCATCTCTCTCAGAAACTGAGAGTAACATCCACAGCAGACTCGGATGGGGCAGAGGAGGAAGCAATCACCCAGAAAGGCAGCAGCACACCATCCCACAGCCTTCCTCCCGCTCTCCTTTCCCCCACCCTGCTCCTGGCTGCAGCACAAAGCCTCCACTCTCTCCCTCCCATGCGAGGCCCTGGAGACCCCAGCACCCAGGCATGACCTCTCAATCTCCACCCCTTTGCCGTCAATGCCAATCAGGGAGGGTTTCCCAGCACCCCTTCCCAGTGCCCTCTTTCCTACCACAGTTTCCCAGACACCCCTTGGCTGATGGCAGCTGTCTCTCCTGTCCTGTGTCGTGCAGGACCCTTCACCGGTTTCCCCTCGCTGCTGCAGTGCTTTTCTGTAGGCAAGGGCAGGGGGCCGGGGGCCAGCAGCTGCCCCCTGACTGTACCACTGACTGTGCCAGCTGAGGGGTGCTGGCCTTCCCCCCACCCAGCTTGCAAACCTCCCCATCACACATCACCAGCCTCCCACGGAAAACCTCGGGCTCACGGCATGGCCAGTGGCTGCCAGGGCCCTGCTCCTTTGCAAGGGCCTCAATCAAAAGCCAGCCACCCTTCCACTTCGCTTCTGGATATTGAGCTGAGAGGCTTCCTCATATATTTACACAAGCACACAAAAAAACCACAAACATGCCTTGAAAGAAAAAACCTGCAAACCTGCACAAGACCCCACAAATCCAGGAGCTAGAGCTTTTAAAAAATAAAACCCATGCAGGACAAAGCACCCATTTTGCCCACAAAATTGCAAGGTAGAAAGATGCTAGCTAAGGCATATTTGTAAAACAGGCATGCTTGCTCCTAGTGTGAAGAGCTTAGATATTCTCCAGCTCTAAAAACTCTAAGACTAGCCAAGAAATCTGAGACTGGAGGACAGCCAGTCCATACCCAGGCCGAATGATGACAGCCTGTAATCATTTTTATCTCACGGCAGACGACTGGTTGCAAGCACATATGAGGCTCAGCCTTCTCCTTGTGCAGCTCTCCCATTTGATTTCTTAAAGTGCAGGGACAAATACCATAAAAATCACTGAATATGGGAATAATTCACTTTGGGAGCAACTTCTGGAGGTCAGAAGTCTTGGATCTAGATGTAAATAATTGAGATTATGAATCTTAATAGCAAACATCTCAATTTTCAGTACTTCTTGTCTCCTTTAATAGACCTCTGCTTGGCCCGAGCCCTGCTTTTCACCTTGACACCGACCTGCAAAGCTTCTAATTAAGTGCAGAGTGACAAAATCCACACCCACTACCTGGGCACCTTGCACCATGCAGACTGGCTTTGGATACCTGCTTTTGTCCCCCTTAACCCACCAGCAAAACCCTCTTTGCCCTTGAGGTGCAGGATCAGCCAAAGGCTGGCTCCTGCCTTCTGGAAAAAGCCACTCAGACACCCCCAGCTTCCAGCCACCAGTTGGCTACCAGCTGGCTCTATGCCCGTGGTTTCTCTCTTGCTTCCTTCTCCCCTTCTTGCAAACACTCTCCATCTCCAGGAGAAGAAATCTGGGCTAGTGAGGCTCTAACAAGGGTCACAGACCAGAGACAGAGACACGCAGCTCAGAGCATGTACCTGCCCTGCCCCCTAGATGCAGACATGGGAATCCAGCACAGACACAAGCTGAGGAGGGGTTGGTTTCCCCCTCCTTTAACTTTTCTTTCTGTTGCATCTTCCACTCTCCAGGTGCACGAGCAGCATTGGTCAGGTAGAAGATAGTCAGACATCTGGCCTTGGTGAATGAGGGACAACCAGCCTTGCTGAGGCCACAGGGAGGTGAAAAGGAGACGGCTTGCAGACAAGACAGGGCTGTTTGCCTTCCTGTGAACAGGCTCCCAAGCAGGCTGTGTTCATTTTGGGTGAAATTAGCCATGAAATGAAGCCCAGATCCACCAGCCTTGCTTCAAACAGCTGCCAGCAGATACTAAGAGGATCCTGCCAGAGGATGAGAGTGCTCAAAGCCTTGCTGTAAACGCACAAGGCATATTGAGAAGGAAAAGCGATGACGGAGGGAAAAAGCAGCCTTGGCGGTGCATTAAAAACTGGAGCTAGGTGGAGAACATCCCCACATGCTCGCCTCTCCCTCCTGAACAAACAACTCAGATTGCTGAGTTTTACTGCACCAAGGCTCACTCCAGGCTTCCCGGAGCCAGTCCAGCTGGGTGCTCGCTTCCGGGTTCCCTGGCCTTCCCCCTAAAAGCACCACGGGCTTGCCTCACCAGCTCTGCTCACTCAGTTCAGGCACTGAGCAGGGCCAAAGCTGGAGAGAGAAGGGGCAGGCACTGGTACAGGGGGTAATGTTTCTCAAGGAGGTGATGTCCCTGTACATTCTTCAACTGCATCTGTTTTGGGAGTAATATGCACATGCTTTTATGCCCAGCCCCATAAATTATGCAGTGAACCCCAAGGCTTTGACTTCAAAATAGGGGAACCAGAAAATACACACACACACATAAACATATGCACACACAAATGCCTGTTCCAAACACCTCCAAAAGCCTTTCTGGGTCCTGCATGGCTCTAAATCATCACATAGCATCACCAAAAACCAGCCTCGCAATAAATTTTGGACCCCAAACCCAATTCAGAGACGTTCCCTTCTGCACAGCCTGTTCTAGGCTGAGACTGAAGGCTGAGGCTTTAAAACATCCCTTTACAAGTCTTTCTCAGGTGACTGATTTCCTCCTCCATCTCATTAGCGGCTGCCAGCAGATGCTGTTTCCCCAGCAGAAGCCACACTTCACTTGTTAGTCATCTCAAAACCACCCTGCCATTTCTTCCCTCCTCACGGCCACAGTGAAGCCTGGAGAATATTTATCATGGAGCAGACACAGCAGGTTTTTATGGTTAAGATCAGGTCATTAATCTCTATCAAGAGTTTTCATAATCTTCTTCAGCTTCGTGTTTGTTTAACTCTTGGATAGTCGCTCCATGGAGCTCTGGGTAATCGCAGATTAACCGCTCTTTAATATTAATGGCTTTTCATTAATGCACTGGGCTCTCTCCCCTCCACAGTCCATGCAATAGCTATTAGCACTGTGCCTGCAGCTCCCTGTGGTGAAAAGGACCTTTGTCTTTTGGGCCAAAATTCAGATCTTGTGTGTGCTGTGGCTGCTTTGTAGCAGAAGTATTTTAGAGCAAAAGCAATTCCCTCCTCCTCTAGCCCAATCCAAGGAGCTTCCTCCTGCAGATGGCTCAGAGGAGCTGCTCTTGAGCCACCCCTAACTGTAGTGTAATCAAGGGCATGTAGAGGCACAGCTCTGATGCCCTCATCCTCCTAGGAGTGATCTTTACTTATGTAGCCCCCACCCTGCCCCCACAAAGCAGGGCAGGGCAGGAACGTGGCTACAAAAACCTTCCAGATCACACGAAACCTGCCCAGGAGTGACGCGAAGGCTGCAACCCAGACTTATTAGGGTAGTGTGATCACACTATGAAAGCAAGAGCCTCAGCCCCTCCACCCTGGCAGCACCTCCAGGTGCCAGAGGTGCAAACCTTGCTGTGCCACTACTGTAGGACTGTGTGGGGCGAATGGAGCTGACATTGTGCATCCTCATCTGTGTGGTCCATGGGGATGCTCACTGATGAGTCCCATAGCCTGACTGACATCTTAGAGTGCACAAATCATCATGGGCTGGGAATGAGCTAAGAGTGAAGCCACGTGGACAATCAGTGCGTGATTTTGCTGCCTCATTTAGCCTCTAGCCAGGACACAGAGGACGCTTAAAGCAGAGGCACTAAAGAGCTCTCTGCTGGAGACGTAGTCCTCTGTCTCCAACACCTTCCTCACCAACCTCTACTCTTTCTCTCCTCTCAAGCCTCTTAGGTGCTTCAACATCTTGGTCTTGTTTAAAAGCCTTCACAGGACACATAAAACCTTTCCAAGAACACACCTCTTGTCAAATTATTCACAACCAAAGAAATTTCCCACCCATGCCACCATAATGTTAATCCTCTGCTTTATAAATATCAATGGACTCAGTGTTTTTGCATGAGCCTGAAGCTCTGTGTATTTTTTGCCCCCGGCCCATGAGCAGTTGAGGTGAGCTGGCTCCTGTGCCCATGCCATCTCCTCTAGCATCCTCTGCTCCATGTCCAGCATTGCCCTGGGATACCAAGCTGCCCCACCCCAGGCATTACACAGGGCATGAACTGCACCAGCAGCCAGATCATCTCTTAGCCAAAAGGAGTCCCAGTCCCCTCTTTGCTGACACTGAGCTGGGACCAAGATGTTGCCGAGCAGAAGCCCCTCTCTCCTCCACAAGCCCACCATCCTGCTCCATGGGTGGAGAAGGAGACCTCCACTATCTGGAGGCCAGGGGCAGCTTGAGGTGAGACTTCAGTCCCAGGGCTTTGTCAACCACATCGGGGGGCTGCAGGCTGTGCCACTGGGCGAGAGGCCGGCGTGGGTTGGACAGCATGTCGGACCAGTGGCGCAGCTGGTTGCCTGTGGCTCGACAGCCCAGGAAGAGTTTGCCGATGGGCTCATTCTTGGTCACTTTGTCGTGATCCCAGATGGAGATGACCACATCCACATTCTGGGGGGGACACAAAAAAGAGGGTCAGTGGGAGGGGGCTTGCTGCAGTGGGGACCTGCTCAGCCCTGGGCGCTGCAGGGAAACCCACCTGGATCTGATTGAAAGGCACCTCAAAAACAAACACCTCATTGAAGTAAGGGCTTAAGGTGTTTTTCTTCACACTTGTCTTCTTCTTCTTCCATTTCTTCCTGTTCAGGATGAGATGCACCTTGACAAAAGGATCTGAGGAGAGAGAGGACACAGCTGGCACAAGTGATAATTTTTGACTGAGGAGCTCAGCCACAAAACAGGTTCCCTGAGCCATTCCCAAGCAGAGCATGGCATCTACTTGTCACTCCTCATGGTGAGCCAGCCACCCCAGAGCTCACCTCCTCCTGCCACAAGCTTCCTGTACAATCCAGCCATAACATCTCCTGGAAGATATCTCCAGCTCTGCACAAAGCTGGAGTATCTGTGCTGGGAGGGCTGGGAGTCAGACAAAGTCTGGGTAGGGTGGTGGCAGCAGGAAGCAGGTCTTAACACCAAGAGCTTTCAAGGCTTTGCAGCTCTTGGTACCATCATTGAAGCCTGGGCAGGAGTAGGAAGATCTGAGCACAGCAGCCCCAGCTGACCTGAGAGTCCATGGGAGTCCATTCGCTTCAGCTTCCTGGCTTCCAGGATGAGCACCGTCAGCTTGCCAGTGTTGGGAACATAGCGCAGTGAGAAGCAGATCTCACCCAGCTGCTCTTCCTGATGGAGTGATGCCAGCAATTAGTAGCAGGCAGAGGACCCAGCTTGCCTGGGGTTATGACACCAGGCCCCAGGTTTCCCGAGTCTCCCCCACTCTTGTGCTTGCCCCTAAGGGCCTGCTTCTTGGGGTGGTGGCAAGTGAAGCAACAGTGCATCCCTCCTGGCAGAGTTTCCCACCCAACAGGACTGACCTCCACTTTACTGGCCGCCGCCAGTTCACTCCACTGCTCGATAACGTGCTGCAGGTTGACACTGGCCAGGGGCAGCCGGACCTCACCAATGATGTCATGCTTGG
This sequence comes from Manacus vitellinus, assembly GCF_001715985.3. Lineage (NCBI taxonomy): Eukaryota > Metazoa > Chordata > Aves > Passeriformes > Pipridae > Manacus > Manacus vitellinus. The sequence continues at coordinate 891,537 of NW_021940291.1, read as the reverse complement.
CAAAGCGGTTGAAGTCATAAATCTGCATCACCAGTGTGCATTCAGGCACCTCTGCCTGGGGTACCTACAGGGGAGGACCCAAAAGCCAGGATTTACTCCTCAGTGGCAGCCCTTCCCCATGGGATGTGGCAGTAACAATGCAATAACAGATATTTCTCTCTGACTCTTCCCCATCCTGCTTGCACAAGCATCTCCCTGCCTGGAGAGGTTTTTGCCCAGGGAGCAGTGCCTATGCAACAACACTCTTGATGGGACCCAAAAGCCATCATTGGCTGTAGTTTTCTACCTGGAAAGTAAAGCTCTCGTTGAAGACGGGGTTCAGGGTCTTGCGGTAAACCTTGGTCTCGTATCTCTTCTTCATATCAGATGTTAGGTAGACGATCACATATGGATCGGATGTGCCTCCACTGTCCATGGCCTTTAGCTCAACTGCCTGCTTCACACCGACTTTCAGCTTGAAAGGAGTGATGCACAAGGTCACCGGGTGGAGGAGGACAGGGTCAGACAATTGAGGGCTCAGTGGGAAGCGAGTGCAACAGTGAGGACGCCTTCACACCATGTGGGCATGAGAGCTGGCAGGCTGCAGCCAGGTGGAAACCTGGGCCCACCTCAGTGGACAGCAAAAAGGGATCATGCAAGAGCAAAGCTGTTTCCCTGCTGTGCCATGGCCATGAACATCCCCACCTCCTGTGTGCGGAAGTTGTACTCCAGGGAGTACTGCAGCTTTCCTCGACGCATCTGCTCCACTCCTCGCTCCAGGTCCTCCATCTCAGGCTGGACCTGTGGCAGAGAGCAACACTACCCTCAGGATGTGTTCAGCCATGTCCCCGCCATGCCGTGCTCCCACAATCCCTGGGACTGGGAAGTGCAGCAGCAAACCTCTCAGGGAGAAGGGAGGTGGGACTGAGGGGAAAGCAGGACGCACGAGGCTGGCTGTGGTTGAGTTGCTGACAGGGCACAAGCTGATTCTCTCCTTCTTCTTGGGCTTTTTCTTGCCACAGCAGCACCTGATGATGCAGATAAGGAAGAGGAGGAGGAGAATGGCCCCTGCCACAGCCACGGTGATGAGCGCCCATTTGGGTACTGGTGTGATGTTCAAGGAATGGAATTGGACAGAACAGTTAAAACCAAGCAATACATATGGAGTGCATTTAAACCCCTTCCTGATGCTTCAGCATTAAGGAGTTGTACTTTCAAAATTGCCCCTATATTCCTGGACAGTCCCCATTCAGGGAGGCTGCAGCTGGAGACCATTCCCCAAATGAGCAGCAAGGATGCCCTGCACTCCTGGAGCAGCGTGGTACCACTCTGCAGCATCCCCACCCTGAAGGACCCCACTAGGAAAAGGGATTTGGAGGGAGAGAGCCTCAGAGTCCTCAGAGCCTCATAGCCTCAGAGTCCAGGAGCCCCACCAGATAACGCTGCCTGAGAGTAGGGCAAGAGCTGCTGTACTCACATGGGATCCGGCTAAGCCAGCTGTCCAAGAAGCCTGGCCAAGCCGTGGTGGTAATGCTGGCATGTGGGGAGGTCGTAGTCCTGACTATCCTGGCTGCCACTGCCATGGCTGGTGTGACCTGGGGACACAGGCAAAATTAACAGGGTGGGGATTTCCTTTCCAGTAGCACCTGTGCTGCCCGTGGCCCAGGGCTCTAACGAGAGCAAACACAATTAAAATACAGAGCCCAGGGTAAGCGGTTAGGGCTTGGCCACATTGGCAATGAGCTGTGAAATGGAGCAGGAGGGAGCCGTGGGCAGGGAGGGCTCTGCGCCAGCCGGCCCTTCGCATACAGCCTTCTCGTTCATATCCCTGCAAGTCTGCTTTCTGAAAGGAGAGAGATCAGGGGGATGGATTAGGGAGTTTTCTGGTGTTTTTTTGAGAAGAGGAGTCACCTGTCTGTAGGGGACAAAACCAAGACCTCTTTTGTGCTGGCTCCTCCCTGGCCAGGCAGCATGAGCTGAAGGGTTTGCTCAGCTCCAGGAAAGCCCCATCACTAGCTAACACCTCTTTATGGCTATTTTCCTCTCTCTCACAGGGCTGAGGGGCAGGATGGTTGGCTCCTGGGCTTGCAGCAGGGCTGCTGCCCTCGCTGCCAGTGGCAGTGGCACCACCATGCTGGGGTCACAGCGGTTTGGAAACTTGCTGTGATCCTGACCCGTGCACATGGCAACGTTGACACGGCATAAGGAAAGGCTTCAAATTTAAAGCAGGGTGGTTTTACAGCACTGCTCTCCCCATGGCAAAGCTCTTATTCTAGCATTAGTGCTTCCTCATAGCGAAATTCCTTTTGCGTCAGCAGGAGAGATGTGCCAGGAGCCAGGCTGCCTGGTGAGAGCGTCTGCAGCCACCACGGCAAGGGTGGCACCCAGCCTCAGTGCCATGAGCAAGGCTGGCAGGTATGTGCCTGTTTGCCTTGGCAGCCCCAGCCTCCTGCCCTGTGTCCCCGTGGGTCCCTGCTCAAGCAGTCAACACCACCTCACCCTGCCTGCACTCTGCCCACGTTCTGCCCATTCCAAGGTGCTCCTTGCATGGGGTTCTCCTGGGGAGAAATCACATCTGCACTTCCCTCTGCTGAGCCTGCAAAGCCAGCAAGAGCCTTTTATTTTTCCAGCAGTGAGCTTTGCTGCATGTGGGCATAGGGTTGGAGAGATATGGGAATTGCTGTCATCCCTGTGGCATCGTTGCTGGGACAATGAGGTGCAGGTTAAGTGACTTGTCCAGTACCACCTGGGACATCTGTGCCATTGGACACTTGAAGCTCTGCTCAGGTATTTAAGAGGTTTCAGCAGTTTCAGGTGCCTGCAGTTTCAGCCGAGCAGGCACCCACCCAGCTCAGAATTAGTTGTCTCAGTACTTCTTGCCTGCCACCAGACCCCCACATTAGTCTAACATTAGCCCTGTTTAAAAAAAACTCATCCCAGCCCTGCAGAATGATCTGAGCCACCATTTTGGGAATGATAGTTACAGCCTTGCTGCAGTCTGGGAGAGGCAGCATAGCTTCAGTGGGCAGTCTGCAGGGACCGTTGAGCATCCGTGCTCCTGGAAAAGGGGCTGGGAGAATCCTGATTCTTGCTCCCACCCTGTGCTGACTGAGTTCCCAAATCCAGACTTACCAACAAGTATCTTTCTCAGCTTCAGTCTCCCTTCCCTGCTGTGCAGGATCCAGGTCAAGCCACCATGCGTAGCAGGGACATGCTGTGGGGTGAGATGGGACCCCACTGGGCGTGGAGCCGAGGGTGCAGAAGGGATGGTGACTGCACTGCACAGCCAAAACAGGAAAGTCTGCTTTGCCAGCTCAGGAACCGGGTGGCCTCAGCAGCTCCGTCAGCCCCACCTCACCGCTGACCCAAGCAGTGTTCATGCAGGCGAAAAGCCAGTAGGGAACTCCCTGCTGGACCAGGAAGCAAAACCTGCCCTCCTACCTGTGAGAAGTTGATGGGCATCCTTGCCCAGCTCTGTGCACTGGGAAATTCACTTCTCCAAGTTATCCCTGCTGGGCTGGACTGTGTGGCTGCAGGCACTTAGCACAAGGGAATGGACACTTGCAATGGGATGGGTGCAGTACTGTATCCATTCCTGGTGAGCTCTGTACTTGGAGAGCCCAGCTCCCTGGCCCACAGGGCATGCACCACGTGAGGGCCTTGGAAATGTGTGCGGCAGTGGGGATGAACAGGAATGCTCTGCTCCAACACATCAGGGAGGACAGACAGGGTAAGGGAATACTGCTTGAGTGGCTTCATCCCCCAAGTGCCAACGAGTGCAGCACTAGGCACATAGCCAGGAGCAATTTCACGGGCATCCCTGTTGCATTAAATTTATGCTTGTAAAGTTCTTCCCTTGCTGCCAGTTCAGCAAAGTCTGCCCAAAACCTGCCTTATCACCACGTAAATTTGGTGTGGTGTCAGAAGCGGGAAGCAATACTGCCAGTGCCTGATGGCTGACGTAGTCGTGGGAGGAGATGTCCCGGAAACCAGACCTGTCCCAGCTCTGCCCCACAACCCTGGCTCACCGGTCCTGCCAGATTTTCACATGACCACCAAGGCATTGCCATAGCAGGTGCCTAGCCATGGGACAGGGGCTGGGGTTGCCCCTCAGCCATCCAAACCACAACCCTACTCACAAGTGCCCTGCACTCCTGCTGCTCAGAGAAGCATCACCTCCAGGAGCAGGAGATGCTGCAGGAATGATGCTGCAGCAAACGTCGGGGGGGACTTTTTGCTCTAAACTGGCAGGCCCAGAGGATGCACAGGGGAAATGCATTATGGGGATGGGGGAAAAGGGAATATGTCCAATAAAATCAGTCAGGGAAAGAGGGTCTGCATAAGCATGCTAAAAGCTGAGTATATCAGCAGTCTTTTCAACAGGCTGTTTGCTAAAGACAATTAAAAGATAAGAGATTTAGACCTTAGGAAGAAATTCTTTACTCAGAGGGTAGTGAGACACTGGAACAGGTTTTCCAGAGACCCATCCCCAGAAGAGTTCAAGGCCAGGTTGAATGAAGCCCTAAGCAACCTGATCTAGTATGTGGCATCAGTGCCCATGATGTAGGGGTTGGAACTTTAAGACTCCTTGCAACCCAAACCATTCTCTGATTCTATGATCTCAGTGAAGCCAAGTGCACAGGACCCCAGAGGCCTCCCACATTTTCAGAGGAGATTTGGTGATACTGGTGATAACCTGGTGCCATACAGGGAGACAGCTGCCTTAGTGCAGGTGGGTTTGGTCTCCTTTGGCAGGAGCCAGGCTGGGCAGGCTGCTGCACTGGGCCTTTTTCCAGCACTGGGGCAGGGACATGGCCTAGCTGGGCAAGGGAAAAGCTGCAGGATGGCAGCAGGTCATGTCAGCTCCTTTCCCCTTCTCCTTTCCACCCTGTCCCCCTACCTCCTTCTCCCCCCTCCCCATGGCCAATCACACTCTTGCAGAGAAAGGGGGTGTTGAAATAATCCAGCACCATGAGCCTCACAGGGCTGGGTACCACACAGCTACCCAGAAAAGCAAGATCCTAGCCCAAAAATCACCCCTGCTCAGGGCACTATCTGAGAGACAGCTTTCAGAAAAGAAGGGAAAAGGGATCCAAAAACATTACAGGAAAATTGTAAATATGGTAAGCTCCCTCTGCACCCTGCCACACTCTGCACAACCCTCTGCTCCCTGCATCCCTGCAACCGCTGCGAGCCACTCTGGTGCAGGTACCCCTATATTTTTGGTCAAAACTACAACCACTGTGTATTCAGAGACTGGGAAAGGAGAGGTCTAGAGGCATGCTATTAATACTCCGGCTACAGAAATAGATACCGCGGCAGCGCTTGTGGGCAGTGCGCGGCCACTGAGCACAAGCTCCGAGGGAGCTCCAGAAGCTGGAATAGGGCTGAGCCGCCTCCCCGGCTTGCCCGCGGCTGTGTCCCTGACCAGGCCCGGGTGACCACGATCCGCCCGTGCAACGCCAGCTGGGAAATGCAGTCTGGCCCGGGCACGACGCCAACCACCTGGCTGCCTACAAATCCCAGCACGCCGGGAAGCGGAGCTGCACCCCATCCTGGCTCCTGCCTGCTTCCTGCCAGCGCGGGGAGGGGGAAATATAAACAGCGGCGTCTTGGGCAGAGCTGGGATGCTGCCGCTGGACAGGCTGTGCTGCGGAGCAGAGGCAGCGCTCGGGGTGAGTTTGGGCTTTTCTCTCTGACAAAATCCTGTCTGTGTCTAGGGGGGGTAACATCTGCCCCCCGCTTCGCAGCTGCGGGGACCAGCAGCACCCGCCGGTGTGCGAACTGCACTTGTGGGCATTAGGGGCAGGGAGTGGAAAGGAGAAGTCAGGCTTGGTTTGCAGCGCTTGAAAGAACAGACATTAGGAGGTGGGTTCTCCCACCAGGAAGGGCTGCTCAGCTCCTTTGCCTCCTTGCATTAAATTTTGACTTTCAGAAAAGTACTTGGCTGAGATTCTGTCAGAGGAAAGCTTCTCCCTGCTCGTCTAGGGTGGTGGTTGCCACCCTCTGCCCTGGTCCCTGGGAGGAGACCCCTTCCCAGAATGGGGTATGGGATGGAGGAAGCAGAGAGATGCTCAATATCTCCTGGCTTTCCACGCACCCCTGGCTGGGGGAGCAGCCCTGCCGCAGGACTCTCCACCCCAGAGGCAGTCAGGGGGTGCACATGCAAGCCCGGAGCTCCCCATGGCAAGGCTCTGGCTCTCAGACAAGTGTATTGCCTACCAGCCCAGGCAACGCTTTGCAGTCCCTGAATAACAAAAATCAATTAAAGGACATTGGAACAAAAGAAAGGTCTCCCTGAAGACCCTGACTTGCACTTCACACTGCATGCTGGCTTTGGTCTATGCTTGCACAACCCCCAGCCCAGTAAGCAGGTAGGGCATGAACTGGTAAATGAAGTTTTAACCCCCTTGCCATTCCCAGCAATCCATGTAGAGCTGTCATTCTTCCTCTGCTCTCCAGAGAAACCCTGCAGTGTTTCCATCCGGAGCTACTGGATGGAAATAACCCCCATGGGATCCCCCTTGGTGGGAATGGGAACAGCTCCCATCCCACAGGCTGAATCCTAAAGGTCCACTTTTAGCACTGACTAGTGCACAGAAGTGGAGTGCACAGCATGGTGGTTACAGAAACCACAGGACCTGGGTGTACAAAAATAAATGGGATTATGATTCAGTTGCCCTCACAGGCAGACCCATGTACCTCCCCGAAGATTTTCATCTGCCAGACCTGGAGTAGCACTGAGACCTTCAGTGTATGGCCTGGCTGGCTCACAGGGCTGTGGAGGGGCAGACCAGCCCCAGTCCCAGCCTGCACTCAAGCCCTCACCACGCATCTCTACTTACTCTGGCCTTTTACAGCTGCAAATGATGTTCTCATGCAGTGAACTCATTCATTTGTAGATGCAAATTCACCATTCGAGCAAAAGTAGCAAAAAAGGCAATAAGGATGTGAACTAGAAACCTACCCATAAGATCTGATCTATTTTGTCTTTTAAAGACAGCCTTATTTTGCTGGGAAAATAGCTCCACAACAGCTTTCAGCAGTTCCACTCAAAGAAAAGTACTCTTTGAGATAAATAAAAATAAAGCAATGATCTGTGTTTGAAAAGCCACTTTTCCATCATATTTAATTGGAACTATTAGAACAGTTTTTCTGGAAGCAGAGCTGCTGCCAGCAGAAGCAAGTTCATTTGGGCTGCTCCACTTGGTGGGTAGGATGTCCCCTGTCTCCTTTCCACTCTTCCCCTTCTGTAGATTGGCTATATTATAACCTGTCAGTTTCATTTTATATTTTCTCTTAGAAGCTGAAAACTGAAGATGGCAGAGCCTGAAAGCACAGTCATAAACACCAATGTGAAACAGGTAAAAGGTTGTTCATTACAAAACACACATCCGGTATTTCTAAACCAAGTTTTGAAATGCCGCCACAGGAGAGGACACACTGCAACCCAGAGCTGTGGTGGCCTCAATTGCAACCCAGAGCTGTGGTGGCCTCAATTGCTTGTGCCTAGGTTTTAGCAGAAGTGGCCTGTCTCAGGGCTGCTGAGCATCTGGTCCCAGGGAGGTCCATGTGATTTCCACATGGAAAGAAGTTGCAGGGCTGAACCTCCAGTTGTATGGAAAGGGCAGGTACATTTGCTCACACTTAAATTTTGGAGTGGCCAGGGAGAAAGCAGCAGCTTCTGTACATACACAGAAACTTTATTAGACTGTCCAGAACAGACACAAAGGGTAAAACCACCAGCATGTGCAGAGAAACCCAGCAGTGCCCAGCTCAGCACAAACCATGGCTGTACTGTGCCCACAAACTGCAAAATTATGAAGCAATCCCCTCTGTATGAGCTGTCCTTGGAGGATGTGGGACTTACCAGACAGGTTAGGGTTTCACAACTGCCAGCCCCATCCTTGGTGTCCTGAAGATGAAGATTGGGCTTCGTACCTCTGGCATCAGGAACCGTGACACATGGGTGGTACTTCCAACACCCAACCCCACCACTCTGGTCGGTGGAGCCCTGTTCCCCCTGCTCACCCCACCTCCATGAGTTCCTTCTTTGCTGTCCCCTGACTCCTCTTTCCTCCCTGTCCTGCAGAAAGATCCCAGCAAGGCACTGGTCATTGCTGTGACCACCAGAGCCATCTTCAACTTGGAGAAGGAGCACAAACTCTACCTGGAGAAGGGCAAGGAGGAGTACACAAGGCACCAGCAGGCCAACCAGGACAAGCCCCTCCCACCAGGCACAGCCTTTGCCTTCATCCAGGTGAGCCCCACACCTGGCTGGTGGCACATGCAGACACTTGCAGGATGGGGTGAAAGCTCAGCTTTCTCAGCTGTAAGTGTCAGCTCCCATCATCACAGGGTGCAGACCCTGGCCTGGCCTCTTGGCCTCATGGCAGGGCATAAAGACCTGTGCTCCTCATCAGTCCATCTCCCCCATGGTGAGGTATCCTGCTCCCTGCTTCCCTAATGATGGGTTTTGCAGGATGGTTGCTCCGTCTGACTGTCCATAACATGTCAGCTTTGCCATAGCTGACACAGCACAAACCACTAAACTCAACTGCAGAAGAGCCCCGCAAAGCCACTGCAGTCATGCCTCTCCAAAAGAGTCCCATCTCGTCCTCACAGGCAGTGCAGTATGTGAACAAGAAGATGCTGGAAAGCAACCCAGCAGAGAATGACCTCTTTGACATCCTGGTGCTCTCCAACAACAGCCCAGAGAGCGGAGCGCGCATCATCAACAGCGCCAAGCACTACGGTAAGAGAGACCCATCCCCGGGGTGCCTGCTTCCCCCGGGCGGCTGTGAAACAGATAAGGCACCACAGTGGATCATCAGTGGCAAATGGAGAGCCAGGGGAATCAAGGGGAAGGGGTTCTCTTGGAAACAAGCTCAATTCCTGCCAGCCCCATGCTGCTTGCCCAGGGTGCTGGAGCACACCCAGGGCGCAGGCTCCTTGGCAGAGCCCAGCTCCCTCCAGCCATATCCTTCGCACCACCAGGAGGTCTGGTAGCATTTTGCACAGCCTGGACATCCTCAGTCAGCTACTGATAAAACCCAGTTCTTTATAAAAGACCCCTAAATCCCAGAGTGCTGTCATGAGGAATGCTCATTTAAGGAGGGATGGAGGGAATATTTAACCGCACTCCACAGTTTTGTAGGAGCAATAGAACAAGAAGATGCAGCCAGAACATGGGCAGGTTCCCCACACAGCACTGGGAAATCCATTGCCCTGAGCTCCTGCAGCAAAGCATGCCAAACCCAGGGAGGGACTGGGGGGCTGTGAGGAGGATGTTGATCCATAACAGACTTTTCTCACATTCCCTGACCTGAAGGCCTGGAGATCTCCAAGTTCTGCTTTGTCAGCGATGAGGACTCCACACAGTACCTGAAGTCCCACGGGGTCAAGCTCTTCCTCTCAGCTGACAGGACAGATGTGTGCAATGCCCTCCAGAGAGGTGCGTTCTCCTCTCCATCCCACGTCCCCAAACACACCACACTTTTCCCAAGTAGCCCAATACCAAGAGGCAGCGCCAGACCCAAGGTTTCACAGGGACAAGGGGTGGATGGCATTGAATATCAGTACAGTCCTGAACATTTCAATCTCCTCTTCTGTCCTTTTACCAGTAGCCTGCAAACACACCAGGGTTGCTCAGATGCCTTCACAAGTCACTGAGTGCTTGATGCATCGTTCTTGCCATAGCTCTGCCATGGGCTGGTCATGCTCTGCCATGGGCTGGTCATACCCTGCCTGACATTTAAGCTTTTTTAACCAGAGATGCAATGCCATGGCTGCTCCCTGGATCAATGAGAGTGCATCAGTGATTTCCAGGGCTTTGTGAGGATGCCATAGAAATTTGCTGCCTTGGTACATACAGAGTTACTGTGTGCTCAGAGATAGATGAAAGCACGTTTGACCTAGATGGGAGGGAGTGCAGTCTCCCCACAGCTCTAATGGGGTTAATTGCCTTCTTATTAATTCACTTGGGTATGAGCACATCAGCTGGCCACGTTCTTCAAGGTCAGGAGCAAGACATCTGCAGCCTGGACTTTCCTTGTCTACACAGGACATTCCTGGAGCCTCCTTGAGAGCATCATTGCTCTGACAGGTGTCCCCCATCTGGAGACCTGGATCCATGGATGAGGGCGGGCAGGGTGTAGCTTGTAGGAATTAAGCCAAATTAAGCCAATTACCCCAATCAATGGAGATGCCAGTCTGTGTTATTCACAGCACAGAGCTAAATCTGAACATTAAAGCCAGGCTTGGCAGGGTGAGCGAGCATCAGGAGGAGGGCTGCTCATGCCTTGACAACCACACACCATCTCTTAGCAGAGATCCCTTGGTCTCTGATCAGCAGCACTTCCTTATCCATCCCCATGGAGGCATAACACAGCCCTGGAAAGGCTGGGCTGACTCCCACAGAAGGCTCCATGGCTTGGAGATCCTGACATGGTGGTGTGGGATGGGGCTGCAGCAGATGTGTGGGGAAGAGCTTGCCATGCACGAGCTGCCCCTGGGGGCCGTGTCCTTCCTGACCCCCACCTTGCTCTGTCTCACAGGGGTCTCAGCAGCGCTCATTTTCCAGCAAGAGGTGCAGGCCCCCAGCACCCCACTCCGCGTGGTGTTTGACGGGGATGCCGTGCTCTTCTCCGACGAGACAGACCAGATCTTCCAGGAGCACGGGCTGGAGGGGGCAGTGCGGTACGAGCAGGCGATGGAGGCCGTGCCCATGGGAGAGGTGAGCATGCCACCTCCCTTCCTTGGGCACCCACAGGCTCTGCCATCACTGCCACTTGGGCTTTGCCATGAGCAGCCAAAAAAGTGCAAATCCTTACAAATTCCCTAGGCATCCACCATTCAGTCCCTGGTGTGGGCCTGATTTGGAGTCCCCCTGGAAATGGATCTGGCCTGTTTTCTCCTATAAGTGAGCATCAGCTCCCAAATATCCAGGGTTGTGGTTATCCTCAACATCACCTTTTGTAGGATGTGACCACTTGCAGGACTCAGATCCAGCGGCACTGGTCACTGAGATGTACCTTCCTGGTCACTTTGGGATTAGGATGAGCACCACAAGGCTCACCTTCCTCCCAGGCACCCCAGTGCACCGCACCAGTCCCAGACTGCCCAGTCCTGCAGCCCACAGGCATTGCTGTGCTCTGCAGAGCCCTGAGGAACCCTGGAAGAGGAACAAGTAGCTTGTACAGGCAGAGTAGATGTCTCCTTATTTTTCACCCACTCCCAACTGTCTTGCTGTGCTTCCAGGGTCCCCTGAAGACTTTTGCCATGCACCTGGGGAAGATGCGCAGGAAGTTCAGCCAGGAAAAATCCCCCATCCGCACCTACCTGGTGACTGCGCGCAGCGGCCGGGACATGGGCATCCGAGCCATCAAAACGCTCCGGGAATGGGGCCTGGCCATCGATGAGGCTTTCTTCATGGATGGGGCTCCCAAGGGCCCCATCCTCGCCCAGATCCAGCCCCACATCTTCTTTGACGATGGGCTTCATAACATCCAAGGGGCTCAAAATGTCGGTGTGCCCTCTGCCTGGGTCCCCTCCTGCTACTGATGGGCTGCAGGCCTGCAGTCCTCCCCCCCAGCCACACAGGGGACTGGGTCAGTTGGAGGAAAACCTTCTGGTGGAGAAGGAGAGATTTCCTGACATGCAGCAAGTAAATCTCAGGAAAAGGGGACAAGAGCATGGACTCCCATGCAAAACTTAATGCTCATTTCTGCTCCTGATATGAGGTCCTTTAGGTCTTAGGATAAAGCAAAAAGATGCAACTGCTCTAGGAGAGAAAGACACCTTTGCTGTGACACTGAGGACTACACCTACCTGCCCGGTAGGACCTGGGGACTTCTCTCAAAGAATTAAGTGAAGCTAATGCCACACACATGAGCTAAAGGAAGCATGAACTGAAAATGGTAGCTTTGGCTGTTCTCAGACAGTCTCCAAGATGGAGCAGCACAAAAAGGACATCAGCCTGTTGAGGCGAGTCCAGAGAAGGGCCATCAAGATGAGTAGAGGGATGAAACAGCTCTCCTACGAGGAAAGGCTGAGAGAATTGGGTTTGTTCAGCCTGGAAAAGGCTTCAGGGTGACCTAACTGCGGCCTTCCGGTACCTGAAGGGGCCTACAAGAAAGATGGGAGAGATTCTGTTTACAAGGGCCTGGAGGGACAGGACAAGGGGTAATGGTTTCAAACTGAGCATAGGTTTAGATTAGATATTAGGAAAAAATTCTTTACTATGTGGGCTGTGAGGCACTGGAACAGGTTGCCCAAGGAAGGTGTAGATGCCTCATCCCTGGCAGTGTTCAAGACCAGGTTGGGTGGAGCTCTGGGTCTGATCTAGTGAAAGGTGTCCCTCCCTACCCTCACAAGGGGATTTGGAACTGGATGATCTTTAAGGTCCCTTCCAACCCAGGCCATTCTATGATTCTGTGATTTATTTCCAGGTTCTCTGCCTAAAGGGAGCCCTCAAGACCCTGCCTCACAGACACACTCAGCTTGGTTTCCTGAGGACACTGATTTGCTAGCAAGTCCTTCAGGCAGCTCCATCCAAACTTAGAAGAGAAAGATTTCAAAACTGTAAAGGACCTACAAACCTTTTAGAAATGGGTGAACAGGTTGAAGAAAGAAAGCCCTTATTAAATTATTACCCCTTATAAAAGAGATTATAGCACAAGTCAGTTTTCCTTAGGCATGCAGGCTGCTCACAGAGTGCTCTTAGGAGACACAGACCTGTAGGACACTCAGCTCCAGGAGCTCCAGGACAGGGACAAGCTGCAACCCAGCACTGAAGTCCATCCAAGAGACAGAGCTGCCACATAGCTCCGATGTCCTACCAGGAGAGGGCAGTGGAGATGGGCTGCCTGCAGCACAAGCCATGCAGGAGCCAGGGCTGCAGACCAGCCACCGAAGGGGCCAGGGCAGGACTGGGTGCCGTGGCCAAGCTTAAGTGGGCCTCCAGAGCTGTGTATGGAGGGTGTGGGTGGAGGTCTCGGGAGCAACTGCTCCCTGCTGATGGGGTTCGTGGGTGTGCTCAGTTCTCTCTCTGGCATCATGGCACACCCCATGCAGGGGAGCCTCTCCTCTGGCAATTTGGACTCTGCTCCTAATTTTCCTTGGCAACAAGCAGCCCCCCAAGGTTCCGTTGCAGGTTTCTTACCCCAGGGCTGTATGTGAGTCGCCACTAGGGGCCACTGTGCTGCCTGGGGACATGGCACCTCACATCCCTGTCAGCTCTCCAGAACTGCCTCGTAAAAAAAACCAAACTGGCTGCTCAGGTGGCAGTGGGATTATGGACTGAGGAGATAAAGACAATACTGGCTTCGTTTTTTTAATCTCAGCATAATCAGTAATTTTTTTAAAGGCTTCAGAAGTGTTGCTCTCTTTTCAATGCTTTTCCCACCCAATAAATAAATAAACAAGCATCCCATTGTGAGTGCTTGTTCCTCGTGCCTGTGTTCAGCAGTGTGGGAGGAGGGGTGGGATAACTCAGTGCTCCTTAACAGACATTCAGTTATTTATTAGGTGTTACACACGTTCATCAAGATGGGTTTAATAAAAAATAAACTTTCAATGGGCTTTGGATTAAGCTTCTGAATGTCGTCTTGCGTCTGTGTCCCCAGGCTCACTCCTGCTACCTTGGGCTTGGGGACTCTGCACACCTCGGCCCAGCAAAGAGTGCTGCTGGCCCCACCATGCTGCCAGCACAGGTCCTGCCCCTACTGTTGTGGCTAAGGGAGGGCAGGGATGCCTGTGTGCAGGGTTTTAATAGGAAGCCACCTCCAAAGCAGCAAAGCCTGGCAGAGTCTTGGCACCAGGAGTCTGGCCCCCTGCCCTTTTGCTCAGTCTAGATGCTGAAATTAGATGTTTCAAGGTAGCAACATCAACAACATCAGCTACTCATCATCTGCTAATAATGCTAAGCAGCCGTCAGCTGAGCAAACATTAATTACAGGATGCTCAAAACACGACCGGTAAGCAGGTACAGATGTTCGTCCCACATTCATGCAGGTCAGACACCACCAGGCTCCATGCAGTGATCCAAGCGCCCACCTCCAGCCCCGCTCACCGTGCACAGCCGGCTGCTTCGGTGGCAACTGGTGGTGGGGGCACGGAGCCAGCGGTGGGGGTGACGGTGGTCCTCGACATCCTCCCCCACTCCAATCCATCACATTTGCCGATGCCTGGACAGAGCCAGCAGGAGCTTGGTCAATGCCTTGGGCAAGAGGAAATCAGCTGAGTCAAGAGTGGTGGGAACAGGCCCACGTGAGCCATCGCAGTGTGTGGGATGCTGAGGCAGGGGGAAAGTGCCACATGCCTCCCTCCAGCACTGTCAGCACAGTGGGGAATGACAGGGCAAAACGTGCCCAAAATAGGAAAAAAAGGAAGGAAACTCAAGGCTTGTAGGGTTGCATCATATAGGGCCAAGTGCAGCTGCTTCAGGCCTTGGCTCAAATGTGTAGCATCAAAACTGCCCTTATTGCCCTGCTCTGAAGATGGAGCATCAGAAACACCCTCCAGAAAGGACTGATGCAGCTTCATGCCCCGCTGCACAGACAGACTTGCTGTTTCTGTCTTAGAGGTGTCTGTAATAAGTTCATTAATGCTTAGGATGCTCCTTAGGTTTTGGCTTTCTAAGGCATCTTGATCTCCCTCCTTCAAGGGGTTGCTGATGCCCAAGGGTCTCTTGCTACTGCAGCCCAAAGAGGGTTTAGGTGCTGGGGCTGGTTGTGACATATTTCTCTCATATCCATCTCATGTTTTGGCGGCTAGGGCAAGGCAGGAGCACCTGTGTCACCATCAGGTACAGGCTCCCTTTGAACCCTGCTGGGTTTCACACCTTCCCACTCCAGTAAAAGAAGTGCAAGGGAGTGAAAAGTGGACTCTGAGGACCTGGACTTGATTCTGACCATTGCTTTCCAACAAACCCCTTCAACCCCAGCCAAAGCTGCCTGGTGTCCAGGTATACCCCTCTGGCACTGCTTGGGACACCCCCAAGACACCCTCCCAGTCCAGAGAGGTAAGCGGGCAATGTCCTCCTCTGCTCAGCCACAAGCAGACCAGCTGCCTCCTCTCCCAAGCCCAGTGCTGCCAGCGATGTCAAACAAGTGGCCCTTGTTTCGGGGTGGGGCATGTGACCCCAGGGATCAGAGACTGCAGCTGCCTGGC
Organism: Manacus vitellinus; assembly: GCF_001715985.3. Classification (NCBI taxonomy): domain Eukaryota; kingdom Metazoa; phylum Chordata; class Aves; order Passeriformes; family Pipridae; genus Manacus; species Manacus vitellinus. The sequence continues at coordinate 876,387 of NW_021940291.1, read as the reverse complement.
CCCGAGGAGTTCACAGGAGACCTTTGCCCAGGACCATGCCCTTAATCCCCCACTCACTTCACCAGTCAATTCAGAGTTGCAATGCTAAAAACAAAACAACCCAGCACTAAGGGAGAGAAAGGGTTTTATGAAATGGTGGTAGTGCAGGGAGGGAAGATTGGTGGGTATTTATCTGCTAACAGACATCTGCAGTGGCAGTGTCCGAACTGTTCAGCTTCATTGACTTCTGGCTGCAGCAGGAGAGGATGCTGGAGGCTGCAGACCTGGGCACAGCTGCAGTGTCTGTCAGGGATGTTCCCACACCTCCCTCCACCCATAATCAATAAGCATCTTTGGCCACAAGCACGGAGCAAAGCATCTTCACATTTTTGACCATAACCCTAACCCTAAGTCACCCTGGTGGCAGTGCTCCTTAGGAAACACTCAGGGGTTGTTAGCCAGAGAGGCTGAGATGCCACATCCCACACTGCAAAAAATTATTAACAGGGTGTTTTGTGTGCAGAAAGTCAGAGAGAGGGTGTGCAAAGCCACAGACTCTGTTTGCTGACGTGCTTAAACCTGGGTTCAAAATCTTAACCGCAGGCAGTCACACTGGATATAATGGCTGTGGTGGCATGTGAAGATGGAGCTTGGGAGAAAGGTGACAATCAATTAGAATTCAGAGCTTATGTGGGCATATTGACCCAGCAGAAACTGCCCCAGGAGGTCCAGATTGATTCACCAAATTACCAGTGGAAGGTGATTGCTCCCAATCCAAGAAAACACATTGCAACTTTAAGCTGATCCTTGGGTTGCAATGGGGTGTTGACCCTCGTCTTCCTGAGCCCACACTCCTCCCAGGATCAGAAGTCTCAATTGCTTCAGTGTTTTGTCACTTTGAGGAGACATGATTGCACAAATGATGGCCTTCTTGAGGCAGCTTCTGCTGGAAATTAAAGAAAATAAATGACATCTAGTGCTGGCTAAGAAAATGAGACGGATGGTGTGCTTGGATGTGGCTGGAGACAATTTTCTTCATCATGTGTGGAAACCCCACTAGCAAGCCAATACCCCCCCACCCCAAGCTGGGCTCACATGGGGACTGCAGCAGGGATTGCTCAAGGAGGTGACAAGGTGAGTTGGGTCCCTGTGCTCCCCATCACATCCTGGCGTGGGTGGGGATGAATCAATACCATCATTGCCACTTACCATCCCATCCCGTCAGCCGCCGGTCACGCTGCCTGCTGCCAGTGTCTACCAGGATTGTTGTTGCCTGTCTCTGGCAATTTCAGCCTGCTGCAAAATAACTCGGGTGAGGCAAACAACACGAGATCCCTGCCCTGAGGAGCAGACAGGGCTAGCAGCCAGGGAGAGGCAGGTCCCCTCCTCCCCAAGGTGGGTCCCAGGTGTGTCACCAGCCATGCAGAAGGATGGGCCAGGGGATGACGAAGGACATCTAATGCCGAGCAGGGTCAGGAGCGGGCAGGTGGTGCGGGGGTGGCAAGGATTTGGGCAGGGCCACAGAGTGCCTGGGACACAGGGACAGGCAATGCCGAGTTTGGCAGCAGCCCACTGAGGCAAGGTGGTGTGCAAGTAAACCTTAGTGAAAACACCAGGGCAGCTCACAGGCTTAAAGACCGTAAGTATTTTGCCACATAAATGCTTTCTGGTTTTTTTCAATAGCTAGATGGGAAAGGCTGGAAGAGCAGGATCTGATGGAGAAGTCCACTGGGGTGAAAGCACTTCGTGCTCAAAGGCTGCTGCAAATGGCCCTGATGGGGATGGAGCCATTCTCAGGATCCCTGCCTGTCGTGACACCCAGTTGTGTCACCCAGCCACCAGTGAGCCGTCCTCACCTGCCACCAGGACAAGGGTTTTTGCAGCATGAGAGAGACCAAGGGAACAATTACCACCCAGCCTAAGCCTTTTGCAACTCCACTTAGCATCTCCCCAAGGTCACTGCAGCCCATGCTGGCAGCCAAAACACATTTAAGCAGGCTGCTGGCCAGCTGCCTCCAAACCAGCCCTAGTCAGTCGGCACCAATGGATCGAGGATTGCCCCAACCCATGATGCCAAGGACATCTTCCCCAGCGCCTACACAGATGGGACACAACCATCAGGGCCTGCATGAGTCACTTCGTTGCGCTCAGTGCAAACCCTCCCCTGCTCCCAGGTTTCCCATCAGACGGAGCTACTACTAAACCACCTTCAGGTTTACTTTTGTGGGTGTCACCCAGAAAGAGGGTGTAATTTGGGATGTGCCAGTGCCACTGGAAAACGCACCCTCACCTTGTGAATTGTACATCAGTTTAGGAAATGGTGTTGGGAGTGGGCGAGGTCTTGGCACCGTGCCAGGAAAAAGTTACCACTAATACATTCAGAATCCCAGGGATGGTGAATCAGGCTCTGCTAATGAGCTGCATCCAGCACCTTCACACTGGCACCAGCACCTTGAGTCGGAGTCAGGCTGTTTGAAACCAGACTTGCCCAGGCTTGTGGCTCTGCTCAGCTCAGACAGAGGAGTAGTCTTCTCTTTTAGCAACAAGCTTCGAAATCTGAAATGCATTTTTTTGAACTTGAAGACATTTGTCCTCTAAACATCCCACCTGCAGCTTGGAAAAAAAAAAATAATCTGCATTTCTGAATGGAAGCTTCCTTGCCCTTTAGGTCACTGCAGCTCAGGGCATTGGCTACCATTATGATAAATAAATATAGAAAAAAATCATGGAGGAAAGGGTGAAGGCAAACACACAGCTATATGTAAGGACAAACAGGCCACCGTAGCATCCCTGACAAAATGTTGTCAGACTGCAAATGGAGCCCCCCAAAAATAAGGTGTTTGAAACTGAATATGAGCTGGCAGTGTGTCCAAGTGGCCAAGAAAACCAATGGCATCCTGGCCTGTATCAAAACTAGTGTGGCCAGCAGGGCTACGGCAGGGATATTCCCTCTGTACTCAGCACTGGTGAGGCCACACCTCGGGTCCTGTGTCCAGTTCTGAGCCCCTCACTGCAAGAAAGACATTGAGCTGCTGGAGCGTGTTCAGAGAAGAGCAGTGGAGCTGGTCTGGAGCACAAGTCCTACGAGGAGCAGCTGAGGGAGCTGGGGGTGTTCAGCAAAATGGAAGCTCAGGTCAGACGTCATTGCTCTTTACAACTACCTGAAAGGGGGTTGTGGGGGTTGTCCTCTTTTTCCAGGTAGCAGGTAACAGGATGAGAGGAAGCAGACTCTAGATGTGGGAGGGGAGCTTTACACTGGATACTGGAAAAATTTCTGCCCTGAAAAGGTGTTCAGGTATTGGAACGGGAAGTGGTAGAACCACCATCCTTAGAGGGATTTAAAAGCAATGTAAATGTGGTGCTGAGGGTTTAGTGGTGGACTTGGCAGTGCTGGGTTAATGGTTGAACTCAATGATCTTGAGGGTCTTTTCCAGCCTAAAGGATTCTATGATTATAAACTAAGCTGCATCAGGTCCCTGCCCATGTGGCAAAGGGCAGGTGGGACACCCTGGTGTCACTTGACAAAGGAGACCCCAATCTCCCAGAGTTGGGGCTGGGGTTCTGTTCCCAGCTGGAGCCTCTGGAGCTGAGTCATTTGACCCCCCTCCCCTTGGGAATCCTCTCAAGCAGGGATCAAGGTTGCGAAAGCATGGCCAGCTCCCAGGGGCGCGTCGCCCCACGCCCACAGCTGTGGCTGCAGGGGACAGTGCTCTGGTTCACCCCCTGGAGCCAGGGGGGGATGCAGGGGGCCAGGGAGACAGACGAGCAAGGAAAGGGGTTCATCCACTGTGACAAAAATAGGAGTGAGGAGGGATGGATCCCTCAGCTGTCTCTCACACATCTCTGCGTTCTTTAGACGCCTCAGACATGGCACTCCATCTTGCTCCACAAATAAGGAAAAATGTGTAAAAAACCCTGATCCCAGGCTCGTGCCAGTTTATCTTGTTAAGATAAACTCTCACAGTCCCAGCCTATAAATACTCAGACGTGCTCCCAGCTCCTGTTTAAACATACCCACTGTACCTCTCAAGGCTTTGACATCAGGGCAAACATTCCACAGAGGTGCTGAGGGAGCCCAAATGCAGAAATCCTGACTCCTTGCTGGAGCCACCACTCCCCCAGCAAACAGGCACAGCAGTGTAAGCTCCAAAACCACTGGTGCCAAGAGCCAGAGCCAGATTAAACACTCTGGGGGATAAGCCCCCCAGTCCCTTCCTATCCTGCAAGCACCCAGGAGACAATTAGTATTGTAACACTCCCTGATACAGCCTCATCCTCACTTTTTCCCAATAAACCATTGGGAAGTGTCTGGCCTCACTGGTGCTATGGACACATAAGTCACTTGGAGCAGCCCATCTAAAAGCAGCAACCCTCTTGCACTGGTATGAGAGCAGCTCTGGATGAAGACACAAGCCCTCTTACCATGAAGCTCAAGCAAAGGCTCGTTCATAACAGCTTTGCTAACAGCAAAGCTTGCCTTTAAATCTCTTGGAATTAACAAAACAGACACAGATGGGTCCAGACTTCTTAACTCTGCTGAAAGACTTTGTTCTACAATATGTGATGGTACAGGGCATGCCATCCTCACCTGCATGCTGGAACCCAACTCCATAGCCACAGGATTCTGGCAGAGACTGGCCAAACTGGAAACCCTTGAGGAGGAGCTGCTGGAGGTGCTCCAGCCTGGGGCTCAGGCGGCGTTGCCTGGCCAGCTATGGTTTCCCAGCCACTTCAAAGAGCAGGGAGGAGGGCTCCACCATGAGCTCCACAAAAGCCTGTAAGGGGTGAAGGGGAGCCCTGGGCCTGGTGTCAGGACTATCCCTTTTGTCTGCAAAGCGCATTTGCAAAGGGGTCTAGAGCCCTTGAGGAGGGTGGATTTGTTTGGGTGGGACCACACTTGGGTTAGTTTATATCTGACCCACTCCTGCCTGCGGCCACTCAGCACAGGGCTGCCAGTACCCAGGGGGACAAGAGGAGACCCGCAAGCTGGAGCCCACAGCAGCAGCAACAATGCCTCTGCAGTCAGGCTCCAGATGCTGGGGACCCACTATGCCTTGGCCCCTTGCCCAAAAGAACCACACGGGGTTTTGCTGAGTCACACAGTGCTGCGGGGCCAAGAGGGCGCTGGGTTTTGCTGACTCATGGTCAGTGGCACTCGCCTTGACCACACGCCCGCAGGGGCAGGAGGGAAGCAGGTGCTGGCCGAAGTAACGGGACCCACCAGGTTCAACCAATGCCTTTGGCCATCATTCCAGAAAATCTCATCCCAATGGGGAACCATGTCCCCACGGGGAGGCAGCAGGATTCCTGATACCCACCAGCTTGGCTGCGGCATGGCAATTTGGAGAACTAGTGGGACAAGAGATAGCCCAGGGCAGAAATGTCCCCTCAAAACAACTGGCATGGACCTCACTTGGGGAGTGGCAGGCATGGACCCAGGGATGCAAGGATCCTTTGTGAGGCCATGGGTGGATGGAAAAAGCTCAGGGACAGCGTGTGGGAAGGAGATGGTGCAAGTGAGGTGCCGGCAACATGACCCAGCAATTTTCCAGAAGTTGCATGAACGTGAAGGTGACAGGAGAGGGACAGGGACCTCACCACGAAGCCAGGGGTCCCCCACTCCAGCAGTGCCCAGCTCATTCCACAGGCTGCTGCTCTCCTGTCCCCAAGACTGCACACAAGCAGAAGCAGAAAAAAAAAGCGCCCCTAGCCCTCAGGACTTGGAAGGAAAAATGTCTGTAAATCCGGTTTCATTTATATTGTTTTTCCGCTGGGTCTCGTGGTTCTGTAAAAGCTCGGTTGGGGCAAACCGGGCAGGGGTTAGCTCTCCCAAGCCAGCACCGTGGCACCTGTAAGCCCTGCCGTGATACCCCGGTGGGGGCAAAGAGCCCATCCCGGTGATCCCTGATGCTCAGTCCTGCAAATGGGGGAGGGGGGGATTGACCGCAGCGTGCTGGTGGTCAGTGCCCTCCCGGCACTGCCACAGTGCATTCTGAGGGGTGGCACATATGGCTTGCCACCCCTCCAGTGCCACCCCAAAAAAAAGCTGTGGCCAAGTTACATGCCCATCTTCCTCAGAAACCCCCAGCTTGGAGGGATGAGTCCCCCCAAACTGGAGGTGTCCTGTGGCCAGGGAGAAGCACGGGGCTTGGGGGGCTGCCACGGACCCCCGGGGCGGGAGGAGCAGAATGAAACCCCCCTGGTGAGTGACCGAGGTCCGAGAGCAGCCTAGGCCTCGTCATGCCCGGCTCGGGAGGGCCCTGCGCTCCGCGGGGCTTGGGGGCCGCCGGCTGGGGAGTGCGTCCCCTCACACCACTCCCCGGGGGGGCGAAAAAAGGCCGGAAAACCTGGAAAGAACAAAAAACCACCCAAGAGGGGGAAGTTAAAGTCAGGGCAGAAGGAGCGCGCGGGGCCGGGCGGGCCCCTCGTGACTGATTTCATGCTGTTTATTCCCGTTTCGCGGGGGCTGAGTCACGGCCCGAGGCGCCGGGGGTCAGCCCGGGGGGGGCCGTGAGGCGGCGCCCCCGGTCCCGCTCCCCGCCCCGCCCCGGCCCGCCCTCACGTGACGCCTCCCGTTGCAATTTTAGACCGTCAGCTGACTCGAGAAATCCCTGGAGAGGGGCCACCGTGCCTACAAAAACAGGGACGGCAGCCCGGGAGCGGCGTCACGGCCTCTCAGCGTCGGGACCCTCCAGCCTCTGACCGCCGTCACCGCCGCCGCCAGCGCCATTGCCGCCATGGGCCCCCGCGGCCTCCTCTTGCTGCTCGCCCTGGCCGGGTCCTCCGCCGCCCTCATCAGGTGAGGCATGGGCGTTCCTCGGGGGCTGCTGAGCCGCCCGGGTGGAGCGGGGACATGAGACAGGCGCCCCCGGTGCTGCTGCAGCCTTGGCCTGCGGGCTTTTCTGGCAGCACTCCCACACGGTGCGGGGGAAGGTCTGGGACCCCCCCCCATGGGGGTTTAAGGGCTGAAGCTCTCCCTGCTCATGGAGGGGCCTCGCTCCAGCTTCCGCTACACCTGGTGACCTTTGGCAGTCACCCCCACCCCTCTCTTCTCCCTACTCCTCCCGGCTTTGGGAAAAGCACTCAGCACAGCACAGCGTGGGGGTCCAGCCCGGGATGCTGGCAGGAGCCCAACCCTCATCCACCTCGTGCTGGCATGTCCCCTGTTTTCAGTAGAGCCCTGCTGCCCCCCCTCTACGGGCCCTCCTCCCTTTACACACACCTGTTTAACAGGTGGGTGTTTGCCTTCCCCACACAGGATCCCCCTGACCAAGTTCGCCTCCATGCGGCGGATTTTGAATGAGGTGGGCAGCGAGATCCCAGATGTGAATGCCCTCACCCAGGTCCTCAAGTTCAAGCTGGGCTTCGCCAATAAGGAGCCCACTCCAGAGATTTTGAAGAACTACATGGATGTGAGTAACAACCCCCTGCCAACCACCCCCTCACTGCAGTGGACCCCAGCACAGTGTCGGGCAGCAGCTGTCACTTCTGGGGGTACCCATCCCAAGGGCGTGGTGGGACTTGCCAGCCTCACTGTCCCACCACAGCTGGGAAGGTAAAGGAGGGAGAGATGTTGGTCTCATAGGACAGATTCATGCACCTCCATGGCTTAGTGGGTGGGTGTCAAAAGGTGCTTCCCATCGTTACTAAATCAAAAATACTAATAATTATAATAATAATGACAACAGCAAACAACCCCCTGCCACCCAAGCAAGAGCATTTCAGTTTGTGACCTATTTCCTTTCCCCTTTGTCAGTAATTAACGACTGTAAATAGGGGCCTGCTCACTTGCAGTCCTTCCTAGCCCATTTGGGTAATACTTTTGGCAAGACAGGGGCATTAAAATCATGCTCCACTCCTTGAGGTGTTGGGGCATAAAAGAGTGAGCATGGGGTAGAGGAAGAAGGCTCAGACTGGAAGCCAGCTTGTTACGGGACTGGGGATGCAGGACCCTTCCTCTCACTATTCTTCATATTCTGTACTGCCTTGGGAAAAGCCACCCTGCACCTCCAATTTCTTCTCAGCAACTTAGGGAGCAAGGGGACCTTCGTGGTGGTGAAAAGAGAAGCGAGATAAAGGGCGTGAAGTTTGCTCTTGCCCAGCTGCCAGACACATGTGGGGTTTACTATTTCTGGGTGCCTCACTGGGTACCTTCACCACTCTTGGCAGAGTAAGATGTGAGCACTGGCTGTCAGAATAAAGCTAGCCTCAGATAGCATTATTTCAGGATATTTCCCCCTGCTTCCCTTCTCCAGGAGCTCTTGTCACCCAGTCAGCACCGTCCTGTGCTGGGAAGGGCCACCGCTGTTTCAGTTGGTGGTGTTGAAAGCCAGGGCACTAGCGGTTGTGTCACGGTGTTGTCTCTTGCAACCACAACTCAGACTGCTTTAGGGAAGGACTGTTCTCCCTTGTCATAGGGCCACCAGCACAACCTGTGGTGGGAGATAAGGAACCTTTGGGTCCTTCCCGGCCTGGCTGAAAAGGCTTTTGCCACTGGAGGAACTCTTGGGACAAAAGGCTCAACCTGCCCTTGACTGCCTCATATGTTCCATGCTAGCCCTGGGACCCTTTGTGGGTCTGTGTATGTGAGGTACAGGGCCCCTGTACGGGGGGTTGATTTTCAAGCCCCAGCAATAATTACAGAAACACTGAAAAACAAGTGCTGCCTCCCCATTTTGGCTAATTGCGAAGGATTGTTAATTACTTGCAAACTAAGTGCACAGGAGGTAAACAGCTTTGATAATCCTGTTTTCTCCCTGCACCTTAATTAAGTGCATGGGGGGTTTGGAAAGGCTACTGGCTGACTTTCCTTACTAGCAGCCTTCTCTCCAGGACTCTGATCCAGCTGCTCACCAGGCATGACACAGCCCTCTGCCTGTTCGGTAGGACTGGGATAAAATAGGTCCATAAAAAATAGGCCCCAAAAAGGGGACTTGCCTGTTATTCCCCGTTCATCCTGTCCTCTGCAGGTAGAGGGATGCCTTGCAAACAGCTCAGCCATTCAGGTTTTTTCCAGTCCCAGCAGAGGTGCAGTCAAATACCTGTGCCAAAGGGACATCTCCCAGACTTTCACCCTGCAGGCCTAAATCCACCTCTGGTGGCGCTGTTGATGCCCTTTGCTCCCACCACTCCTCCAGTCTTGCAGGTCCCATGGCTGAGCAATTGTTTATTCCTCCCCACCCTGGGAACTCACCAGCAAGCGCCAAAAGCCCCGGCAGCTGTACCTCACCTGTGGTGGGCAGAGCTGCTGCTCACTGCAACCCACGGCTCCTTTGTGAACCCACCAGCAAAGCTGCTTCCCAGCCAGTTTCAGCTTTTCAATAATGCAGGTGTTTTGCTTGGCTTCCTTCCATCTTTTTTCTCTTCCTTATAGTGAACTTCATGCTAGCCTGCAGACCTTCCCTCTTCTCTTCTTCCCTGTTTCCGTGTCCCAGATGCCCTCCCCCGCACACACCCATCCCAGTTGTCCCGGATTTATCCTTTTCACACCCACTGTAATGAGTTGTGAACACTGAAGGGGAGCCTCCCTTCCAAAGAACAAAGGCTGGGAGCCCATCAGTGCCAAAAACAAGAGGGGGGGAGTGTCTAGATAAGAGGCTGATCCCCTATTCAACCCTAAGAGATTTTTGGTCTTTAATCCCTGCTTTTAGCCAGCTCCCTCTGCTCATGGCTTCCTTCACCTCCTTTGCAGGCCCAGTATTTCGGCGAAATCGGCATCGGGACCCCCCCTCAGAATTTCACTGTGATCTTTGACACTGGCTCCTCCAACCTCTGGGTGCCATCTGTGCACTGTTCCATAATGGACATCGCCTGCAGTAAGTGTTTACAGGTGCCAAGAACTGCTCAACATCTTCTTCCCTGCAAAATGCAGGTCCTTGCTTTGCAAGAGGAGAAACTGAGGCAGCAACGTGAAAGGGCTTGCCAGAGGCTGATGGGCTCTTTAGGGTTAGAACTGGAAACACAATTCCAGCCTCCTGCACCCATCCTTCATTAGTCCCTTCCTGGGTTTTTTTTTCCCCTTCCAAGTCATCCACACACAGGCCAAATCTTCTCCAACAGCTTTGGCACTGCAGCAGAGGAGCAGCATCGTAGGTTGTGATGTTTCTCCCCAGATTATAGACCAATGCTGCTGTTACCCATTGCGCAAGGCTGACTTTTTTTAAGTCAGCCTCTTGCCAGATCTGATACAAACCGTCCTAGTTTCTGGTTTATTGCTGCACAGAGCATGTGCATGCATGTTTATGGAGTTATAATTAACAAGAGCCAGGTAGGCACAATGAGATGAGAACATCTTAGGGACTACAAGTTTTTTTTGCTCTGTGGCATTCCTATGCAATAAACCTCCGCAGCCGAAGGTGTCAAACCTGGCTATGGCAAAATGTCATTTAAAAGCCACCAGCTGTGCTGCTTAAGCAGAGTGGAGAAACCTGTGGAGTCAACAGATGCAACCATGAAAGGCATTCCACAGTGCTCATTGGGAGTAGGGTGGAAATTTTGACTTTTTCTATGGCCCTGTAGTGCCCAGAGAGGAGACAGATATCCTTTTTGCTTGTGTGAAATGAGATTTAGGACACAGGTAGGGAGGTCCAGACCTGGTCTGTCTTGGGGGTTCCTGATGTGTAGCAGGGAGAAGGTTTCTCAAGGCAGTGGCTTGTGAGGTGCTCGGACCAAAGGGCTCATTTTATGAGTATACAAGGATTTTAACCTCCTGCCAGACTGGGAACCAAACTGGGACCCAGACAGCCTAGCCAGGGAAAGCCCCATCTAGAATGTTGGTTTCTGTACGGCTCAGCTGGTCCTCAGCCAGCATCTGCTCTGCTCAGCAAGCAGTCATGGAGCTGCACTGGCCAACTCGTGACTTGGGAGGAGTCTGTGGAGGAGGAATCTGCCTGGCCGTAAAACCACAGACATCTTACAGCTCCCAATCCATCCAAGAGGAAAAGCAGCTTAGACTAGGGGAAAACCCTTCTCCTCTGCAAATAAAAGAATATTTTGAGCCCTCTCTCTACAAAAAAAAATTAAAAAATTTCAAGTAGTCTTAGTAAAACAAACAGTTAAGTCCATGAGGAGAAAATGCTCATGCCCAGAGCAGGCTGCATTTGAAGCCACCCTAGTTCTCCAGGACATGGAGGGGTACATGTTTTGCTCTGCTAACGCACCCTGTCACACCAGCCAGATAACTGCTAGGCTTTTAATAACCAGTGGCCAAATCCGATTTAACAGCCTGAATTGGATCTGCCCACCTAATTCCCCAGACATTGGAAATGCTTTGTTAAGCAGTCTGGGCTTGGTAAATGCTGGGTTCAGGCCCACCTTCACATCACTGAGTGTCCATTTGTCCGGATAAGCTGGGTGGTGTAGGGTTAGGTATCGGGGAACTGTAGGTATCAAGGAGCACTAATGCTGTGTGTCCCCCTGTGTCCCCCTTCCTGACTGCAGTGCTGCACCACAAGTACGACTCCTCTAAATCCAGCACTTACGTGAAGAATGGCACCTCATTTTCCATCCACTATGGGACAGGGAGCCTTACTGGGTTCCTCAGCGAGGACGTAGTCACGGTGAGTTACAGCCACCCTTGCCCCGAGCTGCCCCAGACTCCGTTTGGTAGAGTACTTGAAGGTGTTTGACTTCAACAGGTCTCCCTCCTTGAGTGTCCTGCTCATATAGAGCATGCTTCAGTGCTGTGTTTCCAAGTGCTTTGAAATGATATGGTGATTATGACTGTGGAGGTGACAATGACCATGGCAGGCAGACAAGGGGGAAGGTATTAATCTGCAAGTCAGCAGGCTGGGAGCAGGGACTGCATGCATGGTGCCCTGCAAACATGGTTTCTGACCATCTCTTCAACCCTCTTCCTCATGACTGTAGAAACTTCTCAGCCCAAGCACGTGCCAGCACCACTGCACAGGCTGCTGGTGGTGCCCAGCTTGTTCCTGGACAGTATCCACACATTAGTGGATGTCCACATGGGCAGCTTCCCAAACACAGGCCAGAAGTTGTCTCTTGACTGCCCCATCCTGGTCTCATGTCAAGAACCGGTGCTCATGTTTGCAAAGGCTGGGTAACACCCTGGGGGGAGGTTCCCCAGCTTGAATTAGCTGGGGTTTTGGTGGTTGCTTCTCAGAGTTTCCTTTTCAGTGAGCAAAGGCTGAGCTTTCTGTCTTGTGAAGGGCAGGTGCCTTTCATAGCTTTCTCCCTCCCAGGTCCAGATGCTTGTTAAGAGTTTGCCAGCTGCTGAACCTCAATGGTGCATGTACTCTCAGATTACTCACTCTCCTGGCAGGGTTAAGAGCATATGTTTGCTTTGCAGGGGGGGAAAGACAAAGCAGAAGTTTTGAATTAAGCACATAAATCTAGGGATTTGGACATTTCTGTGTAGGTTCAGCTGAAAAGTATTGGCTTACCAATTTCATAAGAATCAAAAGAAAAATATCCAAGAGAAGCCTAAGGCATGTGACTCAGACAAGGTGCATTCTTTAGCTCATCCTTATTGCATGAAAATCTCAGTCTAGCCTGGAAGCACCAGCCTTTGGCTCTACAATGCATCCAAAGAGGCAACAAAGTTTGCAAACAGCAAACTTTACTGTCCTTAGAAAGTGTGGGCTGATTTAGGTGCTTTCCAGCTTTAATGCAGGGGCTGAAGTGAATCAGAAGGAAAATTGCAGCATTTTATCTTTTTTTGGTTAGTAATTGTCACCCTAATGCCTGCTTGCTAATTAGCTCTCCACTTCCTGGCAGCTCAGAGTGAGGATTTTGTGCCTGAGTTTGTTTGGGAAGTGGGGATGGCTCTTGGCAAACAGCACAGCTTGTAGCACTTGGTTTCTGTCTGCGCAGAAACAAGAGAAACCTGCCGTGTGTAGCTGAGCAGTGTCAGGCTTGTAGTACGCAGGAGCAAGGGCAGCTCAGAGGGTTGGGGAACTTCAGCTTGGACACTAAGATGTGTCCTCTGATTCACAGCATGCCATAGGCAAGCTCCCAGTCAGGTGCAGTCTGGCAATACAGGCATTGGAAATAGTGTTCAGTGTGACCTACTTGGCTCCAGATATCTCACCAAAAGGTGTTGATTGTCAGGTAGTCCAGAGTCCCTCAGTCCTGAATTTCTTTTTGAGAGGGTGATGAGCTCGCATGAAACGTCCTCTCTCCTTCTGTGGAGGAGCAATGCCCTGTAGCACCACACTGTCCAGAGCTGCTTGCTCTCCCAAGAGCAGCGGGTTCAGGCAGCCGCCCTCTGCTGCTCAGGCATCTCATCCCTTTATTGCAGCCTGACCTTGGGATGTCCTTCAAGGACAGCAGAGGGAATTTGCTGGCCATGGGGCGTGAGGTCTCTCCCATGACTGCAGTGCAGATACACCACACAGGAGATGCCCTTCCTTGCCTCTCCCCTGTGCCTCTGCACCCTGAGCCCTGGTGCCAAGCTGTGCCACAGAGGCCCTCACCTCATAAGTCTATCTTTGCCATCCAGCACTTGCCCACTGCCTGAGGCCCCTAACAAGGAGGTCAGATGAGCTGTGGGGTGCCAACACCTGTCTGCAAAGTCCTGGAGGGCAACCACTACACAGCCATCCACTGATCGTGATTTCCGATTGCTCTGTGTCTGGGCAAGAGCCAGGAGAGCGACAGAGACAAAGATCTGTCACCTGGCAGCAGTGCTCTGCTATAGATGGTCTTGGATTTCTGTCCTGCTGAGGACCAAGCGCAGGCAGGTCTGCTGAGACCCTGTGACTGGGCAGATACCTGCCTCTCCCTTGGGATGTGCAAACAGGGCAATACCCAAACAAATCTGGTGCTCAGTGTTATCAATCCATTGCATTTTACTTTCTTTTAAGTGGAAGCTTTATTGAACTTTCTGAGCTGCTGCAGGACCAGCCCTGCCGAGTGGTGGCTTTTGTAAACCTGCAGCAAACAACTGGAGCACTCGCCACGTGCCAGCGAGCGGATGCATTGCTGTACTCTTTCACCCCACATCCTGCCCTGTGGCTTTCAGCTTTTGCAAGGCTCGATCACCCTTTCCTAGTGCAATCCTCCAATACCATTAAAGGCAGCGCTGCCATCCCAGCCTTGCAGTGTCTAGCCCTGAGGGTATATTAGTAATTTACAGGGATCGTTATCTGCCATCAGGTAGGAGAGGCCAGCTTGTCAGTCCAGCCTGGTTCACTACAGGGCTGCCGGCTGCAGGCTGAGAGGCTGAAATTGTCCTAGCATGGATGCTAAAATTGCCTGTGGTCAGCCAGAAACTCACAAACCTCCTGAACTGCTCGAGCCAGGAGCCAGCAGATGCATTCTGCTCCTCATCAGCAGAGCTGTCCTGCTTTCTGCAATCTTCTTTCTGGGGATCTGCCCTTGCAAGTCGTTTCAGCTTTCCAGTGGGGAATGCCAGTCCTTCTCATGGCTGGCAAAAGCGGTGACCTTTGAATTCTCAGTACTCCACTTGCTATTTTTGTGCTTTGGGCTCAACCTCGCTTTCTTGGCTGGTCTTCTTCCTGCCACGGGAGGTCTCTGCAGGGTGGTGGCTCTTACAAGAGATGCAGCAATATCCTGGGGATATTTCTTACGTAGAGGAGATCATAGGGGTTATGGGCAGAGGTGAGAGGGATTTGTGCTCCCAACCGCTGATGGGTGCAGCACACCAGGAGGCAGGATACAGAGATGACTTAGAAGATGTCCAGGGTGGGGAAGAGGATTAAAGATGCAGCACAAGAGCTTTTCAGACTGGGAGGAAATGATGAAGTAGGTGATAGGGGAAGGGATGTAGGGGGGACAAAGTGATATGGATCCCTCTGTGCAAAGAGGAGGAGCTGCAGAATGGCATGGCCAGTGCTGGGACCCAGGAAAAGGCTAAAAGGGCTGAGTGAGGTGGGCGAAGAGCAAAGGAAGGCTCCTGCCCTTAAAGGTGTGCTGAGCCTTGCAGGGACTCAGGAGGTTCCGCTGTGCAGCCAGAGTTGCCTGTCTCTTCCCCTGACAAGGGTGGTACTGGGGTATCTGTTTTTGGCAGCTGCCTACAAATGCAACAGTGAAATCAGGCAGGAGTGTGGCAGCACACTGAGGGACACACTACAGCCTGTGTTCAGTGAGATACCATTACCACCCTGGTCCCCTGTGTCAGTTTTCTTTACAGTCTGCTTTTCCCTTCCTTCCCCATCTCCCCGCAGCTCGGTAACTTGAAAATCAAGCATCAGACCTTTGGGGAGGCCGTGAAGCAGCCAGGCATGACATTCATCGCTGCCAAGTTTGACGGCATCCTGGGCATGGCATTCCCAAGGATCTCTGTGGACCAGGTCGTCCCTTTCTTTGATAACATCATGAAACAGAAGCTGATCGAGAAAAATGTGTTCTCTTTCTACCTGAACAGGTAGTGTTGGATTTGGTGGATTTGGCAGTACTCCACTTGCCCTCTCATTGTGAGGGCAAGCCAAGAGGGCTCTTCTCTGTCTCCCAATAGTACCTTTTGTCATCTGCTATTTTACACTCTGGGCAGCACTTCCTAGTTGTGTAAGCTTCAGCAAGTTCTGCTTGCAGGAGCAGTCAGGCCAAAATCTCTTCTGTTTACTGCTTTGGAGTAACAAGAAGGGAAGTAGAAATGTAGCTATTTTACTGATAAAAATCTGGGTAGATCTGCAACCAGTTTTTTTTAACAGATGAAGAGAAAAGATGATTCCAGAGGGAAGAGAAAAAAAAATAAACAGGACTGCGATCATGAAATTGCACGCTGCTTGTGCAGTCCCCTTTAGAGGGGTAAACACTGCCCCAGTCTGCTGCTAAAATCCCTAAGCCACATGGCCATCCCCCAAGCAAGTGTGCCCCCCACCAGTCTTCACTAATGATGGGGCTAATGTTCTCTCTCACCCTCTGGGAAATAATCTGCAGCTTTTAGCACCTTCCCACCCACTGCTGCTCCCCCCAGGACACCCCATCACCCTCCTGTCACTGCAGCAGGGACTCTGAACTACTTCAGCTCAAAAAGTAGCACGTCAGGAGTGGGGAGGGCAGAGAGAGCTGCTGCTGGCTGTTCAAGCACCAGCCCTCCCCCATCACCATATTTCTTCCCATCTGCTTGGCAGTGAGCTTCTATCTGATGGTAACCTTGAGAATTCACTCCAAGGCTGCTGGTTGGCACAGCGTCAAGTGCAGATAACCTAACCCTGCATCAGCCTTGTCCAGCCCTGCACAGGCACTTTTTACAAGCAGATATTTGGGGGATCCTTGTGTCAGTGCTCAATTTCCCTTTGCCATCCCCCTTCTCTGCCACGAGTTTCATCAGGTATCTGTGAGAAAGCACTAGGGGAAAAGCTTCAGGATGCTTTAGACCAAAATATTCCCGTTTCCCCAGCCCAGTCTATCTCACAGTATCTGTCCTTCTGTTGACATAACACAGCTCAATGTAAGTTGTCCATCTCCAGTGCTGCTAAGGCTGTGCTTCACTCCCAAGCATCCCAGCATGTATTTTGGAGTCACGTTAAGGGGGGTTTTCTCACCCTACCTCTGATGTTCACAGGTTTGGGTGTTGTTTTTCAGAGACCCCAGTGCTCAGCCCGGTGGTGAGCTGCTCCTGGGAGGGACCGATCCCAAGTATTACACCGGCGAGTTCAACTGGATGAATGTCACGCGCAAGGCTTACTGGCAGATCCACATGGACTCGTAAGTTCCCCTCTCCACCAGACTACATTCGTGTGGTCACGTGTGCAGACAGCACATGCCTGGGGCGGGGCTGAGATCCCCCCAGAAGGAATCATCTCTATCCCTGCAACACATCCACACCAAAAAAAGCAGATTAAAATCCCAACCTGGGTTGTTTGTCGCTGGGAGGAGAGGCAGAAGCCATAAGGAGGTGTTCTTCAAAATCTGTTCCTTTTTTTTTTATGGCTTGACCCTTAAAAACACCTACTGCGTCCCTGCAAAGTGGGGGAAAAACACCAGTGTGTCCTCCTTGCAGGCAGGGCGAACCTCGTGTTAAACCCCAGTTTTGCTCAGCTTTTAGCAAGGCCTGAGCTGCCTGGCTCACTTGCAGACAGCTCCAGAGGAGCAGGATGAGGCCGCAGGAAGCCAGCCCTTGACTGAAGGGCACGGCGCAGCAATCAGCGCGCATTGTTGGAGGCAGAGGGGAGGAGAGCAGGCTGAGCTGCCGTCTGCCAGCCTCGCGGTCTATTCTGAGCTTTCCCACGTGATGGGAACTTAAAAGTGGCCTGTGATCAGAGTGTGTCCTTTTTGCTGGGAATCGCATCCCTCCCCAGCGCAGGGTTTTAGTTCTCGTTTTCCCCCAGCCCTGCTGCGTTGGCAGAGTGTGGCAGACCCTTGGCTGGAAGGCTTTGTTTGTCTGCACTGCTGTGAAATGTGATGCGGGTGAGGAAGCCAAGCAGCTCCTGTCATGCCTCTTCTTTGTATAGGAACCCTTCCCTTGCCCACGGTTGTTACACCACCCCTTTAACCCTTTGGTTTTTGCGGTAGCACAAGCCATACAAGTCCATAATGCATTGCCCTTAGCCCGCTCCCTTATCCATCAGCTGCGGTGCTTGTTCTGGAGTGTGGGTAGCAGGCACAGTGCGCAGGAAGTGGTCCAGACTCTCTGCAGAAATGCAGCAACACCTCAAGGCACCTGCTCAATCATGAGGGAATGACAGGGAGCCAGGGGGTCTGTGCACTGAGTTGGTGCTGCATCAGTATTTCTGGGCATCTGTCCTTCCTGGGTGTCTGTCACAGGTCTCCCTTGTGTGCCTGTGTACTTCCTGGGCTCAGCCATCAACTCTTTGCCTGCTGCTTCCTGCAGCCTTCAGTGGAAGGCCTCTAAGGATTGTCTTCTGCCTGGGCATCTCTCCCCAGGTTGCAGGTTGGCAACGGGACAACTGTGTGCGACGGAGGCTGCGAGGCCATTGTGGACACGGGAACCTCACTCATCACTGGCCCTAAAACAGAAGTGAAGCAGATACAGAAAGCCATCGGTGCAAAACCACTCATCAAAGGCGAGGTGAGGCCAGACTGACAATGTAGGTATCTATGGCCACCATAGCATCTGCTCTTACACCCTACTTTGAACCCAGATGCTTGTTGAGATGCAAGTCTTCTGCTCCCTTTGATCTCCATTCCCAGCCTATGCTCCTGGAAAAGTCTCTGGCACAGCAGGGACTCCTTCATCTTTTGACCCTGGGTACCATTCACCACTCTGCTCATGCTCATGGTAGAAGGCCTGGGTCCCATGAACTTTTGGAGACTTTGGGTCACCTCTGCCACCCATCTCTGGGAGGTGGAAGAGAAGGGGTCTGAGTTGCAGCCAAGGCCAAGGATTCACATTAATGTGAGTCCAGAGACGCTTTAATACAAGTATATTTACTGCAAATGACAACCCTTTGCTGCAAAGTTTTTAACCATCAGAGCTAATCTCACAAGGTTATCTCTCCTCCCTGAAATTGTGGAAGAACATGGATTATAAAGGCCCTCTAGAAAAAATGCCCTGCTCTGAAACCCCTCACAAATCACAGAGCCATGAGCACTTGTAAGGCATTTCTGCAGTGTCAGAGACCCCATGCTGCAGCAACAGCTGGCTTAGGCCTGCCATCATCCCCAGGACTTGCCAGTGTTAATGGAACTGGCTTTATCTGTTCATTACATCTTGAGTCCCTATGTATGTCTGTAGGCTGTATTGAGCCACAGCTGCCTCTCCTGTGGTAAAGACCCCCAGCTGTGCCACATCGGCTGTTGCACCCTGGGGCTCAGCAGAGCCAAAAGCTGAATCCAACATTCTTTGGCTCCATCTCTATCCATAATGTCCTCTGGCCCCTCAGCTTGCAGCCCTAGGCAAGGAGCAGCCTACTTAACCCAGCTCAAGCTTCTCCTGTACCCCGAGATGAGCTGGGTTTGGGGAAAGCCACAGCAAAGATATGACTGTGCCCAAGAAAGACTGTGCCCTTTCCTGAGAGAGCGTGGGAGCTCCCATCTAAAGCCTTTATTGTTGCCATTTCAGTACCTGGTCCCCTGTGATAAAGTGCCAACACTGCCTATCATCACAATAACACTAGGAGGGAAGCCCTACGATCTCACAGGAGAGCAGTATATCCTCCAGGTATGTCCAGGCAGCTTTTGCCAGACTTATGCTTCTCCCCCAAGGCCTGACTTTTGCCTCTGCTGCTCAAACCTCAGCCATGAAATCCAAAACACAAGAGCAGCCAAAGCAGTTCTGGTCCTTGGGAAAAAGTCTGAAAGATTGGTGTGTTGGGGTGGTGGCACAGATGATGGACGCAGGCAACCTCACCAAAGTCTCTCAGGGATGAGACCCCATGCATAATTCTCATGAGGGATGGTAGGATGGGAGAGGAAGGGGTGGCAGGCTGTTGCATCACCTTATACAAACATTTAGCTCTTTCCTGCTGGATTGTGGTGCCATGAGGCCAGTCTTGTCATAGCAGAAGCCACCAGCCTGTTGTTTAAGCCATCAGAATCAACTTGCAAGGACCATCTTGCAGACACTTTCACCAATGTCTCTAATTCAGAGCTGTGTGGGCTGGGAGGTTTATGGTCACATGCAGCTTTACTCGATGCTTTAGTGCTTAAGGGAGGGAGAGCTGGGTTTGGAGCCATAGGAGCCGCAGGCTGCGAGTTACTTTTGCAATCTTGGATCTCAGGCTGGGAGAGGCTGAAGCGAAGCCATCCTTGCAGGTGTTCTTGCCAAGCCTGCAAGGTTGAGGGAAGGGAACAGCCTGCTCAGATTGAAGCTCTTGTTCTTCTATCTAGGTTTCTTCAGGAGGACAGACCGTGTGCATGAGTGGCTTTTCAGGCCTGGACATCCCACCCCCTGGGGGCCCACTCTGGATCCTGGGAGATGTCTTCATTGGTCCCTACTACACTGTCTTTGACCGTGATAACAACTCTGTTGGCTTTGCCAAAAGTGCCTAAACACATGACCCCCACTGCCTCTACCACACACACACTTACACACACACACACACACACACGGGAGCTGTAGAGAAAGGTTACCAGTATTAGAAACCCAGTGAGTGGAATGGGATAAAAAAAAAAAGAAATGGAACTAGATTTAAAATTACATGGAAAATAGTCATTAGTGCCCTGCTAGCTACTTTTTCCACTCCATTGAGTAAGTGGTGCTGAGAGGTCTCTAGCTGACAACTCCAACTGGAGTAGTCCCTTGCTTTACTGCTCGGTCTTCCAGTAGTTCTTTTTCAGAATGATTCTCAGAGCTGAGTGAGGCCCTCTCACCTCTCCCAGCACTGGTGTCTTTCCTTGGGGAGGGGCAGCTGGCTGGAGCCAGCCCCTGGTACCTCTGTTCCTGCAGAGAGGCTGTGCTGCTGCTCTTGGGTTTGAGCTTCTGTGCTGGGGGAGAGGGATAGGGAAAGCTGTACAACACATTATTTCTTGTTTTTTCACTCATGAAGTGGGGGAGTGGACGATGGGGGAGAATCTGTCTTTATGACCCCTCCCCAACAGGTTGAGGCAGTGACCAGTAGGTCATTTCTCAAGGGTTTGTGCTGGCTTGGTCCTAGGAGAGCATGTCCTGGGCTGGAGCAATGGGGGAATCATGGTAGCGTGCCCAAGAGATGAGTTTCAGAGCTCAAGAGCTCTTGTGGTGTGTTTTGTTTATGGATGGCACTAGTGAGAGAGCTGGCAGGCATGGTGTCCATGTGCCTGACCTAACAGGGTAAGGATTTGTAGGGGATCTCTAGCCAGTGGGAGTTCCTGGGCAGTGTGATTATTAAGGGGGTCAAGATAGGTTTTAATAGAGGTTATTTGAATTAAGGGCCATGAATTCAGCCTTCTGCTGAGCAAAGTTATGTGACACAAGTTCTCTGAAGTTTGGTGAACTTCTCCCAGGTTCCCCAAAAAGCAATTCTTCCTAGCGTCATCCACAACCAGTGAGTTGAGAATAATGTTTCCTAAAGCAACTAAGTGACCTACAAGCTGAAATCATACTGATAAAATCTGTACCTGTTTGTCAGTCACGTAAGAACTTTTGGAAACATGATTCACAGCATTTTCAAACTGCACAAAACCCAAGAGACAGTTGGCAGAGCCAGCAAGGCTCCTGGGCAGGAGCGTGCTCTGGCAGCTGCTGGACTTGGATTTGCTTTTAACACCCTCTGTACCTGCTTTCTGCTTTACTAGTGCTGGTGAGTTCTGTTCATGTCCACCCTGTGTTGCAGATGGAGCGAGGCACAATCCTGCTTTGGAGAGGTTGTAGCTGATTTAGCTGTGCTCACAGATCCTCCCAGAGAGCTGAGACCTGCGCTTATGGAGCCACTTGCTTCACTGGGCTGGCGTCAGTAGGCAAACACTGGTGAAGCTGGGAGGATGATAAAGTGAGTTCTAAGCAGTACCGGGAAGCAGAAAAGAGCCTGCCAAGAATCCCAGCCCCTGTGCTAGGAGTAAAAGGCTCTCTTTATTTTCCCAGTGTGCTGGATCAGGTCCTAAAGTTAGGGAGTGGCAGCAGGTGAGGGGCAAAGCTGAGTGTGGCAACAGGAGCAGATCAGCAACAGCCATGACCCCAGACAAGGCTAAACAGACAGCAAAATCCTGACTACCCAAAATTCACTGATAATCCTGCCAGCAGTACTGGTGGGGCCAAGGAATTTTCCAAGAAAGGTCTTTGGGCAGTGAGTGAATAGATGGTTTTGCTTGGTGAAGTGCATATACATCATGCCCAGTACTGAATTCACCATGAGCATCAGAGGCACAGATGGGGAAGAAGTCCTGAGGTGAGTGGTGGGAGCACAGAGCCTGCAGGTCCCCTGTCCCTGTGTGCTGCAGCTGATAAGTTTGGCATTATAACTATGCCTTGCCTTGGAGGCATTTGACGTGGAGACTGGGACAGACATGGGCACACTAGGGACATTGTCTCCTGTATCCCCAGATGTGACAAATGCTGCTCCCAAAGTTTTTTTTTCTGCCTGGTCATAATCTTCATCTGGAACCCTGTGTCTGAACACCAAAGAACATCTGTTGCAGACTGGCCAGAGAACAGTAGCATGTTACCAAAAGAAAAAAAAATAATCTTCAATAGGTACTCCAAACTCAGCAGATACTCAGCATCTCTCCAGAGATTCTCAGTTTCTCACCAGTTAACTGCCCAAAGCTTCTCCAAGTCCTGCTACATCGTTTCCCAGCCGCAGGATTTCTTCAGTGTGGCAAGATGGCCTCTCAGGTACCCGCTGATCAGACCTGATGTGAGGGGGAGGCTTGACGTGGACCTGGCAGTGGGCTTTGAATGTCTGCAGCATCAGATTTAAGCAGGACATGCAGCACAGCCCCAGACCCAGCCATTGGGCCGTGGCTGTGCTGGGTGTGTGGTGCCTTAGGCCGTCTGTATTGTACCTCTGCAGTGACTCCAGACCGGGGTGGTGGCGGTCGGCAGGCGGGCAGGAGGCTGCTGCCTGGGGAAAGAGCGTGG
This sequence comes from Manacus vitellinus, assembly GCF_001715985.3. NCBI lineage: Eukaryota > Metazoa > Chordata > Aves > Passeriformes > Pipridae > Manacus > Manacus vitellinus. Next base: position 854,021 of record NW_021940291.1, on the reverse strand, counting down.
TCCAGAGCTATGCCCTGAGTGACAGGATAGGCTGGAGGACCAGTTCACTGCAGTGTTTCCTGAGTGGGTCTCCTCCCCTTGTTCTTTTATTTGCATTTTTAAACCAAACTCTGTAATCGTGTGACTGGGTTTTTTTAAATTAATTTGCTGTCAGAATTATTGTCTCTTCATAGAAAATTGAAAATAAAATAACAGTATTTTCCCCCTTAACTCTGAGAATGGTCTTTCATTAAGCAGTTTGAGATGCCAGTCTCTTTGTCAGTGTCCAGAGACTGTGTCTCCCCAACCTGTTGTCCCTGGACATCTGGTCTCCCACTTGAGTGGACTCATGCATGTTTCAGAAGGGCTCCTTCCCTTCTCTCTGATAAGGGAACATGCTGGGAGCCTGTTGGATTTGTCTTGTTCAGTGGATTAAAACAACCCAGCCTTTGCAGGGTGACATAACAGTGTCACCTGCCTGACCCAGCGCCACCAGGGCAGCAGGCACTTCTAGCATCCTTGCTAGCCTATGGCCTTCTGGGGCCTCACCTCCCTAGCTGAGCATTGCCAAGGGTAGTCCACCAACAGGGAACTCAGGCTGTCCCCTGGTCTTCTGGGCCAGTTAGAACAAGCTCCTGCTTGACTTAGGATGTAGAGTGGTCCTGTAGCAGCCAAAGTAGAACTTCAGTTTCTAAGTCTGGCCTAAAAAGGTGTAAAATCTGGGGAAGTCCCAGAACCCAGTGACGAAGAACATGGTATGGGGGTTTTTTCCCAATGCAGGAAAAATCCACCCTTCTTGCCTGGCTGTGTAATTTTTAGTCCTAGCACTGCTGTATGGGAGCTGGAGACTCTGATGCAGAATAAAGGCCCCATGTGCCAGGTGGAAGATAAGAGCTAATCCCTACTTTGAAAAAAGCATCATCTACATAAGCAAGATGATGCAGCCAAGTCCCATCCCATCTTCTGAGCACAGATCTAAGCAACAGAGAGCTTAGCTGATTTCCCCACGAGCACATCCCGAGCCTCTGTTCCCCTAGGATGCCTAAATACCCAAATCATCTGTTCTCCTGCGTTAAAGAGATGGATTTAACCCAAAAGGGCTAGCTAGGTCCTGAAAACCAATCATGCAGCCCACCGTTCCTCAATAGCCCAAGGGGAGAACAAGTCATCCGCTGCCAAATATTTATTGACAGGAATACAAGGGCGCTGTTTCCGGGCGCTGGGGGGATTGTGTCTAAGCCTTCAGTCATATTGTGGGTACTGAGCATTACATCTCACTGGGAACAATCACAGGCTTGATCTTGGCCAAGAGCTGGAGAAGCCAAGAGCCAGAATTGCCCACCCATGTTTTTTCAGCAGGGAGCAGAGCACACCCCACCCCAGGAGCAGCCTGCATGCAGCCCCACAGTATCTTGACCAGCAAATCCTCAGGTTTACACCAGCCCCACCCCCGTTTACTGCACCATCTCTGCAGAACTTGGTGCACATGGCAATTTGATAACTCACTCTTTATTAAATGTCTCCACTGATGCAAAGAAGATAAAATTTTTCATTACAAATACCCTTGAGTAGCAGGATGCTTGGCCTGACCCTCAGGGCTGTCTTCATGAGCCTGATCCTTCTCCAAGCAACACTGCTCAGGGCTTTACCAAAAGCCCACTAACACGAGAACCTTGTTTATGGAGTTGACTTGTTCATCTGGTTGGCTCAGCAATTTGTTCATTTGGGAAACTATTTTTATTCATCATGAATGACTAAACACGTTGTTTTGGGGGCTGGTGGCTTTTCCTTTTTCCGCTCTTTCTTGGATTTATTTATTTTTAGGTTTCTTTGGGAGGGAAGAGAAGCCGAGTGCAGACTGAAAGCTCAGAGAACGGGAGACAGAGATCAAGGGAGAGTGAGAAGATGAGATTTACCCCTCTGAGTCTCAGGCCACCTTACTGCTTATGGAACTTATCAACCTATTGAGGAATTTTATAGGGGTAATTCAGGAGGCTGTGGAAAAGAAACAACCAGGGTCAGGTTCTGCTAATGGTTTTCTGAAGCACTTGAGTAGGATTTGAGATGCAAGACTTTCTCACGGGTCTTACAGTGCTTGGTTATGCTACAGCCGACATGTCTGTAACACGATTACAGGAGAATTGCTTTGGGGCAGGAAACATCTTTCCGTTCTGTTTGTCCTATGCTTAGCACCAGGGAATGCCAGCCTTGATGCCATAGTAATGCAGGCAATTATTCATACTCACCTTTTATTTGAAAGAAAAGTAGTCCTAGACCATATGGTTGAGGACTTGCATGCATGACCTTTAAAGACCCCAGAAAATTGAAGGAGGGTTAATATAATACAGAATGTTGTGGGGGTTTATTCCTTGTGTCATTATTTTTTATTCCAGTTTCCTTATTTTGAAGGGTCACATGAATGGTTTTTGAACTGATGATGCTGCCTATATGCTGTTTTGATTCACATAATAAACCTCTCACCGCTTGCAGTTGACATGGAGAAAGATGATGAATCACCCACCCAAAGACCAAAAAGTGCTCTGCAAACTGTAGGGATGACCTGGTACCCAGAGAAGAGAAAAAGCAGCCATCCAACCTCCCTGACCTTTCAGTCTTATTCATACCAGAGAATGTGTCCACCTCTGTTGATCTCACATTCCTCTACACCACCCTGCTGCCTCCTCTTGCCTGCTCCAGACCCCCTTTGACCTTTTTCTCTGCTCACCCTCCATCTCAGCCTGACATTAAGAGGAGAAGCTCTACCTACACAACTTTCCCCAGACAAATGAATAGCAGACTCCTCAGTAGCTCCCATGGAAGGCAGCCTTCTGCATCCAAGGGGTTTCATTGTTCCTCCTGAGCCTGCAGGAAGGATACTCTGCACGGTTGCAGGTTGCCTGGGTTTGTCCAAGTCATCCAGAAAAGCTGACGACAGCTGCCTATGGCTCTGCCTCTCCTGCAAACCTCCTAATCCCACAGGAACATCGCTTTCACCCCAGCACTGTTTCTGTTTCTCAGCAGCTTCTTGGAGAGAGTCCTGAATCTCATCACAGGCAGTCGTAGCCCTAATAAAACCATTTTCACTTTAGCAGAACCCAATGCCATTCCAGCAGCAATAAATTCTGAACTTGTTTTAACTAATGTGGGCACCTTCAGAAGGATAAACTGGTCTTGTGGAAACTGGACCCCCTCCAGCCTCAGAGAGCTGTGGATGCACAAGAAGTTCCCCCACCTCATACCAACCCACAGGGATGAGCACGGGATGGGTGCCCCTATGCTGGTGCTAAACCTGCCTGTGAACAGCCAAATGAATTACCATCCTTATTTCTTAGCTCAGCACTTTGTGGGTAGGCTTAAGGCATTTCCAGAGGATTTCCCTTCCCCTGCAGTTTCTGCTCACACAAACTTTTATTTTACCCACCCTACTTCCAGTACTCTGGGGATTTCTCTGCTATCCTTCCCCAGCACCACAGCTGAGCTGGCTGCTGCCCCAAGGCCACCTGCGCCAGGCTGGGCTCTATCACTGTGGGGTGACACAGGGTGTCTTCATGTCCTCACCCTCCCTGTGCCACAGCTGCATCCTCCCGAATGACCTGCAAGCTGTCCCTGCGCGGCGCCGGCTGCTCTCCATCACATCCCTGGGGGGATGCTACCGCAGCACCCTAGAATTGGGATTCCAAGCAGCTCCCAGAGCGCTAGCAATGGGAGGCAGCAAGCATTTCCCTGATGCTGTGCTAAGCCTGGGCATGGCCAAATTCTCCTAGTCTTGACCATCCTTTGTGACATCCCCACCTCCCTCCCCTAAAGCAGCCGCATGCTCTGCATTTTGCTGCCCGGCTGCTCCCACCCCTGTCTGCGCTGGGATTTGCTCAGTGTTAGAAGGATTTATTGCCCCCCACTCAGGTTTTATGGTTTTATTCCCTTTCCATTCGTCTTCCCATGACCAGAGCCCTTTTTTCCCCACAGCATTGCATCGCCACCACCTCCCCTTGTTAATTCCAGTTGTCCCCACGCACTCCTGCCACACTTGCTTCAGTTTTTCACCCAGGTTCGTGGAAGTGAACCCGCAAACAAGGTTGCAGCGAGTCCCCTCTGCAAAGGTTTCTGTGGGTGATGCTCGGGCCGACCATCCCCTTCTGATGCTCGGGGAAGCCGCTCGACCGAGGCCCAGGAGATGCCCCTCTCCAGCGGGGCGCTACCAGGATGCTCCAAGCAGGAGGTGACGTCCCAGTGGGGGGGACACGAGGAGAAGGGCTGAGACGCGGAGGAGCTCTCCTGCGTGAAGCATGTTCGGGGGGAGGGAGGGGGCTGCAGGTTGACCTTCCCATTCCCTAACTCCCCCTCTGCCCATCGCGAGCCCATGGGTGCCCCCTCCGCCCCCTGCACCGCCCTAGTCCATGGGTGCCCCCCCCCCGCCCTCTCTCCTCCCGCAACTCCAGCGCCGAGGAAGCCGAGCCGGAGGCAGTGCTGAGCCGGATATGCAGCGACTCCCCGCATCCCTCCTTGTGAGTATCCCTCGCTCCTCCTGATGCCTTCGGAGGAGACGGATGGACGGACGGACGGGCAGTCAGAGGTGGACTAGTTTCTCCTATTTGCAAAGCTAGGGTGGAGGGGAACCTCTTCCAATATCCCTTTCCCCATCCTCTGTCTAGATCTCCTCTTCCCCTCCTCCTCTCCGGCCACAATATTCTCAAAAAAAAAAAAAGGGGGGGGAGTAGAGGATGGGGGGGGCGGAACCTGCTGGCAGGTAGAAGGAACCGGAAATGCAACCCCATTTGGAATCCCGCAGGGACTAGGACTCAGGGAAAAAAAAAATCCCCCCCAAAATACCCACTTTCCCCAGGAGAGACGGAGGGAGGGCGCAGGGGCGGGTTGCTCTGCCGCACCGGGAGACCCGTTCCGCCCGCAGCCGAGCCACCCGCTCCCATCCCGGCATGGGACAGAGAGGAGAAGGCCCCGACAGTCAGACCGACAGACAGACAGGCGAGCAGGGAGGGCTGCGGGTGGCTGCAGCGCAGTCGGGCTGGCAACTCCCCCGCAGCCCCCCGGCGCCTCCCAAGTGTTTCTTTCTGCTTTTATTTGTCTCCTTTTTCTGGGGAAAAAAAAAAAAATATTTCCCTACTGGTGACTCGGGCTCGGGTCACGCAGGACAGCGGGCAGCGGAGGGGGGAGGACCTGGAAGAGAGGGAGGGATGGTCCTGCCGCTGTCCGCGTCTCTGCCCTCGCCGGGGCCGGGGCCGGCGGCAGCTCCGCGCCGAGGCGGCGGCGTCGTGGTCCCCGGGTGTAGCGGTGCTCCCTCCTCCCCCTCCTGCCTGCCCTACTCTCCTCCCTCTCTCCTCTCTGCCCACTCCCTCACTCCTCTCCCCGCTCTCTCCTCTGTCTCCCGGTCCCTCTCTCTCTCCTGCCTTCCCCCCACGTCTGTCCTTTTCTGCTCCTTCCCCCCTTTTTCTTCTCCCTCCCCCTCACCTGGCCTTTCCATCCCCTCGCCCCCATTTTTCACGGGGGTGCTTTCGCTTTGCCAGGGCAGAGCGCGGTGACGCCGCGGCAGCCACCACGGAGAGGACACAGGACCCCCCGCTGGGCCCGCCATGCCCCTTTGAGGGGGTGGCCTGGACCCCGAGACCCCCCCAGGGTCCCCCACAGGGCTGCTTCGCCTGCATCGCCAAGCCCCCAGCTCTCCGGCAAGCTTCGCCTGTCCTGTCTCCTTCTTCTGCTGTTTATCTCATGGAGAGCAAGAGCTGCAAAGGGGACAGCCTGCGGCCGGCGGTCCCGTGCAAGCACTCGGTGGAGAAGAAGACGATGACCAACCCTACCACCGTCATCGAAATCTACCCCGACACCACCGAGGTGAACGACTACTATCTCTGGTCCATCTTCAACTTTGTATACCTCAACTTCTGCTGCCTTGGCTTCATCGCCTTGGCCTATTCATTGAAAGTGAGTACTGAGCACAAGGCACGGGGTAAGGGGTGACCGGAGAGGGGGGAAGCATTTGGGGGTTGCGCCTGATGTGAAACACATCTTTGCTACCCAAATGAGAGGTTGCAGCCAATGGGGATGGGGAATGGGAAGAGCCGAGGTGTGTTTTGGAGCCTGGGATGTTACTTCAGGTGGGTAAGAGGTGCTTTGACTTGCTCCAAGTACCCTCAGAGGCTCCTCTGTACCACAGCAGCAGCGTGACAGGCAGGCAACACGGGGTTGGCTTGGCTTGTGCTGCACCCACAGACACAGTGGCACTAGGTCATTTATTCGGGGTCCTGTCTGTTAGAGATCATCAGGATAGGACCCAGCAGCACTGGATGGTCAGGCAGAAGCAGTAAGAAGCAGCTGATCAGGATCAGCCATCTCCTGGCAAGTTGCAGGGGGGAAGCAGCTGACAAGGTCCGGGGCAATCCTGCCTGTTTCTTTCTTGCCCTCTCCCTAATTAAAACCGGAGCTGCTGGCCAGCTTTCCCCACCCCAAGCCCTGTAAATCCCAGAGCGAGCCCTGACGACCTGCCAGCATCATGGGAATGAGGAGGTGGAAGAGAGTGCAGGGGGCTTCCCACAGCATTGGGGCCGGGGCAATACAGAGCTGTGTTGTTGCAGAGCGTGATGGCGTGGAGCACAGCCCATGATGGGAATGGGACCAGGTTATTATTCCTGGTAGCTGCAGGGGAGAGCAACTTGGCAGGGATGGTGCCCAGCAAACAGGCAGCCCCTTGGCAGCTGCCAGGAGTGAGGGGTTTGGGCTGCCCTCCCCTTCCCTGCCTGCCAGATGCAAAACTAACTGAATGGATGTGCAGAGAGCCCGGGGCGGCTGGGTGGCCTGGAGAGAAGCTAGCTGATTTGTTTTGGCAGGCAGCATTTAGAGGAAGGCCAGGCGCAGACGGGCTTCGTCACAGAAGCAGATCAATTAACCCCATCCAGCTCCCCTGAGCTGGACTGCGAGCACCCAGCACTGCAAGGAGGCTGCTCCCAACCCTGTCAGGGTTTCCATCGGAAAGGCTTGGGGACCTGTGTCCTGGGCTCACTCAGCACCGGCACTATGGTGTCTGCCTCCGTTTCCCCTTGCCCAAAATGGGAGATGAGCACCCATCCACTGCCCATGCAGGAGGCATCACTGCTGCCTGGGTGAGGCATTTAATAACCTAAATCATGCCAGGGCGAAGCATCACCAAAAGCAGGATTGACCAAAGGGCAAATCCAGTCAGTAGCAGCCTAACACAAGCAGGTGGAGGGAGTCCCTTAACACTTCCCTCTCCTTTAGCCAGCAAGGGAACAAACTCATTTCCTCCTTATTTTTTAAGCCGTTTCTCATCCATATTTGCCTTTAATGATGGACATCTTTCACATAGAAGAGGCTACAAATGAGCATCTGGGTAGATGTGGTCCCTTGCCGCTGCAGCAGTGGGGCAGGAGAGCTCGAGGTCAAGGCTGACCCTTCCCCAGCAGACAGGACAAAGCAGGGTCTGCCACCTGTAAAGTTTTTAGAGGCTGGACCCTTCACTGTCCCTGACATGAGGTAGAAGGAAGGTCAAAGCCCAGAAGTAACCCGAGGCCTGCAACAGAGCAGAGGCGTGGGCCCAGCATCTGTCTGCAAAGATCTAGAGGACAGAAACTCCATCATGAAAAAAAAAAGCAGTAGTGAAGGAAGGTGAAAAGGCAAATTTACTCCAAATTAGGGAAAGGAAAATAGAAGATGGCTGTCAAAAACCAGCCTTGGCTTTTGGACTGAGGGGGCAGTAGCTGGTCAGATGTAACCACGGTACCCAAAAAGAGGTAATGATGACCGGGTAGAAATAACTCTGCTCTGATCTTGGAGATCCCCAGTGACTGTGACTCTGTGGCAAGGGGAAAATAGAAACAAAATGTTCCTCAGAGGCAGAGGACAGAGCGAGCAAGTGACTGAAGGGATGCTGAGTGCTCTCACGAGCTGCTGTTGGGATGGGCAATGAGAGGCAATGGGGATGGGTGATAAGAGGCAACAAGAATGCTGGGGCAGTAGCAGGTCTGTTGTGGGGAAGACTGATGTTCAGAAAGGCAGAATACTCACTCACAGCTACTGCAGAGACCTTCACAACATCTTAGCCTGGCTGGATGTCAGGGTTATTTCTCCTGAAGCATGTTTTCATCTCTTTTACTGTCAATAATGTTTCTCCCAGGAAGTTCAGAGAAAGTAGGAGCAAAAAATGCCCTAAGGACAGATGTCCCTTTAAACAGACTTCTCTTGTTCCTCTGCAATTAAATGTAAGGACAATTGAGCAGTAGATACTTAAGTCCCACCCTTTCTAGGATGTCTGTGCTCTGAAGAGACTGACTAATGTGCTGCAGGAGTGAGAAGAGTGGAGTGGCACCTTCCTCTTCCTGAGCCCAGCAGAGCCCTCAGCCAGTGGAGCAAAGATTTCCTGGCTGAAGGACCATCAGTGCACTGATGCCATTAAGCGGTTCCTGGGCTACACTTTTTAGATTTCCTTTAAATAACTGAAACATCTAGCAACCTCAGGAATTCTTGTTTGCATTATCAGAAATAGCATTTTCAGTTCCCTGTCATGAAGGTCATCTGCTTTTGACAGATTCATACTGTTAATAAAGCAGTACATACTTTGTATCCTAAGTCCATGAGATGTTTCAGTATATATCTGAGCACACCCTAGTATTTCCACTGGTTTCAGCAGCATAATGCCCACACTGGAAGCCAGATATATGCTTGGTACACTTGAATATTACCTTAAAGCTATCTCCTTCCCCATGCCCTATTTTATTGGTTTCAGCCACATGTGGGAAAGCAGGCTTGTCTGCCTGGCCTTTTGCATGAGAATTACAGCCTTATAGATTCTTTCTGCAGGAAAATGCTATTTCATGATGATGACCATTTACTAAAAAATGCCAAAAACCACTACCCCAGCACCAAAGAATTTATGAAGAAAGAAACACATGAAGTCAGGTGAGGGCAGAGACTGTGACATCCAAGCCAAGTCCTCTGTGTGACAGACATCCCAGCCAAGCACTCTGAACAAGAGTATGACTGCCTGCCTCATCTTCATTTACACCAATAGCAGGCCAGATCCTCAGCAGCCACAGCTTGCTGAGCTGTAATGGTGTCACACCAACTCATGTATCCCTCCAGGGGTCATTTCTAGCACCTTAGGCTTCTCAAGGTCAGCCTCACAGAGTGCAAGCAAGGCACTCACATCTAACTGTGTGTGTGGGGGGGGGGGTGCTGGGGAAGAAGAGATCAACAGCAGGACCAGGGAAGTTAGAAACCCTAAAGTAACCTTAACCCCAGCTCAGCACAGATGTGATGATCACTCCAACAGCAACACTTTGGATTCAGTCGGTTTTGATCAGAAGCAAATGTCATGGCCTGATATTCAGCAGCTCCCTCCCTCCCTCCCTCCTTCCCAGCTCCAAGCAGTAATAAATGATGCATCAGTGCCTGGTGGCAGGAGATCTCACTTCAGTCATTAGAAGGTCTGTCTCTGGAGACTGCTGGGGTGAGCCAAGTCCTTCTCAGTACCCATTATGCCGTGAGGCGGTAGATCAGAGGAGCTGGGGTCTGAGATGAGCCGTGGTACAGATGCTTCTCTGTGGCTGTATAGAGATGAAGATGCCAAGACGCCCTGCTGGCTTTTTAAGGCCCACCAGCAGCCCACAATGTTGCTTGCAGAATTTTCCTGTCCCTTGAGGTCACCAAAATATGTCGAGCTCTCTTGCCGGCTTTCTGCCCAGCCCTTAGCACACAGCTCTTGGCACGACTGTTTGCCTTCCCCTCTTGCCACTTGTTGATCTTTCCTGTTTCGAGTGGAAGCAGACCAGCACAAATCCCTAGCTATTTATTTACCCTGAGAAGCAGAGAAGCTGCCGCACCCAACCTCTCAGGCAGCCTCTCATCCTGCTTTTCGGGAGGAGCAGGAGTTTATGGAGGTGGGTGAAATGCTGGGGTGACAGTCCCGTGATGCCAGTGCCGGTGTGGTGGAGGTATGTGGGCTGGAGAGCTCTTGAGCAATTCACAGAGCAAATAAATCCAAGGATCCCCTCCAGAGCTCCTTATGTGTAGGGACACAGAGCTCTGCATAGAAATGGGTTTACTGACAACAAGCTGTGGACTGCCAGGCTGCCTTAAATACAGCCTCATTAGACTCATTATCAACAAACCATTGGTCTTCTTCTGCAAGCTGAGGCAGCACTTTTTACTAGAGCAGCAAGTTTCCTGCTCCTAAAAATGAGAGGGTCCAAGCCCCAGGGCAGAGAGAAGGGAGGTGACTGCTGGGGAAGGGTATGTAGCAACCAAGAGCAGCACTTGGAGAGGAAGCAGAAGGCAAAACCCCAAGGAAAGAAAGGGCAGAGGGTGGTGATCAGTGTGCACTGGCACACTGGAGGTACGGGAGGATGTGGTAAAATGGAGATGCTGGAGGACAAGGTGAGCAGCAGGGAGGTGACAGTCAACCATGGATGAATGGAAAGGCCATCACCGCCTTTTTCCCGTGGGAGAGGAGAGGAGAAAGGTTTGCACATTACAGCACAAAAGCTGTATTTGTTTCATGTGAGGACAGGCATGGAAGAAGAAAGAAACTGTATAACTTGTCAACCTGTATCAGAGGCGAGCCCTGCCTTGTCCGGGGTGGGATCTCCAAAGAGGCCACCACACAGAGCTTTGGGGTGCCCAGGGAAACCCCATAGTCAGCAGAAGTAATTATCCTCACACACCAGTCATCTTAGTGCAAAGCAGGGCCAAAAATCCCCATCTAATTTTAGGCAAGATGAGGTTAAAGTGATGATAAGGGTCTGTGACTAAGGAAACACACAACCTGGGTCTGGGGTGAGGGTTCAGTCTGTGACCTTGAGGACCTGTCCCTGACCATGCCTCATCTCATTGGCTATGGAAGGAAGCAGCTTCCAGGGCTCCCAGAAGCTCGTGCACCAGCTGTCAGCACATTATGATGATGGTGGCCACAGGAGCATGAAAACAGGAAAAGCTGAGGCTAGGCTATGATAAAAACGCCAGCATCTCCTTAAGGACAAAGCAGGGAAGGAGCTGAAGCACTTGTCTGCTCTCTGGGAGAGCTCCTCCATAGCCCAGCTCAGTTACCACAGCAGGACTTTAAAGGGAGACATCTGGAAGCACCTGAGGGTGCAAGGCCATGCAAAAGGAGATGATGCTGCCCTGGAGAGATGTGGGAGGCTGAAGCTGTGAGTGGTTTGTAAGGAGAAACTCCTTTTCATTGCACTTGTGTGCCACAGGGGCCCTTGCACTTGTCTGGCAGTTAGAGGCTCTGCTGCAATATAAATTATAATGGACAATCAGGGATGATTTGCATGAGGGAGACCATTGAAGCTGTAGGCGCACAGGAAAGTACTAATGGAGGAGGGGAAGGGGACCAAGGAATCAGTGAGGATGGGGATTCCAGACAGCCAAGGCCAGAACAGCCAGAGAAGACTCAGGGTAGAGGTAGGGAAGGGAAAGAGCAGGGGGCTGCTGGAGATGGGGAATGCAGGCGGAACTGCATTCCGTGTTGGTAGGAGTGGGTAGATGGAACCATCTGGAGGTGCAGGGAGAGGAGGCCATTGGGTGCCCTTAGGTAGGAATCAAAGGCAGCCATCCTACCATTGTTTGGGCCCAAAAAACCAAAAAGAGAAGAATTGGAAGGGACAAAAAAAGGAACTGTGAGGAAATGGTGGCATGGGGGAGAGGGCAGCCCCAGGCACCCCTCACTACAGACGCTTAGCAGCAGCAGCAAGACTGGAGCAGGGCCAAAGGGAGAGCCACAGGAAAGTCAAGAAGAGGTGCTGCTGAAGTGTGTTGTTAAAGCACTGGTCCCAAGAGTGAGCTGGTGGGAGGTGGGAGACACTACTGGGAGAGGCTGCTTGGAGCACTGGGAGAAGGCTGGGCATGGAAATTAGGGTGGCAGGGCACCCCAGGGACAGGGGGAACATGAGACAAGGAGTAGGAGAGAGCTCCTGGGGCCAAGAAGAACCGGCCCCACAAAGCTAAAATGGCTTGGCTACAGGAGGGTTGCAGAGCTCGGTGTGCCGGCCATGCCAGTCTGCTGGAGAAACCTCTGTCTGCCCGGTAAACGCTGATGGCAAACGCTGCCTCACCTGCGGCAGAGAGCAAATTCTCCCAGCAGTGGCTGGGTTACAGCGGAGGAAGGGGCAAAAGGCATTTGCTCCATGTAGGTTTTGCCTGAGGCAGCCCCATCCCTGGGAAGAAGGAAGCGTGTGAGAGCTTCAGAGAGTCTGATGGGAGCAGCAGGCAGGATTTCTGGCCTGAATCCAGCACCCCTGGGGCTCTGGTTGCAAGGACCTCTTGCTTCTCACCAGTGGATGAGAAGGTGCCAGATGCCTGGCGCTGCTGAGTCCAGGCAATTCTGGGAGGATGCTAAACTTACTGAATAATTTCAGATGTGAGTCATCCCGGACATTGAGCTGACACAAAAAGGCATGTGGGCTCCCATGCTGCCGGCTTGCTGTCTTCCCAGAGATCATCTCCACTGCTGAGAGCTCCAGCAGAGCATGCCACAGAGCCACATGCAGTTTTGTGACTGTCCTCTCTTTTGATCCCAGAAGGATGGTAAGCTGAGCACTCAGAAGTGAAATGATGGGTGGCTGGCACCAGCTCCAGCTGCAGGCTCCCAGGAGTGAGGCACATCAGAGGCCGAGGGCATGGCACCATAAGATTTAATATGAGAATGAAAACAGAGCTCTCATTCTTGCCCATGTGCCTGCCAGCACCACGTCCTGTGGGCCTCGTGCCAACGGCAGCCTCCCTGCCCACAGTCCGGGATTAATGAAGATCAGGAGTTGCCTTTGCAGAGAGGTCCTCACTGGTGCGACAGAAGAGAGGAACGTTTCTTGAGGGTCTGAGAGGTGGTTTTGGAGGCCCCGTGAACCAGCATCATTCCAGGGGAATGAGGGGTTCAGCAACCCTTTCCTATATCCAGCAGCTTGCAGAAGGCTTTCAGGACAGTCCCATGCGTAAGCACTGCAGGAATAAGAGAGAAAAAGTCTGTAAGACGTGGTCTGAATCCATCACAGAGTCTTTTCAGAAAGCTCCTGGTCGATAAAAGCCTTTTAATATTCCTTGGTATGACTGTGGTGCTGGTTTTTGCATCTTGCCACCAACATCTAGTGTCCAACTGGCAGCGCCCAGCAGGGCTTTCACTGCCGGGAGCAAGACAGGCTGTGAAGGGCACACAGCCCCCACCCAAGAACGAGCAGTGGGGCAGGCCCTGCCAGACCCTGGGCTTGGATATGGAAAAGGGATGAGGGGTCAAGTCTCCTGGTTCTTTCATCCTTGTGGCTCCAGCTGCCTGAGTCTGCTGAGTGCTGGCTGAGGGGGCAGCTTGGGGACAGGGAGACATCCCTGCTAGGAAGGGATGGAGCCTGGTGCCTCATCTGCTGGGATCAAACTGCAGAGCTGCTACTGGTGGACAGTGCCATCAGCTGCCTGGCTGTGCCATCCACTGCCTCATAGTGCCATCCCTGCCTGCTGGTGGCATTGCTGCCTGGCTGTGCCATCTGCTGCCTTGCAATGCCATCGTTGCCATATAGTGCCATGCACTTCCTGGCTATGCCTTCTGCTGCCTGGCCGTGCCATGTGCTGCCTGGTAATGCCATCACTACCTGGCAGTGCCATCTGCTGCCTTGCAGTGCCATCTGCTGCCCGGCAGTGTCATCTGCTGCCTGGTAATGCCGTCGCTGTCTGCCAGTGGCATCACTGCCTGGCAGTGCCATGCACTGTCTGGCAGCCTGGAGGAGGTGGGGACAGGCCACTGACATGGACCTGTGCAGTCATTGCCATGCACTGCAGAGCTGTCCCAAGGCAAGCCCATGAAAGTCCCAGCCTGCAGGATATTGAAAGGAGCAGACCGTGCTGTCAGAATAGAGACGCTACACAAGCCGCATAAGACCTGCAAAAGGAAAGGAACTCATTAACCCAGGACTACTTAATATGCTGGAGGCTTGTGCGCCACCCTGAAGCTGCAGTAGGATGCCGTGCCAGGCTTCACCTGCTCAGCCCCTCAGTGCAGATGGAGGCACAGGGATGCACGCTGGAACAACAGCCAGTCTCCTCATTGTGGGTTGGGTGAGCCAAAGCCTGGTGCCGCAGGGCCAGGGGGTTGCAGCACAGCAGGCACTGTGCTTTAGTGCCAGTGTGCCTGGGATGCACAACGGCATCTCAGTTCCCCTGTGGACCCTCAGGCTCAAAATTATACTGACGCACTCTGGGGACCACAGGGACCTGGTTTGCCTGCTTGGCAACAGCAATGGGTCACTCTTCCAGGTCTTCTCCGCTCCCAGAAATTTCCAGCCCAGAGTACTTGGCTTCACAAGCTCAATCCATAGCAGAGGCAGAGTGCAAACCTCACCACGGTGTTTTATGGCACCCCAAGTATTCAAATACAAAGAGGCACAGCCCAGCCCTCACCTGCTGTACATATAACCATGTACAGGTGCACTGGGTTTGCATTTAGCCAACAAATTATATCTTTCATACATAATACAATTACTTTATTTAATTATTTTTTGTCTCAGGTCCGGGATAAGAAACTCCTCAATGACTTAAATGGAGCAGTTGAAGATGCCAAGACAGCCCGGCTTTTTAACATCACCAGCTCAGCCCTTGCCACCTTCTGTATCATCCTTATCTTCATCTTCCTGCGATACCCTCTCACTGACTACTAGAGTGAGGCCAACAGCAGCGGCCGCCGCCAAAATGCCTCTATGCCAGAAGTGTCTGCAGTTGTTTCTTGTAGCAAGGACACGCAAAAAAACCCACTACACCTTGATTGCAAAAAGAAAGAAAAAAAAGTACGTAAATAAAAGTTATATTAGTTTATCAACTGAGCATACCCTTCCTGCCCCAAAATGGTACGTGAACTGCTATAGGAAAGGGTTTCACTCTTGCACATGTACAGGGACAAAAATAGACCAAGAAATATTTATTTTATGGCCAACAAGCTGTGTGAAAAGAGTGTGGAAAGCCCAGAGCGACACACATCTAGTGGCAGACAGCTGAGCTCTGTGAGCAGGGGAATCCTGTGAAGCTGGAGACACATGCAGTGATGGACGGGGACCAAGGCAGGGTTGTCTCATAACATATCAGGTGTGTTCAGACCTCCCCACCATCCCCCAGCTTAAGGGGATTTCTTTTCCTTTTATTCTCTTGAATTTCATCCACTGGTTCAAACAACTCCCAACCCTGGAGAGCTGAGGGTGTTAGGAAATTCATACTGGGGAGCTCCAAAGCCTCTAGAGAAGCCCCGAAGTGTTAAAGGGCAGGTTTCTCTTTGGGATCTCCCAGCAGTGCTGAGAAGGAGGGCACCTCCTGGAGAATTCACCTAAGCCACCTAAGTGGAGTGCTACTGTATTTCTGTGAACAGTCAATAAAGAGATACCTCTGATATGTGATGCTGATGGGTTAATTCCTTCCTTACGAGGGCTGGGCTCGTGGTCTCTATGGGCTGGCAAGAGAAAATGCTAATGTCACCAGCAGCTGCTTGGGAGAGATTTAAAGCAGGAGCGAGGGATGCTGCTGCAGGTCAGGGCCACATGCAGCCATGAAGGAGAGTGCAGATCCAGATTTGAGAGCAGACACCTTAGTCACTCCTGTGGTGGAAGATCAATGGCAAGCAGACAAAGGCAGCCAAGTGGGCAGGTCACCCCTCTCCTGCTTGGACCAACATTGAAGAGAGAAATAAATTGCCACAGTCTGAACATGCTGCTACTGCAGCACTTCCCAGGGTCATTACCAAGAGCCAGATTCAGAGATGAAGTGCATTTGCCACTGAACGAGGCAGGAGCTCAGAGCCCTTCCTGATAGCTGCCGGAGGCTGCCTGTGGGGCTGCAAATCAACATGCCCTGATTTGAAAACACCACAAATAAATGGCTAGACCAGGACTAAAATACAGCTTTTCAGCCCCTCTGACCCTTCAAAGTCATCTCATATGCCACAGCTGCCTCATCTTTTTCCAGCTGCAAGATGACCTCATGCCAAGGGGCACCAGTCACTGCCATGGAACTGGGAAAAGGCAACGCCACCCACCTTTGCACCCACCAGGAAAGTGAATATGAAGCAAGAGAGAGGCAGAGTAGACAGGCTGTCATGGGACACTTCATCATCTGCTGAGTGCATGGTTAAATCAGGCTGTCTCTGGGCTGTGCTCAGTGAGGGATGTGCCATAGCGAGGTGTGGGGGCAGACCATGAGGATGCTTCCCTGAAAGCCTCATGAGATGTCACCTCCTTCCCTCTCAGGTCTCCCCACCTTAATCCCAGCCTGGCCTTCATTTATGGGAGGACTTATGAGCAGAAAGACCTGCAGTCCTGCCTGCTCCACACTCGCTGGAGAGTATTTCCACACCAGAGCAGATCAAGGGGCTGTTTTGTAACAAAGTACGTGTTGCCCTGGAAGTATCTCAGCCATGAACTGCTCTATGATCATTCATCCAGAGGTCAAGACTCTTCCCAACCTCTCTTGCATGCTTCTCGCTCCCTTCCCTGAAGCAAGACCTGAGCAGTCATAGCCATCAGCATTTCCATCCTGGTATACCTAGAGGCTATATCCAGTCCTTGTCTCAGGCAGAGTAAGGAGGTGTCCTGCCATGATGGCAATGCCTCCAAAGAGGGTACAGACAAAATTACTCATGTTGCAGCCTGGGGGATAACTCAGACAGGGCGACCATGCACGCAGTACCAGGGGCTCAAAGCCAAAGGCTTAGATCACTGTGGAACCAATGTGCCTGGCACCTCTTGGAATAAGGAGTGTGTTCCTTTCTATGAGCTGGAACTCGCTGGAGCCATGTTGCAAATGCTTTTGCACTCAGAGACCCTCGCCCAACTCTGTGAAACCTTGTGGGGACAACACCACTGTTCCCATCTCCCATGCTACACAGGAGAGAGCTGCCCTGCTTGGCATGCAGGCACGAGGCTGCTCAGATTAAGGCAGAGCTGATACAAAACTGGAAGTGACCCAAAGCCAGCCTTTTCTACATTTAACAAGTGTGACAAATGAGCTACTATCATCCCTTCCCCTGATGGACCACCTTATCTGTGGGAATATGGATGCTGGTTTAATGAACCACGGGGAATACTGAACTGACTCTGCAGCATTTTTGCATGTATAAACCATAAGGGATGGAGAGGGAGGGCTAATATTATTAATCATCATATTTATTATTTGTTGCCATGTTGTAGGAGGTGAAATCACTGTGCTGTGGCAGG
Organism: Manacus vitellinus; assembly: GCF_001715985.3. Classification (NCBI taxonomy): domain Eukaryota; kingdom Metazoa; phylum Chordata; class Aves; order Passeriformes; family Pipridae; genus Manacus; species Manacus vitellinus. Next base: position 836,838 of record NW_021940291.1, on the reverse strand, counting down.
TTGTAGGTCCACCTGTACCTGCCTCAAACAAGAACAGAGCAGCAGAGAAGGATGCAGTAACCCTGTGGCTGGAGGAAGGGATGACTGACCCCAGGCAGATGCTCAGCTCCACCACAGCCCTCACCTCGGCTTCATCTGCAGCTCAGGGTTGGGGGGCAGCAAAGCCCCTGCACTTTGCCTTCCTCTCTCTTAGTGTCCCCCCCCCTTCATTTTAATGGACTCCTCCAAACTCACAGCAGGAGGAAAGCACCCCCAAAATGGGGAAAATGAGAGGGACACATAAATTTTTCCAGGCTTGCTTAGCAGAAAAAAAAAAAAAGTAATTTATTCATGCAAGAGTGTTCCAAGTGCAGCAGCATCAAGGTATTCAGCATTCATTTCATCTTGTCAGTGTCATGGAACCCCAAACTGAGACAGCAAAACTGCGTTCCCATATACTGTCAGGCAAGTACATCCCAGATTGCACCAACTGTGCTGTTAAGTGAAAGAAAGAACTTTTTTTTTTTTTCATTTTGAGGGAACAAGGGAAAGAAAAGCAGCAGCCAAATCCGACAGGTCCTCTAATTGCTTTTCTTTTTTTTAATTTTGCAAGAAAATTCTGGAAGTTCAGGTTTTGCCAAGGCTGACACCCGCCACAGCAGAAGGCAGGCTTTCAAGAGTTGCTTCTCTGCCTTTTCACTTCTGCCACTCACAACGTCGCACCACACTCTCCAAATCGCACCTTTTTTTGGCTGCGAAGCCGCAGCCTCTGTTGCATTCAGCGGCGGGAAGGAAAACTGAGAGGAGGGGGTGGAAGAGCGGAACAGCCGAACGCAGCTTGAGAAGCATCTTTTCATATGGGGAAGAACTGACGGTCACGTTGCCATATAGAGATTCAATTGTATTCCTGCGGGAAACTGAGCCTGACAGCTTGATGAGGATTGCTTTTTGCTTTTTCTTTAGCTCGAGGGGAGGTATGGGGAAGGAGGGGAGCCATTGTTCCCTTTTAGGTGACATTGTACAGTTCTGCCTAAAACACTACCGCTGTTTTTTGCCCCTGGTAGCTGAAAAGCGTTTGGAATGAGACTGGAGAAAGGTCACCGAGTCTGGTGAGGGGCACCCTCGTCTGGGGAGGAAATGCTGCGGGACGGGGCTCGTTCAGGCTGGCGATGAAATGGCTTCGCGGGTACCCTGATGGCAGGCCCAGCACCTAGGAGGAGGTCACGGAGGCAGAGAGGGGGACGTCTCCTCTCCAAGCTGGAGCTGCCCTGCTGCGGGAGGCAGGCAGAGGGCCCCCTCACACCGCTCCACCGCAGCCGGCAGCGCACCGCCCATCTCCGCGGCCACGGGGCGGGCCTGGAGGCTCCGGGCACTCGCCCCTTGGAGGGAGCAGAGGTCCATCCACGCTCCTCGGGGACTCCCCGCCCCGAGCCTCACCCCCGGAGAGTTGCGAGTCCCTACACAGGGCAAGCGCTGGCTTGTGCAAGGAGCAGTTGTGGGGTGAGGGTGGCTCCTGAGCCCTAAAACCAGCCAGGAGCGGGTCCCCAGCCTCCCGCAGGGATGTGCCCCTTCGTGCCAGCCGGGGCGCGTGCGTCAGGCGAGGTCCCGGGCGCTGTTACACATTCACCCTCCACGCTGGCAGGGGAAGGTGGCTGCGGGCCAAGCAGCGCGTGTGAGCAAAGCCCGCGGCGCTTACGCAAGGCTCAGAGCTCACCCGCGCCTCTGCCCCGGCTGCCACGCACGGCTCAGTGATGACGCTCCTGTGCAAATGCCACCGAACCAGTTTGCAGACAAGAGCACCTCGAATCCCGGCTGGGGAGAACTGGTTTGGGTTTTGTTGGTAAACGCGACCCCACAGCTCCCCTTTATCTATGGGCTGGCAGTAATAAACATGGTGAGATAGAGCTAATTCAGGTAAGGACCTCCTGGCCTCCTGGCATCTGCGAGTTCCCTTGTCAGGGGTGAGCTGCCAGGCATGAAGGCAAAGCATGGTGAGTCAGGGCCAGAGCAGCCTTCAGCCTGGATACCCAAATTAACAGAGAGAGAGAGATGCAAATGGCAACCCCTATTCTTCTGCATGGTGTGTAAGCCACCAGCAAAAGCTGACACCAAGCTGTAGCATCATAACCCTGCTGCCCAGGCATTTCATGGGCCGGGAGGCAGAGTCACATGTCCAGCAAGTAGCAGCTCTCACCTCCCTTTCCAGCCACGTGCTGCTGTACTGGGTGACCTTACCAAAGCCCTCTCATCTCAGTTTTCCCCTCCAGCACTGTCTCATGGCTTGATATCTTCTCAGAGGAGGAACTGCAGCCTTGCTTAGCGCCACCAGGTTCTGGGACCTTGGCACTGTGGGCATCCTGTGACTGGTGCAATTGCAGCAGTCAGGTATGGTTGGCAGATACAGGGGAAGAGCAGGGCGCTGATGGAGCTGCCCCTTCCCTCCTCTCCATCCCCAGATACGCGCGGCAGGTTGGACAGTGAGGAGTGCCTGGCTCTGCAGGCAGACCGCGGCCCTGACGGTGGGAGGAGGGGGAGGCACAGATGGCAGCAGATGCTCTCATCAGTGAAAATGATTGAAGCAAAACAAAAAAAACCTAGCAACTGGTGAGCAGCCTAACAAAAACCAGCACAAGGGTAGAGAAAAAGGGTCTGGACCTGACAGATCCATTCACAGAGCCTAGCTCTGTGCTGCCTGCTGGCCCAGGGTAATGTTTTTCTCATCCCCAATTCACATACAGAGAAGAAAGCACTTGTCTGGGAGCACTGGGCAGAGATTATTTTTAAGACTTGAATATACTAAAACAAAACCATTTGGTGTCTCTCCTCATTCCCTTTCCCTGTCCTCTCTCTTATTCCTCTCCCACTGCCTCCAGAGAAGTGAATATGACCCTGGACAGCTTCTAGGCACACCTAAGCCACTCGCCTACCATCACTGCCCAGAGCAAACCCAAGTGTGTGCCAACACAGCACGCTGTTTCGGCACTGGGGGCGAAGGAGCAGGTACACTTCCTGCACCTGAGCACAGTTACTGTAACACCTCCGTGCAGCTCAGCTGACGCTGCCAGCATGGGCTCCTCTGTCAGGATAGATTCGTGCCAGTGCAAAGGTCCTGCTCCTCCACCCCTCCCATCCCCTGACTTTGACCCATTGTGCCAGCACTCAGCAACCTTGCCCCACATTTGGCACATCTCCACGCTACAGCCCAGCTTTTCTGCAACATGTCCAGGGCAGAGGGAATCAGAGGGAATTTATTCAATGCATGATGGGTTATTTTTCCTTTTTCCCTCTGGCAGGAGCGCCTGGCGGCGCAGTGAGAGCCACAGAATGAATGTTTCTGCAGCATGCGTGGAGCTGAATGGCACAGCACGCAGCCCTCCAGCCTGCTACTGCTGCGATTAACTGTGCTGTGGCTGCTTTTGCGAGGTGCACGCGCGGTTCAGCACCCTGCCAGTGCTGAGCCACTTCTACTGGGAAACGGGAGATGGATCCGGGGAAGCCCCCGTGTGAGAAACACACCTGCCTGGTGATGCTGCAAGTGCCTTCTGCCTGCTCAAGCACGTCAGCTTTCTTCACTGAGTGACACCATTTTGAGCTTGGCAGGAGGAAGGTGGCGTGCTGGGATCCACTAGGGATCTGTGCTGGGCTGCATCCCGGCCATGAAGGGAGAAAGCTGGGGAGAACATGGGCAGGTGTGAAAGAGGGGAGCAATGCCCTTCCTAAGGTGGATTGAGAGTTCACCACAGCCAATACCTTTCTTTACAAAACAGGACAATACAAAGCCTAGTGAGCCCCTTCCTCCAGCATCATGTTGCGCCCCACTCTGGAACACTGCAGTGAAGGTGAGAGGCACTCACATGGCAGAACCAACCACATGTGGTAGAAGCAGAGCCATGTCAGCCCAAAGGTTGACTCTGGTCTCAGCTATCAGCACAGTTTTGAGGTGCCGATGCCCCCTAAAGGGGGGAACAGTGTCCTGTGCCACAGCCAGCCCTGCTGGATGGAGGGTGACTGGAGCCTGGCTCAGCTGGTGCTTTGAGGAACTGCATCTGAACACCAGAATAGGTTAAAAAAAGACTATTCACCCATTTAAAGAAATTGCAGGTTGACAAAACATCTCTCCTTTTTGATGGATAAGAAAGTTGGTTTGGCAGTGATTCCTTTTTCCTAGTTTTAGTTTCCTTCATGATCAGGTTATGATTTTAATCCCTGCAGGATACAGGAGAATCTGCTGCGCTTTTCTGCACTTGGCCTGCCATGGCAGTTTGGAGGCCTGGAAAACATTTTAGCAAGAACCACTACGTGTACAAGTGTAACTTGCATTTGAAACACATAGATGGGAGCAACCCATCTTTGGATGCACCTGAAATCTGGGAAAGAGGAAAAACCTGAGTGGGGCAAATTATTTTTTAAGGGATTTACCTGAAATTAAGCACTTTCCTTTAGCAATAAGCAACTTGCTGCATAATTTTTGCTCAGCTCATGATGGTTGGTGGGAAGGGGGGTGTGATGGCCCTGGGGCTGAGACAATAGATTCACATCTGGTAGATGGAGCTTAGAGACGAGGCTGCTTTGTTCTGTCTCCCTGACCATTACAGCATTACCCTGGCTCTCCCAGCTTGATTTCCCCTGGGGAAAATAGGGATAATAGGGATGGCTGAACCACCCAGAGCTGACCAGGTGTGCTCACAGCACTGTCCTCGCTCAGGCTGGCTGCCCACTTCAACGTAGCAGTGGGTCTGCACCTGAATGCCAGAATGTCAGGCTGAGTGGGATTGGAATCTAAATAGTGTTAGCTCCCAGCTTTGGGGAGGCAGGTGAGGTTTTGCAAGCCTCAGCCACCGCCTGCTCCTGGTCCCTGTGATCCCGGGAGCAGTTTAACGGCAGTGAATCATTTGTTTTGGTTTCTCCCCACCAGGCGCTTGGCTGCAGCGCCTCGCACAGAAGCAGTGGGCGTGGGAGAGATGCAAGCTCCTGGGCTGGAGCCTCTCCCGCTGGTCGTGAGAATCGGTGTCCCTCTGGTACCCAGCCCCGCTGAAGCAGCTCCTCCTATTTGCTGGCAATAGGGATTTTGTGTGGGTCAAATCTGTGTTCTCATCACTCAGGGATGCAGCAGGGGGTCCATGGGGTGGCTGAGGAGAGGTTGCCAGGGATGAAGGCTCAAGAGGGAGCTCAGCTTGGTCTGTTGTTGGAATGAACAGTCCAAGGCAGGTGCCTGGCAGTCCCTCAGGACATTCCATCCTGTCTCTTTCTCACCATCTCCCCATCCCTTGCCTACTGCAAGCCTGAATCCTTCTCCTATCTCCTTTCCCACACTCCTCCCTTGCACCGTGCCAGGGAGCGATCTACCTGACAGCTGATCTGGGATGCTCATCTGGCAGTGATGTGCCAGGTCTAGGGTTGGAAACATTGATTTTAACTGGGGTCTGGAAAGAAACTGTTTAAATCCTCTTCCTTTAGCAGGCTTTGTGAGCTCATGGCTCTCTGCCTAGATAACAGCTTTTACAACGAAGCTTTGGGATTTTCACACTCATTCCTTTCCCCCTCTTTTTTTCTATTTTACCCTTGAAAAGGGGTGTTGGGCAGGGGAGGAAACAGTCTGAAGCTGAAGCAAGAGATACCTTTCTCAGATTTTCCCCATCTAGGGTGTTTTGCATGGCTGCAAGGAGGGAGCTGGGCAGGAAAACCAGCAGGAAAGGCTTCCTTCCAGCCATGTCAGGTATGCTCCAGCTCCCACCAGGACCAAGTGCTATAGAGCTGCTAGAGAAGTGAGTGCCCATCCTACCCCAGTATCTTGCCATCAGTTATGGTAACTGGGCTGAAATCCATGCATTTAGCTAGAGTAGCTCTGGTTTTGTAAAAGTTTCCCTGCTGACAGCTTTGGGTGAGCTGATTTCCTGAGGTAGGAGAAGGGCATGAACTCAACATTGCTTATGCAATGGGGAGAGTAAGACTTTTTAGCATCCAAGGGTTTTATACCTCTGGTGCTTTATGAGAAATGACATTTCTGGGAAAGATTTTGCCGACAGTTACTGTGGGAGCTTGACATTCTTCTTGAACAAGCTGCCGGCCGCACGTCTGGAGAGATGAGAGTTAATTTTAAAACATCCGGCATCTGTATCAGCAGGGAGGAAGGTTCCCTTCATTTCCTAAGCACCAGCAAAACGTAAGCTTCTAAATCCTAATCCCTCTCTAAGCTGGAGCTGCCAGGCCAGGGCCAAGGACAGAGAAAACCCCCTGCTGTGTAGCCAGGACAGTTGCCCAGCTCTTTGGTGAAATCGCAGCCGGATGGGGGTGAGCCCATTCCATCCATCCAGGAGCCGACCTGTGGGTCAGGCTCCTCCTGAACGCACAGCTTTTGGGTCACTCTTTGCCATGCCGTTCCCCGAGACCGCGCTGCCTTTACGTCTGTTCTTCCCCAGCTTGGGCGCTCCAGAGCGAGCGAGCCCCGTGGGGCGCCCCGGCGGCCCGCCGCTGCCCCACGCTCAGCACCGCGTATTTGGGGTACGCAGCGCC